>NC_056666.1:135180853-135482368 GCF_018350195.1 Panthera tigris | reverse complement strand
CCGCTCATTGGCCCTTAGGAGCCCATGACCCGGATGTTCGCACGGACCCCGGGAAGTCCCGCGGCCTGGAGACTGCGCAAGCGCGGAGCCTCCAAAGACGCCCGCGTAGCTGCTGGCGCGTGGGGCGCGGGTCGGAGTGAGGATCCCAGGCAGCGGGAGTCCGGAGTCGCCCCCGGGAAAGAGCAAACCCGCCGGTGGGTGCGCCGGGGCTTCAGCCAGGGTCCTCCCTTAGTCCTCCTGGCGCCCCGGCCCGGCGGATGCTGTGCGGGCCCCACGCTCCCGCGAGCCGCCTAGGCTCGCCTCCCTTGGCCTCGGGGGTAGCACAGATCCGGGTCGGCGCCTGCCCCCCTCCGGCCGGCCGCCCGGGTCCTAACAGTCGCGGAAGCCCCCGAGGGCTGTCCCCCTTTGGTAAAGGGAAGGGGAGGGTCATACCACGTCTCGGGATAGGAATCAGGGAGCGTGACAACGCCCGGCACAGCACAAGGCTCTGGGTGTGCCGTGGGTGCACGACCATCGTCCATTCAACCGAGCCCATAAGTGCTAGCGGGGACACCCCCCGTCCCCCCGGCACGGGCCAGGGGCGGAGAACCGGATGGCCACGGGGCTTCACCTCGCCCCTCGGTGGAGGAAGCAGCCCCCTCCCCTCCGTCAAAACCATGTCGTAAATAGTAGCCAAATGTAGTGATGAAAGCAGGAAGAAACAGCTGAGTGATGGGATGGGGGAAGAGGGACCATATTATGTGTCCTCTCCCTTCTGATAACAGTATCATTTCAACTCCTTTTCTTCTCCCCCCCCCCCGCCCCCTCCCAGAGTTCCTGACACTCTCTCCCATTTAAATAGCACCCCAAGTCCCCAGGGGCCCTGGAGACCACATTCCCCTTCTTGCCTGGGAAGAAACCCAAGCCAGCGCTGCCAGGGCCAAGTCCTAACCTCCCAGCACCCCTTGCAGGTTGACCTACCCATCTCCCCCTCCACCCACCCACCCCGCTCCTGGGGTTCAGGAAACCTGTCCCTGACCGCCAAAGTGAGTCTATTGGTATCTCCTGAAGCCCAGCTCGGACTCAAGAGGCCATTGGTGGATCTAGGAGCAGACTTTAAGCACAAGCCACACAAGCTGGACACTTGCTCAGAATTCCTTCTGCCAGTTCCTGTTTCCTCATCTGGAAAACGGGGATGATAGCAGTTCCTAAGGCATGGCGGTATACTGAGGCCTTGATGAGCTAAAGCGTGGGGCCTGGCTCACTGCAGACACTGGATAAACTACATCTTCCTGCATTTTCTCCTCCATTATTGTCTTCTCAAAGGTAATCCATGAGGTTGACCTGCAGACGGCAATGAGTCCTGAGCCAAATATTCAAGAGCCTATTGTGTACAAGGCACTGGTGACAGAGTGACAGAAGCCACATCAGGAACACAGACAGCTTTATCCTCAAACACTGTGTCTGACAGTCAGAATGCACATTAACATATTGAAGGCTCTGAGAAGTCCTGCAGTAAGTACCTCTATCTCACTTTCTTGAAGCCGGGGTTTCCTGAACTGATTGGGTCATAGAGACTTTGGGTTCTGGTTTTTGAGGCTCTTCGGCCCTCGGTGACAGTGTTCATCAGGCAAAAGGTAGAGTAGCATTTCCCCGCCCCTATCCATGTGACTTGCTTTGGTCAACAGGTTGAAGGCCAAAGGGATAGTTCTCACTTCTGGATGACAACGTTTGAGCACCATATTCCTTTCCCACTGTCGCTGCCATCAGTGACCCTCCAGATGGGGGGACAGTTTCGGGCTAGGCCAGCCAAGTCTGATGGGTATGCAGTATAAGAAGTCAACCTTCTGGGGGAATCTTTGTTAAAGGCCACCTGACCCAGACTAACCTAACTGATCACATCCCTTGGTGATACCCGCAAGGACACCAGCTTTTGAGAAACTTGGTTCACGAAGGATAGATCTGGCCCCGTGAGTAGTCGAAATGCAGTTTAGTGACTACACTGGCTCCCTTAATAAAATGAAACCTCAAGTCTCAGAGGTCATGAGGAAGGGACACTGGGTCTCCCCACAGATGCCCATAGAGGTCACTCACTTCTTAGCTTGGAACACGACTGTTAGGATCCGGGCAGGCAGCCAGAGGGGAGCAGGCTCCGACCTGGATCCAGGCTACTCCCGAGGTCAGGAGAGGTGAGCCTTGGCGCTTCGCGGGAGCGTGTGGCCCCACACGGCACCCGCCGGGCATGGGCTCCAGTGAGTAGGCTCAGGACAAGAGGCTGGGTTCCATAGTCCGGCAAGATTGGGACCAGCTGGAGGGGGCGGGGGAGAAGGGGTTCAAGGAGTCTCTGGTGCCCAGCTCAGGTGACTTGGAATCTGACAGGCACAGGGCAGCTGTGCACTGGAGGGTTATACTGGTGAGTAGCCGAGGAATGGCCAGTGGAGGTGGCCAGGTGGGCTCAGAGACTGGGGGGGTTCCTCAAGGTGAGGCCCCCAGATGCAGCTGTGAACTCTCAGTTCAGCAGGCAAGGCTGAACCTTGGGGACCAGCCCAGCACTCAGGACAGTCTGGGGTCCCAGAAGGAGAGGGACTCTAGGGGAGGGTCTGGGCCAGTGTCTAGGATAGGGTCCATGTGGAGACCACCTGGCTGGCGGGGCCATAAACCTGGGGGAGGGGGGGCATTTGAAGGGGCTCAAGGGAAGAAAAACGAAAGCAGGGCTTCTGGGAAAGGACGCAGACACGACGGAAAACGTTTCAACGTCACATTTATTAGGAGATCTTTTCCAGTGGAAGTGATAAGTATTTACCATAGAAATTTGCAAAACACAAGTGCAGCAAATAAACTACGATTACAGATAACAGCGTAATGATCACGACCATCAGTGCTTCTGGTGAATGTGCTTTCAGTCTTTTCTCCATAGACCCACATGCACACCTTTTGTTGTTGTTGCTGTTGTCATGGTGAAACCAAGACTAGGTTCATGCTCTGCACCAAGTTTCATTATCTGTTCCCCAAATAAAGACTGTGGCTCCCTGGCATTCAGTAGACTACACAGTGATGATTCCTGACGGTGGAAAATTCCAGAGCACAAATGTACCATATAAGGAGCAAGGGGTTCGTTTGCTAAGGTGGTAGGAACTTCAGAATGTGTTTCCGCGCTGAGAAGAACCCTCAGCAGTGCCGGAGAGGTGAGGGCCTGTGGGGGGTGCGAGTGGGGTGGCATTTAAGGCACAGGTGGTGAGTGGAGCCTTGGCCGTTTCTAAAAGAATATTATCCTTCTTTGTCTTAGCACAGATTTTCTAAAAATGATAAAACACGTGTTCATTTTCAGGAGGTTGAACCATTTCAGAAAGTAGTAAGAAAATAAGTTGCATGTCATTCTACCAGCTGTTAACAGTTGCGGTGATCGGGAAACTTGAGAATCGGGGGCTCAGGGCAAGGTGTGAGGGTATGCTCCAAACTGCCCAGGTGGGTGTGGACCCGGCCTCTCCTACCCCCAGGCCAGCTCAGCAAGGGGGACAGTGCCTTGCTCTGGGGCTCAAGAGGCGGGGAGAACCTAGCGCTCACCAGCCCTTGCCTCACTTAGGGGGCAAAGCGCTCTCAGAACAGGAGCCTCGGTGCCCACGTCCTGGAGACACAAGGACCCAGCAAGGAGCCACAAAGCGGGGTTCTGTGCGCTGGGCGGTGGCCCCGAATGTTCACAAGGAGTCTGCCTGGGAGGTCCCAGTCTCATGGCAGCTCAAGGCTCACCCAGAGGCTGTTCCTAGAACCACATTCTCTTTTCAAGGGGATGTGTTTGCAAGGAAGTGCTCTGTCTGAACCTGCTGGTTCTTCAGCTGCAACGTGCTTACACAGCATAGGTGACGGCTGCAGCTTTGTGAGCCGATGCTGAGGATTTTGAGCCGATCAGTTTCTTTTCTGTTCCACTCGAATGCATAAATGAAAACACGTTTCACCTTGAGTCACATTACTCTGTCCTTGCTGACAAACCACACCTGGGGAGAAGGTAGGTCCCTGTCTCTTTGTCTCTGTCGAGGCTCTGGGAGTACAGAAGCAGGAAGGGGCCATTGAGGAAAAAGGGGCACGGACCACAAGCCCCTTCTGTTGTGCTGGGCTCCTGCCTGGGGGCCGGGGATGCCCGTCTGTGCACCGGATTTTTCCTAAGGCTTGCTAACACCTCACTGATTCACATAACCTATAATGCAACAGATAATAAGATTCCTGTCTATTTTATGCGAAACTCTTATCACATATTTAGGCTAGGGCAAAAAAGTGTTCCAAAACGTGAGTCAGTTACCGCCTTTTAATGGCCATGACCAGCAGCGCCCTCCCTGGAGAAGGCTGCCCCCCCACGCCCCCCCCCCCACTGACCACCTCCTCTATGGGAGATGGGATCACGTTTCTCTTCCTTGCAGCCCCCAAGACTGCACAACGGGCAGCCCAGCCCCCAGCCACAAGTCTCCCACCACCTGTCACGACACCGGCTGTGGGAGGAACCCTGCACTGGGAGGGCTACAAGACGGAGCTGGCAATGCCCCTCCCCACCGGGCTTCCCGTTGCCATTTCCCAGCCAGATGAGCTAACAGACACAAGAACTCACATATCAGACTTCCTTATGCTCCCGACCACCACACACACACCCTAAAGCAGCTTAGCCTGAGCCTGGCTTTTCGTAAACCCAGTACATCGCTTTTGGTTTCAACAATCTGTAAATTCGGCACAGAGGCAGGACCCCACGCGTCACAGACACTGGAGCATTAGACGCCAGCGTGCAAGTACCCATGCAAAGATCAGAAAGGCCTAGCATCTATGAGAGGACGTCCTAAACTTGTCTCCTCAAATGACTCAGAAACTCATCTGCCCTCGGAGGGTAGGGAAGTAGGGGTCTTGCCCAATCCCAGCCCCAAAAGGCCAGGCCGGACAGGAGGGTGGCGCTGCTGAGCGGCTTGGCCCCTACTGGACGTCCACAGGTGTGCAGGTCCGCTAGGGAGCCAGGAGGCTAGAAACGCCCTCATGTTCCCCGGGGAAGGCCGCTGGCTGCTTGCCAGTACCTGGGGTCTGAAACACATGAAGGACGCTAACTCAGGTCTTCAGTCTCGGCAAGGATGGAGGGACACCACCAGCCAAAGCTGAGCGCCCCACCGTGCAAGCTCTGGGCGCCTCCGGGTGGTGGTGTCCAAAGCCACGGCGTCCCCGTGATGTCACCATCCTGGGATTCTAAGCCTGTGGCCCTCCCAGCCACCTGGACACTTCCCACTGGACGCCCACGGGCACAACAGAGCCCATCAGTTTCCTCACGCAGACCAGCTCACCCACCAGCCTGCACTGCGTGCCATCCCCGGGCCTCCTCCTTCTGACCGGCAAGTCAGAGGTCCGACGAGAATCTACGTGACTAGGCACACACACCCCCGCTTCCAGATGAAAGGGGTGCCTGCCAGACCCACACACCCACAACCAAATCATCTACCTGGCGCGTGGGGAAGAGATGCGTCACCACTTGAGAACACGCGTGCGAGGTGATCCACTGTAGCCACCGGATGTCCTCAGGAATATCTGGAAGCCACGTCACCAGTCTGCAGGGATAAAACCAAGACACAGACACAAAGCACACACACGTATCAGCATGAAAACGAGCCCAAACAAACACAAAACAAAAACCGAAGGCGGGTATCTTACCACCATGCCCTTTGTCCAGGTAAACCGCCAGAGGCACTCCTCTAATTCTAATCTGATCAATCCCAGAAGGTGGATTAGGGACGGTCAACCAAAGACAAACCGATGTAAAAGCTCTAGAGCAAAGTTAGGTCACTCTGGGCTTGCTTTCTGGGCTCCAGAAAGCTCCAGGGGTACACGTGGAAATAAAAGAAAAAGGTCCTGGTTTGCCAGGCTTCCCCCTTGGGGCAAGGTGCCCGCTGTAGCTTATGCAGAGGATCTCGTGGCCAAGGTAGCCCAGGGTTGTGTTCGAGCCCAGCAGACTCCCCCGGCCCCTGACGCCCAGGTCACCAAAAGGACCCGTGTGGTGGGCTTTGTAAACGCCTGATCAGACCCCACCCCAGGGCAGAGGCGTCGGGGAGCAGACGGCTAATTCAGTAGAGCGGGGAAGGGATCTGGACAGGTTCACCAAGGACAAGAGGACTGAGCTGGATTCTGAAGGGTGGTCTGGCCTCTAAAAGGTGGACGGAAGGCCATGCCGACCAACCCCCTTAAAAAGACCGTAAACGCCAACGGGAATCTGAAGAAAGCAGACGTGAAACAAATACCCTGAATTCAAGAGTCTGCCTCATGCCCTCCCGACACACCATGAATAAAATCCCCAAATGAAAAGCACAGACCTACAAGAGGGAGCAAACGAGAAAAGCATCGAGAAAAGAGGGGGGCTCTTCATCGAGAAAAGCGAGGCACCTTTCGGGGTGCTCCTCACAGACAGGGAGCTCCATCCCGCTCTACCAGGAGCCAGGCCACGGGTGAAGACGCGCACGTGGGAGGAAGGCACGAAGCCACACAAAAATGCTCACCTCTGGACCAGAGCAATGGCAGATTCCACGGGCAACGTACAAGGCAGCATCGCAAAGGACAAGATCTTAACTGGCAAGGAGTTGCAAATCTTGCTCATGTATCTCTGCTGGCTTTTAATTGCTTCACTCAGAGCTGAAAAATACAATTTGGAGGCGTGCCTCCCACCAGCGTGAACACCAAACCACCTGTCCAGGTAGTGCTTGGAATTTCTGTGAAATACACAAATCCTGGCGTACAAAGAATCAGACGCATTCACAAATGAGATCCAACGAGGAGTAAGCCCAGAAGAGCCCTTCGATAGCCCACAGGATAAAGGGTTCCCAACGAACAACTCTCTTTTAAATGAGAACCATTTTCAGGGGCGCCTGGGTGGCTCAGTCGGTTGAGCGTCCGACTTTGGTTCAGGTCATGATCTCACGGCTCATGAGTTCGAGCCCCACGTCGGGCTCTGTGCTGGCAGCTCAGAGCCCGGAGCCTGCTTCGGATTCTGTGTCTCCCCCTCTCTCTGCCCCTCCCCTGCTCATACTTTGTCTGTCTGTCTCTCGCTCTCTCTCTCTCTCGAAAATAAATAAGCATTAAAAACATTTTTAACAATAGCTAGTTTTGGTGGGATACACAAAGTTCCCAAATACCCCATCGACTTTATGAACTTTTCTTTGGACCTACAGCCGCGCTCTGCTTCCTTCTGCCTGGAACCCCCTGGCCTGCTACCCCTCCCCTCCTTTTGTTTTTGTTTGTTTGAATTTGTTTATTTATTTTGAGAGACACAGAAACAGTACGGGTGGGGGAGGGGGAGAGAGACGGAGAGAGACGGAGAGAGAGAGAATCCCAAGCAGGCTCCGTGCTGCCGGCACAGATCCCAGAACTCCTGAAACCACAAGATAATAACCCGAGCTAAAAGCAAGAGTCAGACACTTAACCTACTAAGCCACCTGCTGTCACCCTTTTGTAATGACCTCACGACACCTCAGATCACATTAACCCAGGCAGCTGCTGGCTTGCACGGTTATCACAGTAGGGGTGTTGGTGCCTTGGGGCAAGGGATGATGTCCCCTCTGTCTTTGAATTTCCCCAAGTGCCTGATCTGAAGCTGGCTTGTGCACTCCTGTCCACCTAATAGTTGATGATGTGATAAAAATAGATCACCACTTGGGGCGCCTGGGTGGCTCAGTCGGTTGGGCGTCCGACTTCAGCTCAGGTCACGATCTCACAGTCTGTGAGCTCGAGCCCCGCGTCGGGGTCTGTGCTGACAGCTCGGAGCCTGGAGCCTGCTTTGGGTTCTGTGTCTCCCTCTCTCCCTGCCCTTCCCCCCCCTCATGCTCTGTCTCTGTCTCAAAAATAAAGAAAAACATTACAAAACCTTAAAAACAAAATATCACCACCCAACGGAGATTCAACATTGTGGGGAGGCAGGGAAACACCGGGGCGGGGGATCCTCAAAAAAGAAGGCTTTGAGACGGGTGGGCAGGCAAAGAGCGGTTCTGAAACAACAGACCCACTCCCATGGCCCCCGGAAATCCAGTGTGCCTGGTACTCAAAACAGCTGGAGTCAGCTTCCCTCTGGCCATGACCCCACGGGAAGAGAGACTGAGCAAGGTGCCCGAGGTGGGTGATGGGCCTGCACCAGGAGCGGGGCCCCCACACCCCGCCCTCTCCATCTCCTGCAGGGCCGGGTCACCTTCCTCCACAACACACAGAAAAGAAGCCCGTTGGGTCGCTGTCACGGGAAACGACACCGCCTGCCATCCCGCCACCCGAGCTGCCGGTACCTGTGGTGAGCCTGGGTGGCAGGGTCTCCAGGATGCTCTCGTCCCAGGGCAGGATGCTGACACGCAGGTGGTCCAGCAGCTCGTCTCCCTCCATCTTCGTCCCCCAGGCAGCCGCCCTCGGGGGAGACCCCGGCCTCGTGTGTTCCGAGGGGGGCACGAGGAAGCCCCACTCTTCTGGAGATAAACTCAGGCCCTGCCGAGGCCCGCTGCAGATGCCTACCAAGGGTGTGGGAAACCAGGCACCGGGTGAACTTGGGCGGCCGGGGTCACTGCTCACACACCCACCCACAGAACGACGTGCGGGCAAAGCCACGGGCCGTAGGCCTGTTGCCAGCCAAGTACGAGGCGAGGCGGGGATCCACGAGGACAGGCGTTCCCTGCCAGGGAGAAAGAAGGGTGGGGCTTTGAAGCCAGAGAGATGTGAGTTTGGCTGGCTCTGGCTTGATCACCCACTAGCTGTGTGGGCTCCACAGCCACACGAGGGGGCATGAAGGTAAAACGGGAATTCTAATTAACGGGTAACAACTGAACCACCGGCTAAGCCTGTGTTGTGGGCCCTGAGTTAGGAACTTCATAATAATCTGTTCCCAGAGGACAACCCCTACCCGGGCCAGCCTGGCTGAGGGCCCCACTTAGATCTTTAGACTCAAACCCAGCACAGAAGCTGCAAATGCCAGGCTTTGGAATTACCAAGACTCCAACCTGGGCATTCTTAATCCAAACTCCCTTTGCTACAGATGGAGAAACAGAGGCCCTGGGAGGGAGGTGGTTTGTCCAAAGTCACCGAGTTAGGAAAGTCACCGAATCACCTGAGTGCGACCCTAAGGGGTCTGCTGCTGTCACCGATTCCCAGGTTCCCTCCAACTTCCGTCCCCAGCCCAGACGGCTCTCCGGCACTTTGGGGCCCTGACATCAACTGCCTCCAGCACAAGTGGCCAAAAATGTCCCTGGGGCACTGCACACCCACCCGGCCCGCCAGGAGCAGGCCACCCTTCCCAAAGAACACGTTCCCTCCCCTTCCTGAGAGCCCTGAACCGGGGGACAGAGCATCCCCTGCCCAGGCTGCTAAAGCCAGAACCCGGGACTTCGTTCCAGATTCTTCCCCTTCCTGAATCTCTAACTGGTCACCTTTGAGCCCTGTCCTCTCGGGCCTCGCCAGTCCCCCAGAGACCAGCATCTTGCCCTCTCCACCTGCAGCCAAAGCCCTCTGCTGACCTCCCTCACTCCTGCTTCAGCAGCCCTCAGTGGCTCCCCACGGCTGCAGGCGTCAAGAGTCAGCCAGGCCCAGCCCTGCCCCTCCCCCCTCTCTGCCCACCTCTCAGCGTCCCCCACCCCTTGCCACTCCAGCTACGTGCGCCTTCTTCCCATCCTCCAACCAACCACGCTCTCTGTGGTCTGCAAGCCTCCTGTTCGTGTCCCCCGTGCGTAGGACGCTCCCATCCATCCCCGAGTTGCAACATGATTGACATCCTCCTGAAGCCATGCCTTCCCCCAGGCCATGCAGATCCCTCCTGCGTGATCCTACGGCATCCTGTATCTTCCTATCAGGGCACTCGGCACACGTCATCCTTCCGTTTACTTATCTGCCCGCCTGACCACCAGACTAAACTCTAGGAGGGCAGGGGCCACATCTGCCTATTCACTGTGGCATCCCGGCACAGAGCCAATAGCTTGGCACCTAGAAGGTATACAGTCAACGCTTTCTGAGTGGACAGATACGTGTATGTCCTTTTAACCATGACTTCTCCTTGGTCTTGGCCAAAGACTAATTCCGAGAAGCCATACAGAAAACGTACGTACTTCTATTATTTTTATTTTTTTAAAGAGGGCGCAAGCGGGGCAAAGGCAGAGAGAGAGGGAGACAGAGGAACTGAGGACCCGAAGGCGGCCTCTGCACTGCCAGTGGTGAGCCTGACGCTGGGCTCAAACTCGCCAACTGTGAGATCACGGCCTGAGCCGAAGTCGGACGCTCAACTGACTGAGCCACCCAGGCGCCCCAGGAACCAACGTTTAGTATTCAAGAAAAATAGCTCCAAATACATCTAATATTGCGAGAGCCCAACTCCCACAGCCCAGACCAGCCAGATGACCCAAAGGCAGGAACCCGTCCCAGAAAGGACGTCAGCTGACCTTGAGGGTGTGACCCACACCTGGCTGGAGACAACTTGGGGCTCAGGGCCGGAAACCTTGCTTAACTTCCTCTCTTGTTTACCAAAACGTTCAAAATAGTTCAAGCAGAAAAGAAAAACGAACAGAACGGCTTTTGCTGTTCAGACAGGTGGCACGAAGGAAGGAGAGAGCCCCGGAACTGGGACACCCAGTGTCCCCGCCCCAGCCCTGCCGCTCAGTGAGTGCAGTGTGGCCCCTGGCTCACATCCATCTCCCCGTTTGTAAAATGGGACAGAGATTTCCTCTCTCAGAGCGCTAACATGCGGGGTAAGCAAGTTGCGAAGTGAAGACGCTCAGCCCTGAGTTTCTACCTAACTTCAACCTCCAGCTGCTGACTGCTAACGAAAAGCTTGTTAAGAAGGACACGTCTGCCCCCCACCTCGCCCATACGTACCATTCTCTTCCAAGAATCTGGTGGCGTCTAAATACCCGCGAAGGCATATCTCTCCAAGCACCTGGCAACACATCAAGTAAGGTCACTGCAGTGGAGGGGGCCGTTCCAAAGGCTCCCGAGACAAACAGAAGAACCCTCCCCACTCCGAGCTGCTCAGTGGCCCAGCACAGCCCCAGAGACGCTGGACAAAGGGCTCTGTGCTCTGAAAAAGCAAAGGTTCCACTTTCATGCAAGGCTGGGCTCAGAGGACATCCCCTCCGTGGAGCCTTTGCCGGTGGCCCGGCATGACGGGGGCTGGTTTCTCCGGGCCCCCTCCGTCCCAAGACCAGCCTCCACCCTAACAAATACCGGGGCGCGTTCCAGCTGTCACTGGGACAGTTAACGGCAGCCGTCTCTACTCCTCTGAATACAAACCACACACGCAAACCAACGTACAGCCTCCCCTTTTCGCCTGGAGCTCACACTGTCCACACAACAGCCTACACACAGCCTTCCTTCTCCCCAGAGAACCTTTCGTGTCCAGGGTTTACACGTTTTACGTTTTGGTTTTCTGTTTTCGTTTTTCGTTTGTTTGTTTGTTTTAATATCAGGGAGAAGAAACCTCCTACAACAATCGAGAAACATTAAACCACCAAATGTGGTGTGGTTCTTGACCACACTTGCAAGTAAGAATCAGAGCCCCTTGGAGGTGGGATCTGAGCTACAGGGCTGTTTAAATCTTCCCAGGTGATTCCAGGGGTCAGAGTGGGGCAGCACTGAGCTCCCAGGACGGACACTCTTCCCTGAGTTCCTTTTCACTGGGGGGAGGGGGGGCTGGGAGGGGAGGGGAGGGAGGGGAGGGATCTGATTCCGTTTGTGGAAAGAGCCATTGTTAGCTATCCTGGCAAATGGGGAAGCAGAGAAGAGCTGCACCCCCAAAACACACAGCCCCCAACTCACCTTGAGATCTGGAGGAAGTAACGCTCGTATTAGAAGGTAGACATTCTCTGGGCAGAGGCGCAAACTGAGCTTGGTTAATTCCACGTGAAGAAAGTTTGTGGACTTGACTTTAGGGCAGATATCATACTCCCCAAAGAAGGGGGACACGGTGATGGTCGTTTTGGAATCAAAGAAGGGGATGTTGTTAGTTATTCCTCCATCCACGTATCGCTTTTATGGGGAAGAGAAAAGGACATAGCGTCAGAAACTCCGGGCTGGTGTTTTATGTGTATTTCAGATTATGGGGAGAGGCCTCTCAGAGCCTCAGGCTGGTATGGTGAGAAGACAACGTTCTGGAAACTTTCTGTCAACAAATCCTCATCGAACATTTCTATGCCAGACCAGGCTCTAGGCTGGCACTCAGGATTGCTGTATCCTGTTGTGCACCGCACAAAAAGTGCCTGGCAACGAGGCGGACAGAGGCTGGAGCCCAGCCCACATTGTGCTGGCCAAGTCTAAAGCCCAGGAGGCCACCTCTAGGTGTGCCCATATAATTTGCATGAAAGGGATCTGTTTGGGCAGGAGCTCTGTGTGTGCTGGAGACAGAGTATGATGTAGACCCTGCCATGAAAGTGACAGAGGTCATGGGTTAGATTCCAGACCCCTCTTGCTGCTTGGAAAATCAGGACAAGCACCTTGAGGAGCTTTGGAGACCTAAATGGCCATGAACCTGGGATCAAGGCAGCCAGAAAAACATTCTTTGTACCCACGGCCTAGTGGCATCTGGGATCAGCTACTGTGGGCATCAATTTCCCTACATCCATATCCTCCCACAACTTTAGGCTGGCGCAGGCAGGTTTTGGTACAATTTGGACAAAGTCTGCACCCATCAAAGTGAAGTCTAGAATGATTCCCAAATCCAAGGCCATCACAGCTCAGCTGTCTGTGCCCGTAGGGGAAGGCCTTCAAATATCACAGCCGGAAGACTTCCCAGCCAATCCTTCCCGAGGCCTAAACAAGTACAGAGAACGGCCCATGCTCAGCCACATCTTAGGCATGAAGAGATGCTCGCCTTAGGGGCACCCGTGGCGCTCAGTCAGTTGAGCGCAGACTTCGGCTCAGGTCACGATCTCATGGTTTGTGAGTTCAAGCCCTGCCTCAGGCCCTGTGCTGACGGCTCGGGGCCTGGAGCCTGCTTCAGATTCTGTGTCTCCCTCTCTCTCTGCCCCTCCCCCACTTGCACTCTGTCTCTCTCTCAAAAATAAATACACATTAAAAAAACTAACATATTGGGGCGCCTGGGTGGCTCGGTCGGTTAAGCGTCCGACTTTGGCTCAGGTCACGATCTCACGGTCCGTGAGTTTGAGCCCCGCGTCGGGCTCTGTGCTGACAGCTCAGAGCCTGGAGCCTGTTTCGGATTCTGTGTCTCCCTCTCTCTCTCTGCCCCTCCCCCACTTGTGCTCTGCCTCTCTCAAAAATAAATAAACATTAAAAAAATAGTTTAAAAAAAAACTAACATATATACATACACACACACACACACACACACACACACACACACACACACACGACGTGGCCCAGAAGGCAGCTGCCAGGGGCCCAGGATCTAGTCCAGAGCCTGCAGAACAGACAGCTCGGCCTGTGTTTCCCCATCCCAAGTAGGGCTCAGCAATGGACCAAAACACATACTTGTGGAATGGAACCAAATCCAAAGCCCTGTTGGCAGCTTCTGCCCAAAGCCATGGGCCTCAAAGGGCAGAATCGGACCCACGGTGGGCTAAAACCCTCAAGCCCTAAGAATAAAGCACTACCTTAAGCAAGTAACAGACCCTTACGCATCTTATACTTTAACCGGGGCACTGGGGACCTATCCTTGGTGCTCTGGCAAAGATTAAGTGAATCAGCTTACCTTCCGGGTAGGCAGATAATTAATTCTACATGAAGGTGGTTTTGTTTCCCCGGGCAGCCTAGAAGGGGGCTATGGCTAGGGAACCTCTGTCTGAAAGGCCAAGAGAGCAAGACTCTGCATTTGGGGACGGGTCCCAGGCTGCCTGGAGAAAGTGCTCTGCAGGCAGGAGCTGTGCAGTTAGTTTAAAAGCAGACTCGGGGGGCGCCTGGGAGGCTCAGTCGCTTAAGCGTCTGACTTCAGTTCAGGTCATGATCTCACGGTCCGTGAGTTCGAGCCCCACGTCGGGCTCTGTGCTGACAGCTCAGAGCCTGGAACCTGCTTCGGATTCTGGGTCTCCCTCTCTCTCTGACCCTCCCCCATTCATGCTCTGGAGCATGTCTCAAAAATAAATAAACATTATTTAAATAATAAATAATAAGTAAATAAATAAATAAATAAACATGTCTCTGTCTCAAAAATAAATAAACATTAAAAAATAAATAAATAAATAAAAGCAGACTCGGGGTGCCTGGGAGGCTCAGTCGCTTAAGCGGCCGACTTCGGCTCAGGTCATGATCTCGCGGTCCGTGAGTTCGAGCCCCGCGTCGGGCTCTGTGCTGACAGCTCAGAGCCTGGAACCTGCTTCGGATTCTGTGTCTCCCTCTCTCTCTGACCCTCCCCCATTCATGCTCTGGAGCATGTCTCAAAAATAAATAAACATTATTTAAATAATAAATAATAAGTAAATAATAAATAATAAATAAATAAATAAACAAACATGTCTCTGTCTCAAAAATAAATAAACATTAAAAAATAAATAAATAAATAAATAAATAAAAGCAGACTCGGGGTGCCTGGGAGGCTCAGTTGCTTAAGCGCCTGACTTCAGTTCAGGTCATGATCTCACAGTTCGTGGGTTTGAGCCCCGCGTCGGGCTCTGTGCTGACAGCTCAGAGCCTGGAGCTCCTTTGGAATCTGTGTCTCCCCCTCTCTCTGCCCCTCCCCTTCTCATGCTCTGTCTCCCTCTCAAAAACAAATAAACATTAAAAAAAATAAAAAATAAAAAATAAAAAAAAAAAACAAAGCAGACTCACCACGCCTCTGAAGGAAGGAGGGATTAGGCCACAGTAGAAAGGGATGAAGGAGGAACAAACCAAGGCCTGAGGAGACAAAAGGAAGTGTAACTACAGGCCAGAACAGCCTGTCTTCGATTCCCCTGGGCCAGCATGAGCCTTCTTCAAATGGACAGAGAAGCAAGCCTAGAATGCTCTTTGGAGATGGGGTGCTTTCATGAACGAGCTGAATGGGTAACAAACGAACCCTCACGCTTGTGTTTCAGGCCTAAGGATAAGCTCCTAAAACACTGTGGGTATCAACTTCCTGTCCCTTTCCCCACGGGAGAGAGCCGTACGGGGCCCTCGCAGACGGGACCCAGCGTCGCTGACTGACAGGGAAGACACCAGACAGGGGCTTTGCAAATGCTGACCTTCCTTAGAATCACGTGGAAAGCATGCTGCCCACACACTCCACGGCCTACCCCAGGATTCTGACGTAGCAGGCTGGAGGCACCCGAGAACCTACCACCTGAACAGGCTTCTAGGTGCTGCTGATGCTGGGGGTCCAACCAGCACACTGAATAGCATGGAGCCATGGGGCGGGAAGCAGGACCGACCCCCTGAGAGAACCCGGCTCCTGCGAGCACGGGCCAGTGTTGGCTATCTAGACAAGGCTTCTGGTAACAAGGCTAAACAGAGGTTGATCCTGGCTGCTGAGATGCTGCTGGTTACACGTGCCAGGCTGCTGGCTCCTATGGGGCACATTAAGTGCAATGTAGTCCAAGTAACTCTTGTAAAAGGCATCAGCCAAATTAAATGGGATTTTGAGGGGCGCCTGGGTGGCTCAGTCAGTGAAGCATCCGACTTCAGCTCAGGTCATGATCTCACAGTTCAGGGGTTCGAGCCCCACGTCGGGCTCTGTGCTGACGGCTCAGAGCCTGGAACCTGCTTCGGGTTCTGTGTCTCCCTCTCTCTCTGCCCCTCCCCTGCTCACGCTTTGTCTCTGTCTCTCTCAAAAATAAATAAACATTTAAGAGAAAAATAAATAGGGGCGCCTGGGTGGCTCAGTCGGCTGAGCGACCGACTCCGGCTCAGGTCACGATCTCACGGTTCGTGAGTTCAAGCCCTGCGTCGGGCTTTGTGCTGACAACTCAGAGCCTGGAGCCTGCTTTGGATTCTGTGTCTCCCTCTCTCTCTGCCTCTAACCCACTCGCGTTCTGTCTCTGTCTCTCTCAAAACATAAATAAACATTAAAAAAAAAAAGTTAAATAAAGAAAAGAAAAATAAATAAATAAACAGGATTTTGATACAGTAAGAGATCTTCTCCGAGCTAGACCCTTAGGCCAGAGGTGAGTAATCCCACCCTCGTGGGACCTTACTCCACATGTGCTCATCGAGGAACACACATCGTGGGGATAGGGATCCTTGGAAGACGTGGTCACGAGCCAAGTCTTGAAGGGGGGCAGGTAGTATTTGAAACTGAAACTGACTGCGGGCATCCAAGGTTCACCTATGCTAGGACCAGACCACCAGAGGCACACCCAGTTAACATCACCATGGGGGCAGGAAGCCAACCAGCATCCCCCCTAATCCAGTTCCCCTGCGTCTTAAGAAACGAGGCCAGTGGCCTATGACAGCCCTCCCTGGGTTGCAGCCAATCTTACTGGACAATCCCCCGGGTAAGCAAACTGCTTACATCCACAACTTCGTCTTTGGACTGAAAATCAGACACCAGCACACTTTCCCCATCAGACACCCTGGTGAGTGAGACGCACATTCTGCCAGAGACGAGCGTGTGGACGTTGGCTGGCAGGTGTCTGTGGAGATGTTCTCGAATGTAGCTAGTCACACGGAAGGACGGATGGAAGATGCCAATGTTCCGTCTCCTGGCAGCATAGACGAGGCCCATGAGCACATGCACGATCTTGTCTGGGGGGCGGCAAGACACAAACATACAAGGGATGGTGCCCCGTGGAGATGGCAGTGACCAGAAACCAGGCGGCAAGGAAGCTGCCAACCGTTTTCCAGTCCTGCACGAATATGGCAGCCACATGCGGCTATGGAGCCCTTCCGACGCGGCTCAGTCCAATCCGAGATGTATAAACGACGCACCGGAATTCAAAGGCTTCATACAAAAACAACAAAAATCTAATAAAAGATGTCATTAATAATGTTTTTATATCGGTTAGCTGCAAAAGTGAAAATGATAGGCTGGCTGTATTGGGATGAATGACATTTTAATTTCAATTGTATCTTTCGCTTGTTTTCAGCTCGGCGGCTGGGAAAATGTGAAACAGCCCACGCAGCTGCACTGTCTTTCTATTGGACACTGCGGGCCCAGGTTCCCGCCACGGGAACAGGCCCCCAGAGGCCCAGGGGAGCTCGCTCTCACCTACACGCCCCCAAAGCCCGAAGCGGGAACTCCTCAGGAAGGGAGCGTCAGCACAAAGGACCTACCTAACACTGCAGGAAGCAGAGAATGAGTGCAGGCTGGGGCCCCAGTGCGAAGCCTGCCTCCAGCTCCTACTAGCCGAGCGACCTCAGAAAGTCGCTTCACTGCCTCTCTCCGTCTCAGATTGCGCACGTTTTCACTTTGGGGACAGAGGGGATTAGATACACTACCATCTGTAAGGTACTCAACCCAGAGAAGGCTCCTCGTAAAGGACTAGATTTAATCTTCAGGCTCTGACACCAGGATTACCGCTGTCCAGTGGGCATGGGCCACATTCGTGCTCCGTCCAGCCTCACTCAGTGGCCTGGACCGCTCTGGCCGATTTGCACGGTGCTGGCATTGCAGGACCACGAGTCCCCACCCCGACCCCTGGGTCATAAATCCTGAGATGCGGAAGGACAGACATAAGCCAGCCCGTCTTGGCCCACCTCTGACCTCAACTCAACTCTCCCGACATGCGTGGCCCCACGGAGCCCAGGTGGAAGGGGCAAAGTTGCACACAGCTGGCACATTCTGCCTGCCTCTCCTGCCGAGCACCTGGCTTAGAAGCACTCACGGGAACTCTTTCCAAGTTGCAGCCCTAGGAAACTTTCCTCAGTGGTCCCCAAGTGAGACAGGAGGTTAAAGCAGGGCTCCTGCCCAAACCTCCAGACCCCACTTTCCAAGGATCTGGTGGTCCCCAAGCCTCTCCCTGTTCTACAGGGCACAGACCAGGACTGCACCTGTCCTCTGCCAGTTAGGAACCCTCTCTATACTAGAGTCAGCACAGGCCACCTTGACACACAAAGGCCGTCTTTTATCACCCCCCGAAGCCCAGAGTGTGCAGACTGGCCATGTGGCCACACGAATCCTCCCTGAGGCCACAATTCCTGCCCTTTGCTCCCCTCCCTGTCAGTGGAGAAGCCAGCTGGGGCCTCTCTCCTAATCCCCACCTCCCAGTCAGCCCAAGGCCTGCTCACTGATCCTATCTAATTGCAGGGGATTCCTGGCCACCGGGATCAAAGTCATTCCCTGCTGGTGGAGTCTAACAGTCCCCATTCCCGGGAAAGGCAAAGAATAAACTGCTAAGGAAGTTGAGCAGGGGCCAGTGAGGTGCGCGGTCTTCCGGTCTGGGGATCTCTGGGGGCCAACAGCTCTAGCTGCCACCAGTCCCAGGTCCTGTCCCCTGGCTCAGAACCCCAGGCCACACCCTAGTTTGGCCCAGCTGGGCACAAGCTCCACATCTGTCCCTCCCACAACTACCCACATACACAGATGTTTCATTAGCACAAGATTCAAATGCACAGCACCTCATTTCCAGCGGCACTGAGCAGGGTGGGGGTGGGTGGAAGGAAGGCATGGGGGATGTCCAGGGATCTACCCCAGCCCCTAGGAACGATATCTAGCACTCCCCCAATACACACACACACACACACACACACACAAAACATGCGCCCCACCCCGCCTTGTCCCTTTAACCTCAGATCAGCAAACCTGCCCAGGAAAACTCTGGAGGGTTGTCCTCCCCCTGAAAGGCCATCCAGCCCCCAGGAGGTGGGGCGGAGGGGGGATGTCTCCAATCCCTGTAGTCGCCAGAGCGAAGAAGGCTCCCACCCCGGGTCGGAGGCCAACGCCCTGCTCCCGGGGGCAGGCCCGCCCTGCTCCGGACCCAGGGCAAATCGCCCAAAGCTTTGTGAGCTGATGGGGACCCTAGGGGCCAGCTCCACCCTCGACGCCGCATCCCCGGTCCTGCTCCCTCCTCCGCGTCGCTCCAGAGGAGCCCACTCTCAGTCCCGGGGCGAAGGGCTTCCCGCAAGCCCGGGCGCCAGGGCGGGGTTGGGGTGGGGATGCGCTCGGGGTTCCCACGCCCACGGCAGCCAACCCCAGGCGCGTCCCCCTCCCAGGCTGGCGAATGAGCCACCCGCCGGCGCCGGGCGAGAGGACACTTCGGAGGAAGCCTCTGTCCGGGCAGGGGCCCCGGGAATGCACTCCGCGGTGTCCGCGTCCAATGTCCGCTCCACCGGGCGCCCCGCGACCCGTCCCCGCGCGGAGCCGCGGCGGTGGCCCGGGACATACCTAGGGGCATCCCAGAGAGGAAAGTGACGCAGTGCAGCGCCCCGGCCGAGGAGCCGAAAAACATGCGCGCGTCGCGGAGGAGGTGCGGGGCGCGCTCGCTCAGGCAGCTTGTCACCCCGATGTGGTAGATGCCCAGGAAGCCGCAGCCCGCGAAGGACAGGCTCCAGTCGCGCCTGGGGTCGTACATAGCGGCGGCGCTCCGGGGGCCCGGCGCGGGGGCTCTCGGGTCCGCGCGCGCCGCGGGCGGCCGTCCCGCTCCGGGACCGCGGCCCGCCCTGCACCGCCGGCGCCCGCGCGCGCTCCCGGGGCGGCCTCCACGCCGCGGCTCGAGCAGTCCCTGCGTGACGTCAGCCCGGCAGCCCCGCCCCCTCGGGCCACGCAAATGAGGGGCCGCCAGAGCGCTAGGGGAGGGGGAGAGGGGGAGGGAGGGGAGGGAGGGGAGGGGGGAGGGGGCGCTCCTGGGTCTGGGCTCGGGAGGCAGGGAGGCAGGGCGGGGGCGGAGGAGAGAAGAGGACCTTGCCCCCAGGTCGGCGGAGGAGGGAACACTTTCCATCCCCAAGTGGCCTTGCACGTCCTGGAGAGAAACCTCTCCCTTTCCGTTCCTTCCCATCCCTTAAGTCAGCGACAAGTAGCAGTCGCCCTCTTAGCGCCTTGGGATCCTGTGATACTATCTTTCCCCTTTTCACGCGGGACCGCGAACCTCCAGCAGGCACCAACGTCTCAACAGAGTGGAAGGTCTTTGCTGGATTTTCCTGCCGTTTTTGTTTGTTTGTTTGTTTGCTTGCTTGTTTTTCGTGTGATGCCTTCACTTCCTGGCAAGTGGTAGAGATTTTTCGTTGAGTGATACTGACATGAGGTTTCCGTTCCACCGTGTCATGGATAAGTTGAAGTTGGGGATAACCGGTGCTGGGGGGTGGGCAGTGCAGGAACGAGGGAGTTTGCGGGCATCTTTAGGAAGTGCCAAAAATGCCCCCTGACCCTTGTGCCCTGCACAGAGCATTTCCACAGCAGCCTGTGCAGGGAGGTTAGGCATCTGTCCGGAGCCAGAAGTCTGGGCCTCCAGGGCCATCCTACTTCCTGTCGATGTGGACAGAGAAACCTCCTCCCTTCTCTACAGACGGGGGTGTGGAGTACAAGGAGTGTGGGCTTTGGAATCAGGTCACCCTCCCTTTCTGTGCCTCAGTGTCCTCATCTGAAAATGACAGGCTTCCTGTCAGGATTCAAGATATCACTCGTGGGGGCGCCTGGGTGGCTCAGCCAGTTAAGCACGGGACTTTGGCTCAGGTCATGATCTCACGGTTCGTGGGTTCGAGCCCCGCATCGGGCTCTGTGCTGACAGCTCAGAGCCCGGAGCCTGCTTGGGATTCTGTGTCTCCCTCTGTCTCTGCCCCTACCCGGCTCCTGCTCTGTCTCTCTCTGTCTCTCTCTCTCTCAAAAATAAATAAACGGTAAAAAAAAAAATCAAAATACCACTTGTGAAGCGCCTGGACATGTGGATTGTGCATGACCTCCCCACCCACAAACCTTCCTGAGCCCGAGACGTCCCCTGCTTTGCTGAGCCTGTGCCCGTGGGAGTGGGGAGCTGGGAACAGGGCAGAGAATTGCACAATGTGCTCCTTGCCAGCTGGGGTCAGACAGGGCGATGTCCAACCTTCTTGTTTCAACTCCTCTGTTGTAAACAGGTGTTCCTCTTGTGGCCTGCTGATTCATGGATGGATTTCACATTTTTGTGCTTTTTGTTGCTGATATTGCTACCTAAAATGGCTCCACGCACGATGCTGAAGGGCTGTCTGGTGTTCCCGAGTTCGAGAAGGCTGTGTGTGCCTTGCAGAGAAAATACCCGCATTAGATACGACTCGTCCAGGCACAGGTTACAGTGCTGGTGGTGGCTCCGAGTTCAATATTAATGAGTCATCTAGATACATATATATTTCTATATAATACATACTTCTGTTTTTAAACAGAAAACACGCGTAACTTAAAGGTTCTGCGTTGATGGGTTGGCAAAAGTGTTACGACCAGAGGCGCATAGGAACTCAACCTTGTGTCTCCTGTAAGAACAATTCAGGGGTCACTGATTAAGCGTAAGCATAATTCACAGCGATAGAACCACTATGAATAACGAAGACTGGCTGTACTTCACCGAAACTCCGCGAAGGGGAGCAGGTGGGTCCTGTGGACCCTGGGGGTTCTTTCCTCCATAGAACCAAAAGTGCAGAGTCGTCTGCTCTGACGGTGCTCGCTCAGTCCCCTCACCTCCTCCTGCAGGGCTGGGCAAAATGAGGGCAGGCATCCTTCACCCAGTTAAGAAACCCCAACATCTGGGGACTGAGCCTGAGGGTTTGGCTTCTCTATCAACCTGCCGGGTGTCCCGATCCTTTTTCTGTGCTCCCCTTGGTGCCCCTGACTTGCTTCTGCCCCTTCTGCTTCCATATTCCTTGCTCAGCATTTTCTAACCGCCACCAGTGGCCTCAGGGAAGGCGTTCCCCTGATCAGCCCGGTGTCAGCCTCCCTTCACCGCCCTCAGCCCCCACCCTGGGCTCAGCCTCCTGAGCTTTGGCTGAAATTCACACTTTTCTCCTTCCCCTCCTCCTTCTCCAACTCCTCCTTCTTTATCTTTGTAGTAAAATGTACCAAGCATAAAATTTACCATTTTAATAAATTTTTCATGTTTATTTTTGAGAGAGAGAGAGAGAGAAGAGAGAGAGCATGTGCACAAGAGCAGAGAAGGAGCCGAGAGAGAGGGAGACAGAATCCGAAGCAAGCTCTGAACTGTCAGCACAAAGCCCAGCGCAGGGTTCCACCCCATGAACTGTGAGCTCATGACCTGAGCCGGCCGGATGTTCAACCGACTGAACTGCCCAGGCGCCCCTTAATACTTTTTAACAGCTCAGTGGCACGAAATACCTTCACAATGTATGCAGCCAACACCACCGTCCGTTTCAGGACTTTTTCATCTCATAGAACAGAAACTCTGGCCCCATTCAACAGTTCCCTCTTCCATTCCCCACAGCCCCTGGCACCCACCATTTCATTTTCTGTCTCTGTGGATTTGATACCCAAGGGACCTCAAAGAAGCAGAATCCCACAGCATCTGCCCATTTGTGACGGGCTTATTTCGCTGAACACCGTGTCCTCAAGTTTCAATCATGCAGGTGTCAGAATCTCCTTCCTCTTTAAAGCCGAATAGTGTCCATTGTACGTATCGATGGTGTTCCGAACACACGCCCCCAGAGTATAGCTTCTTGGCATAGTGAATATTTTCAGCTGAAGGAATCTGAGAAATGGCAGCTACAGGGACTCTGACCCACCCTGAAGCGGGTCACAGACCCTCACGGGAGGTGGCTTCCTCTATGCCCGGAGGAAAGGAGCCTGCTTGTCTGCAACGATTCGGGGACAGAGGAATCTGAGCCGATGGGCCCTGCTAAGTTTCCAGCCGTGTTCACCACACTTACCTCTTACCCTTTGTCCTCCCATATTTTTCCACGACTTTCCACTCTTCGTTAAACTGAGCATTAAAACGTTCAGGTTGAACCCTTCCTTTGGGTATTCCTTTCTTTGTTGTTGTTTTTTAATGTTTATTTATTTTTGAGAGAGAGAGAGAACAGGCAGGGGAGGGGCAGAGACAGGGAGACAGAGGATCCGAAGCAGGCTCTACACTGTGATCGCAGAGCCCAATGCGGGGCTTGAACCCAAGAGCTGTGAGATCATGACCTGAGCCAAAGTCAGATGCTTAACCGACGGAGCCACCCAAGTGCCCTTGGGTCTTCATTTCTATATGAAGCCTCCTGTGTCACATTGCTTATATTAATGCATAACTATGCTTCTCTCACAAATCTGTCCCAGTCGGGAACCGAAGAAGAGATTTCTCCCGCCTTCGGTACATTCCGTGAGTGCGCGTGCATTCACGTGATTCCCTCCCGCATCTCCAATAAACACCCCTCTTGCTCCATCCCGGTCCCAGGACCCCACTCTTCAACCCTGGGCCTCAGGGATGACATAATTTTCAGGTGTGTCCCTGTCCCCAGAACGGGATCCGGCAAGTCCTGTGTCATACGTGCATTCCCCCAATCGTCCTGGCTCCTGGGGAATAGGACAGTCCCCGTTGGCCGTGTTGGGAGGGCATGGAATCGGCTCTGGGAGACCTGGGCGACGCCGAGGGTCTAGTCACTGAGCCGTGGGGAAGTCGGACGGACGTTCCCTGCCACACACAGAGGCTTCGTGGCTGCGGACCAGCATTGCCCGCCTGCCAGAGATGATGCTGTGCACACAGCCTGGCCCCCCAGCCAGCCCCTTGCGGTGTTTATTGAGTGAATGAGTAAGTGAACGAATGAGGGAATGAACGCTAAGGCGCCCTCCTTTCCTCCCAACGCTCCTTCACAGACCTCCACGTTTTCTTCACTATTCGTTAGTAGCCTAGGTGTGGTCTTAGACGGATTCTTCCGGAAGCCGACCCAGAGACCAGGATTTGAGTGCCAGGCGATCCCAGGAGACACTGGGAGGAGAGGGGGGTGGGTGCGAGGTTGGGGTCTCAGAGGCAGGAGACCACTCTGGGTAAACGGGGCTCACTCGCACTGGGGTCCTCGAACAGAAACAACACGCAATGGGGAGCAGATAGGAGGGGTTTTTTTTAATTTTTTTAATGTTTATTTATTTTTGACAGAGAGCGAGCAAGCATGAGTGGGGGAGGGGCAGAGAGAGAGGGAGACCCAGAATGCAAAGCAGGCTCCAGGCTCTGAGCTGTCATCGCAGAGCCCCACGCGGGGCTCGAACTCACAGACCGCGAGATCATGACCTGAGCTGAAGTCGGATGCTTAACGCTTAACCGACTGAGCCACCCAGGTGCCCCACAGATAGGAGGTTTTTAAAGGCAGCAGGGGGCAGATAAAGGAAATGGTCACTAAAGAATGCATTGTTTCTGGGCCCTTTTAAGGGGAGTGGAAACTGTCAAATGGGCAGATCACCTCACTACTGCTGACCAGGTAATGCTAGGTTAACTGGTTGAGGGCTATATTCCTGGGAGAGGCTGAAATTGAAATTAGCTCAGGTATTAAGTCTTTGTTTGATGATCTGGGCTTAGCACAAGTGACTCCATTTCGAGCTTGTTATTTCTTCTTAACGCAAGAGGACGTGGTGGAGGGCCGCTGGCTGGGGGCGAGACACTGTTAGCTGCGGGGGGCGGGGAGGGAGAGCCAGGGAAGCCTTCTTGGAGTGTGGGTACCCTAAGAACAGATGGGATCAGAAGCAAGAGCCTTGTGACAAGGGGAGGGAGGGAGCCAGCCAGAGGGAGACAGGTGAATTGGGTAAGTGAAGTTGCAAGTTTAAGACCAGGCAAAAGGTCTCCAAAGCGGGGAGACAGGAAGATAAGGCGAGGAGGAGGCGGAATCTAGGGGAAGGGCCCAAGGGCCTTGGGGGACCAGTAGGAGTCCCCATGTGATACCTGCTGCAACAGAGAAGCTGAGGGTTTAGGCAGGGGAGTGGCAATCTTATTTACAAAGCAGGGAGAGCCACCTGGAGTCCAAAACCCTGCAAGCGGAATTCGGCAGGCTGGTGAACTTGGACGGGAAAGAATTACCTTTTCATTTTCACTGCGTCTAACCGCAGTGTAGTATTTCCTTCACACGCAAACGTAGGGAACAAACCACGGTGGTGTTATTAGAATTACCTGCAACTTTAGGGGCGCCTGGGTGGTTTGGTCGGTGAAGCGTCCGACTTCTGCCAGGTCATGATCTCACGGTCCGTGAGTTCAAGCCCTGTGTCAGTTCAAGTCCCCTCCTGGAGTTCAAGTGAGTTCAGTTCAAGTGAGTTCAAGCCCCTCCTGGAGACTGCTTCAGGTTCTATGTCCCCCCTCCCACCCCCCGCCCCTGCCCTCTCTTTCTGTGCCCCTCCCTTGCTCGCACTCTGTGTCTCTCTCTCTCTCAAAAATAAACATTTAAAAAATTAAACTAGGGGCACCTGGGTGGCTCAGTCGGTGAAGCATCCAACTTGGGCTCGGGTCATGAGCTCACGGTTTGTGAGTTGGAGCCCCGCATAGGGCTCTTTGCTGAGAGCTCAGAGCCTGAAGCCTGCTTTGGATTCTGTGTCTCCCTCTCTCTCTACCCCTCCCCGACTTGAGCTGTTTCTTTCTCTCTCTCTCTCTCTCTCTCTCTCTCTCTCTCTCTCTCACAGAAGTAAACAAACATTTAAAAAAAAAAATAGGGGAGCCTGGGTGGCTCAGTTGGTTAAGCGTCCAACTTCAGCTCAGGTCATGATCTCGCGGTCCGTGAGTTCGAGCCCCGCGTCGGGCTCTGTACTGACAGCTCAGAGCCTGGAGCCTGCTTCGGATTCTGTGTCTCCCTCTCTCTCTGCCCCTTCCCCACTCACGCTGTCTCTCTCTCTCTCTCTCTCTCTCTCTATCTCTCTCTCTCTCTCAAAAACAAATAAACATTTAAAAAATCAAAGAAAAAAAAAATAGAATCACCCGCGACTTTGTTCCTAACGGAAGTCACCGATCTTTTTATATCGCATTGCAGTTGTGGCTCTGAGATGATATTTACGCTTGTGGGTTTGAAATCCTGGTGTCTGAGAAGACCCCGGGCGTGAGAGCTTATTTACTGCACGGACAAAGAAGCACATCTGCTATCATACCCACGATTAAAACATATTTTGATGACTGGATTTAAAGCCAAGTGGTTTCCTTTGTAATTCCACGAATTTCATCTCACGTGTTGAAAAACCTTCCTCTGAGACGGGGTGGCCGTGGAGGCGGGTTGCCGGCCGCCTGCAGGGCAGGGGCCCCGGAAGAGGTGGGGCCAGTCACGGGCAGCTATTCAGGGGGTGCTTGCACGAGGGGGCCGGAGCTGGCCATGGAGGGGTGGGTGGGCTACTTGGGCAGCAGAGAAGAGTGGACCTGGCTGGTGGATGGAGGCGAATCCAGAAGGGCAAATGGGGGCCCCGCGTCTGGCGCGCTGAGCTCTCTGAGCCGCGCGAGCCTGCTGGACAGCCCAACGCAGGTATCAGGTGAACACGATTTCGGGGGGGGTGGGGTACAGAGGTGGTAGTTAGAGCCCGGACACCAGAGGAGACCATCCGGGAGGGGTAATGGGGAAACAGGGCAGGCCCACATGGGGGGAGGTGCTGGAGGGAGGAGAGAGACAGCCCAGAGAGCAGGTGTCACAGAGAAGAACCGTGGAGGTGGCCTTGGCACACGGGACAAAAACCAGTTGGGGACGGTGGGGGAGGAGAGCGTGGGGACAGCTGGCGGAGTCAGCTCCTTGAAGAAGCTGGAGTGGAGAAGGAGGGAGGGAGGGCAGTCAAGAGGGGCTTTGTGAAAGAGCTGGTGTTGGGGGCGCCTGGGAGGCTCAGTCGGTTAAGCATCTGACTTTGGCTCAGGTCATGAAGTCCCTGTTCATGGGTTCCAGCCCCACGTCAGGCTCTGTGCTGACGGCTCGGAGCCTGGAGCCTACTCTCGATTCTGTGTCCCCCTCTCTCTCTGTCCCTCCCCCGCTCGCACTCTGTCTCTCTCTCTCAAGAATAAACATTAAAAACTTTTTTTTTAAATTTTTTTTGTAACATTTATTTATTTTTGAGACAGAGAGAGACAGAGCATGAACGGGGCAGGGGCAGAGAGAGAGGGAGACACAGAATGGGAAGCAGGCTCCAGGCTCCGAGCCATCAGCCCAGAGCCCGACGCGGGGCTCGAACTCACGGACCGTGAGATCGTGACCTGAGCTGAAGTCGGATGCTTAACCGACTGAGCCACCCAGGCGCCCCTAAAAACTTTTTTTAAATAATAAAAAATAAAATAAGGAGCTGGTGTTAACTCACCTGCTTCGGATCCTGTGTCTCCCTCTCTCTCTGCCCCTCCCCTGCTCACACTCTGTCTCTCTCTCTCTCAAGAATAAACACTAAATTGTTTTTTAAATAAAATAAAATAAAATAAAATAAAATAAAATAAAATAAAATAAAATAAAAAGCTGGTGTTAACTTGCCTTTGTATGCAGGAGAGAACGGTTGAGGAGAGAGGGCTGCGTTGTACAGAAGATGAGGAGGACATTGCTGGACAGGTTCTTGGAGAAAAGGACCCAGTGGGAGGAAGAAGCTTTCCAGAGGCAATTGACTTTGGACGGGGCCGGCCGTCAAAAGGGCCCTTTGGATTGGGCCCAAGTGTGGCCCAGGGGATCGTCAACATGAGACGGGATTGCACATAGTCTCTGCGACGATGAGGTCACTGGGTGAGAGTGGATGGCGAGGAAGGCACATACGGGTGGGAACGGAGAGGTTTCTGGAGACGTTCTTGCAAAGCTCGCAAGGCTGTGTAGGGCCTGAGCCCGCGAGCTCCAGGGCCGTTCATTGAAAGGGGGCCTCGGGATTGTGTTCTCTTCTCCGGCAGCTTCCACCCAGTCTCGTGAAAGCGTAGAACTCCTGGAGAGGGTTAGGAATTTTACAGGTGGCGTGACAGAGGGAGAGAGGGAGGAGGATTGAAGGTGTTTGTAAGGAAAGGGGCACCTGGTGTGTTAAACACGGAGGCCGTCAGACTGAGGTGGCTCCTCAAGTCTTAGCAGTCCTGCCTGTGGCGCCTCAAGGTTGAGAAGTCAAAACCCGGGGCACCTGGGCGGCTCAGTGGGTTTAGCATCCAACTTCGGCTCGTGATCTCATGGTTCGTGAGTTCAAGCCCCGAGCTGGGTGAGTTCGAGCACCGTGCTGACAGCGCGGAGCCTGCATGGGATTCTCTCTCTCTCCCCCCACCCCCCGCCCCTCGCTCACTTGTGCCCATTCTCTCGCAAGAAAGAAAGAAAGAAAGAAAGAAAGAAAGAAAGAAAGAAAGAAGGAAAGGAAGCAAAATGAAATAAAATAAAATAAAAAATAAAAATATGTATAAAAAAAAAAGAAGAAACCAAAACCTAAGGACGGTCCATCACAAACAGCCCACCAGGCTTTCCCAAATTAGCCAAATGCCCAAGCCACAGCCAGGCGATACAGTCCTTACTGTGCTTCTGTGCCCTCTAGAAAGTCCTGTCCCTGGCTCCCAACCACTTGATGCGTGACACGGCCCGGTTCACGTCCATTTGCTCGGATAAACTCTTACAGTTTTTAATCTGCCTCCGTGTATCTTTTAACGGGTGGGCCACAGAATATAAGCTGGGGAAGAGGGATGCGAGAGCCAGAAAGGGGATGTGGGTGGCGGCAAAGCTCCAGCGGGGTCAGTGATCTGGGGGTCTCGAGGCGGCTGCGGCTCCCCTGAGGGGGGACGCGGCTGGCCGAGGAGCGGGTGGGGGTCCTTGCACGGGAGGATGCTAACGGGGTCCCCCGGGGGGTGAGCAGTCAGCAGAGGTGGTCACGTGAGGGTATGACGACGGGGTGGAGGGCAAGACCATCTACGGAACTCTAGGGCCCGGGAGCCTGGAACGTGGATGCCGTGGTCCCCAGGAAGGGCGGCCCGAGTGGGTCCACCCGGGGGCACGAGACGGTCCGGGGGCAGCAGCAGCAGCAGGCTCGGGGACGAACCATGAAGTGGGCACGTGGGTCGAACACGGGGGATTGGAGGGATGAAGGAGGAGAGACAGTCTGGGAGCAGGGGTGAGGAGCGAGGAGGATGCCCACTGAGAGAGAACCCGGTGTCCTGGGCGTGGCATCGGGGGTAGACCTGCGGGGTGGTGGCTGGGGATTGCTAAGGCCCACGGCCACCGCCACCAAACCCTTAAAGGGTCTGTGACCCCAAGATGTTGAAGACACGCGGCCCACGTCTGTCCCTCGAGGCTGATACGAAACAGAAGCTCTGTGATGTGCGGGAACAGAGAGTTCAGCTCACCTCAGGCCTGGGGCCTCCCTCCCGCCCCCACCCCGGCAGAACCAGAGGCAGCCTGGGACTCGGGGCCAGCCCCGTGCTGTCTTGGGATTTTTGCCCCTCCCCGTTGGGACATTTGCAGGCTGGGCCTGGTGTGGCCCTCTGGCGAGCTGGGGCCACCTCACCGCGTCCCTCTGGGGAACAGTCACTCCTTGGGGCAGTACTGATGTTAATACTAATATTAATAGCCATCGAGAGCGTGCTCTGTGACAGGCACTGTGCTAGGATTTGTACCCAGATTTTGTTTCACGCTCACAATAAGCCGGTGAGGGAAGCCACGTTCTGGCCCCTGCCCCCCCTTTCACAGATGAGGAAACAGGCTTAGAGGCTGAGTGACTTGCCCTTGGCCAGCAGGCGGTGGGGCCAGGCCGGAAAAACCCAGGCAGTCTGATCCCCTCTTCGCTGGAGAAGGGCCACCTAAGTTAGGGAGGAGGAAGGGGGATCAGGGAGGGCTTCCCAGAGGAAGTGACATTTTCATGGATTTGAACCCACACATTCTACTTGCCTGGCTCGTCCCCTGGAGGCAGGGGACCCGGGTGGGCTGGTCTACATCTCTGTCCCGAGTTCCCAGCACCGGCCCTGGCGCAGGCCGTGGGGACTCAGTGACTCTGAGAAATGAATATGCGAGGAGCATCTGCTCTGGTCCCGGCCTCGTCCTCACTGACCCCACGCCAGCCTGTCTTGCTTACCAGGACAGTCCACCACCCTCGATGCCCAGTGGCCTTGGCACCAGGTCCCAGCACGCCCTCAGTCCTGGCAGTGAGTCCCAGGCCAGGGCCAGCTCACCTCTGGGGCAGGGAACCGAGGGGGTGGTGGGGCCGGCCGCGTGCGGACCAGTGGTGAGAACAGGACATTCCTGACTTGGGGAGACACTACCCCCGGCTCCCACCCCACCTCCCCAGAGTCTCAAGGTCAAGCCCCCCTCCTGCCTCAGTGCATCCGCGGGGCTCACCTTGGTGCTGATCATCAGCCCCGGCAGGTGACCAGGGCCGGGCCCGGTTAGAAGTGGGGGCAGGCATTTCAGAAGCTGTATGCGTGTGTTGGGGTGGGGAGCACGGGGACCACGCGGTTTGGGGAAGGCACCCGAAGTGCTCCTATGCCCACAGCCACCTTGAAATCCAAGGCTGTTCCTGGGTTCGCGCCCTGCGTTGGGCTCTGAGCTGACAGTGCTGAACCCACTTGGGATTCTCTCTCTCTCCCTCTCTCTCTCTCTCTCTCTCAAAAAGAATAAATAAATAAACTTAAAAACATACATTAAAAAAAACAACCCTCTTCTATCTGTTTACAGTGACCTGGAGGCATTTGTAATGAAGGAAGCAGATTCCTTTGAAGAAATTGTAAAGGCGGCCGCAGAGGAGGAGGAAAAGCCGCTTTAAGAGCTCGTGCCCACCTAAACTCAGAAGACGGACCGGCACCCACTGCAGACTCCCGATGCCCCTCGCTCTGGTGCCTCCCGGATGGCGCCTCACGGGGAGGAAGGCCTTCAGCAGCCAGACAGGCTTCCAGAAGGGCCCGGCAGAGCGGGAGGGAGTGCCTGGCCCACTTTTCCGGGAGAAAGGGCGGCGGCACTGAAATAGAAGCAGCGAGGCTGACCCAGTGGGCAGGGCACAGACGGAAAACACTAGGGCATCGGAGACACAGGGCACAAAGAGCATCAGGTAACCCGAGGCCACGCTGGGGTGGAATTTCTGGCTGGACTCGGCCTCTGCAAATGGCCCTGAGATGAGACGGACCTGCCCTGTTACCCAGAGAGCCGGTGGGACCAGCCTGCTCGTGTGGCCACCTACTGTATGCACAGGGTGAGCACACACATGGCCAGGGCGCTGTGGGCAGGGCGTGTGGCTCCTACAGGTCACTCGGGAAGTCTGCGTGGCCTTGGCAGGCTGGGCTTGGCGTCTGCGTCCGGGTGACCTCAGGCCTCCGCATGAGACCCCACACGACGCCTCAGGGTCATCGCCGAGAATTCGCCAGGTGAGTTTATTTCTTAAAAGCCGGGACCGTAAGAAGCAGATGGGGTCAACGTGGAGTCCTGGCTGCAAGAGTTTGGGAGAGCCCCGAACACAGACCAGCGAGGTCGTGGTGAAGGAGGCTGTTCCCCAAATAATTCCCTCGGGAAATGGGAGAGAAAGGGGGCAGGGCCACAGCACGACAGACAGAGGAGCCCGATGAAGCTGAGCAGGGACAGCTGGGGACGTGGGGACCAGCCAGGCAGGGCAGTGTGGGTGCAGAAGGCCACCAGGACCCTTCTCCGGTGTCTGGCCTGGGGGAGTGGCCTCAAGGTGAAACAGCCCTGGCCCTTGCCCTCACCCCCCAGGTGGTCTATCTGTCCCCACGCGGGGTCCCCTGTTCGCTCCCCTGCTGGCTCGCGGGACCACCAGGCCAGGCCCCCGCCTGACTGGCCCTCTGGCTCGGGGCAGGCTGGCACTCCCCGCTGTTTGGGTGCCCTGCCTCTTACATCCAGGTCCCCTGGGCTGCTAGGTCTGGCTGCCCTGGGATTCCGCACCCCCCCACCCCCACCCCGGGGCTAGGCTTGGCTCAGCGAGTGAGGAGGGAGGGAAGGTGGGGGTGAGTGCAGAGGAAGTTCCGACACCCACGGGGCGAATGTGACCGAGGGTTGTTGACCACTTCTGTTCCCATCTCAGTGATGTCATTTCCTGGTGCCGGACGCCGGGTCTCACGCCGAGGTTCTCAATGTCACCGTCAGGATGCGGACAAAATACCTACCACCTGGTAAGGGTCTCGGGCATGAAGTGCCCCATGGCGCTGAGCCCTTAAAAGGCACCAGGGTTGGTGGCTGTGGTTATCATCGTGGCTGGCGGGGGACAGACGGCCGCCATTGTCAGGCCCCTGGGACGCTGGGGAGGGCGGGGCAGGGGCAGGGGCTGCTTCTCCGGCACCTTTCTGCTGCCATGCATCCCTGCTTCGCTGAGTCCCCACAACCGTCCCGATGAGAGATGCCCCTGTCACCCCCACTTTACAGATGGGGAAATGGAGGCCCAGAGAGGTGGAGTGACTTACTCAAGGTCTCCGATCTGGTCACTGGCAGAGCTGGGGTTAGAAACACATCTGTCAGTTCGCAAAGCCCTTTGCTCACTGCCCTCCAGCAGAGCCATTAAAGGTACTCAGGGCAAGAGTTTCTGGAGTCAGGGGAAGGACAAGCCCATCCAGAACCCCTGCACAACGCTTCGGGGTAGGATGGGCCCTCTGGACACATGGACGTGTAGCAGTGCGGGGCATAGACCAGAGCCAGGCTGCCTGGGCTCCAGCCCCAGCATTGCTAGTATTCAGCTGTGCGACCTCGGGCAAGTGACTTCACCTCTCTGGGCCTCAGTGTGAAATGCAGGTAATCTGAGTGCATCATTTCCTGGAGTCATTATGAGGAATGAGATGAGCTAATCGTTGGAAAAGTGATGAGAACAATTTCTTAGTAAAAAGAGAAAAGAGAGAGAGAGAGATGAATGAGACCAAAGAGTTGGGCTTTAGAGCCAAGCAGGTGGCACAGAGCCCCCAGGTCCTGAAACGCATCAGAAGTGACAGCCATGGGCAAGTTACTTCACCTCTCTGTGCCTCAGTTTCCTCCTCTTCAATGACAGGCGCAAGAAAATCTGCCTAAGAATCTGTAAAGTGAGTTCTGTGGTTCTCAGGAGGGGCCACCCTGTTCTCCTCTCCATGGGGGATATTTGACAATGTCTGGAGGTTTTTGTTTTTGTTTTTTTTTTGAGAGAGAGAGAGAGGGGGGCGCCTGGATGGCTCAGTTGGTTGAGCGTCCGACTCTTGGTTTTGGCTCAGGTCAGGATCCCAGGGTCGTGAGATCAAGCCCCACGTCCAGCTGAGAACGGTGAGATCGTGACCTGAGCCAAAGTCGGACGCTCAACTGACTGAGCCACCCGGGCGCCCGCTGCCTGTATTTATTTTTGGGAGAGCGTAACCAGCACACCCTAGTTAGAGAGATGGCCCCCTGCCCGGGAGCAGCTCTGAGCCTTGGCCGGAACATGTCCCTAAGGACCACGCTGCTTTAAAGGAAGGGTGGGGCACGCCCATACTTGCCCTCTGAGCAAACCTCACAATGTCTCCCAGGACCCTAAAAAGAGACCCCAGGGGAAGAAATGAGGAAACGCAATTCACAGTCTCCTTGGTGACCCGCTTCCTTTTTATAAGCAAATTTAATTGTTCAATCTGTTGCATCAGGAGAGAAACTTTAGAAAACCCAGAGGGAAAATCACCAGTAACCTCGCACCCTTGCCTCTCAGAGGTATTTTAGGTACTTGGCAGACCGGCTTTAAGGCATGGCCGGGCCTCAAAACTTTGTGGCTCGGGGCAAGTGCCTGGCCTCAGTTTTCCCTCCTGTAAAACGGGGACAATGGGACCTACCGCTCAGGACTCCCATGAGGTTAAAGACCACGCATGCCAGCAGAGTGCAGACGAATCCGGGGACCCTCTCCACTGTGGCCTGCTTTCCGGAAGTCACCAGCGCCCACGCGCCCCTGCTCCTACGTGGCCACATCCTCACGGTTGGTGGAGACCATCCAGGCCTCCTCCGTGGCACACATCAGGACGTCGCGGGAGCAGCCTGTCTGCCACGGAGTGGCCTCGGAATCACAGTCACGGTGCATCGCAGAGAAGGAAAGGCGGGGAGTGGCCTGGGCGCGCACACGTTCACGGCCGCAGGGACAAGAACCGGCCAGCGGTGTGGCCGCGGGGGCATCTTGTCTCCACCGATTTGCAGGGTTCTTTTGTGGTTTTTTTTTAACCACCAGCAAGAACTCGTGGCGCTGGTCCCTGCCCTTCCCTCCTGCTGAAAAACCAGAAAGAAAGCACTTCCTGGAGCCCCGACCAGGAGGCCTGGATGGCCTCGCCGACCAGCTGAGTCGGTCGTTTAACCTCTGTGTCGTGTGGGTCTGCTGGAAAGAGCCAATTGTCCTGTGAAGAGGGGACTTCAGAGCCCAAGCGAGGGAGACTCGAGCGGTCTCACTGAGTCTCTATTTCCCAATCCGTACGTGGGGATGATGACAGGGCTGCCTTCAGAGGTTTGCCGGGAGGATTAAACAGGTAAGTGCTGTTCCACTGCCTGGTAGAGGTCCCAGCCCCAGATCTCCCACGCCATTCGGGTCTCAGCTTCAAGTTCATCGCCTCCAAGGAGCCCCCCATGCAATATACAACACAGTAGCGAGTAGCCCCTCTCCAGTACCTGTCACTGGACTTCTTACTATCTGACCCATCTCTGGCTCACTTTCTTTCTTTCTTTTTTAATTTTTTTTAATGTTTATTTTATTTTTGAGACAGAGAGAGACAGTGTGTGAGCGGGGGAGGGGCAGAGAGAGAGAGAGAGTGGGAGACACAGAATCCGAAGCAGGCTCCAGGCTCAGAGTTGTCAGCACAAAGCCCGACGCAGGGCTCGAACCCACGAAGCACGGGATCATGACCTGAGCCGAAGTTGGACGCTCAACCGACTGAGCCACCCAGGCGCCCCTGGCTCATTTACTTTCAAAAAAATGTGTTTATTTGTTGGGCGCCTGGGTGGCTCGGTGGGTTAAGCATCCGACTTCGGCTCAGGTCATGAGCTCGCAGTCTGTGGGTTCAAGCCCCACACGGGGCTCTGTGCTGACCGCCTGGAGCCTGCTTCGGATTCTGTCTCCCTCTCTCTGTGACCCTCCCCAAGTCGCTCTCTCTTTCTCAAAAATAAACACTAAAAAAAAAATCTAAGAATGTATTTATTTGTTTATCGTCTACCCCACGATAATAAAGAGCAGGGCCTTTGCCCGTCTGGGTCTCAGCTGGATGCCCAGGACCCCGACCTCCAGAATGATGCTCCCAGATCGAGTGAGTCCTTCCTCTGGGAAGGCCTGCTCCCATGTCCACACTGCTGGTGGACTCCGCCCCATCACAGGGCGCCCCTCTGACATGCAGCGGCTTCAGCAGGCCCAGCTGGCCTGGGTCCTGGCATCTGGGGTGCCATCGTTTGGAGGAGCTGTCGGCCCTGACATGTCGTGCAGCCAGTGGACCTGGACTGGTCAGAGGAGGAGACACGGAGAGACACGGAGACCCTGGTCAAAGGGGTCAGGAGACATTTTCGTACTCGGACGTGTCCAGGTGTGGGGGGTGCTGTGACCCAGACTGTGAATGCTGGGTAAGCTTTCGCGGGGTGTCAGCCCCCGGGGGGGGGCAGGGGTGCAAATCTAACCCTCCCACCCGTCCCCCACCCGCCCCTGCCGACGGGAGCCGGGCTGGTCCTTACTGCCTCCCACTTCTACCTCACGGAGCCTGGTCCGGCGCTGGTGTGCACCCCCCCGCCCCCGCCGCCCCCCACCGCACCCCCACCTCCGGGGCCTCGGGGCTTCAAGGCAGACTTGAGCCGTGGGTGCTGGGGAGCTGGGCTCTGTCCATGCCTGGGGATGAGAGCAGGAGGGAGAACTGGGAGTCTCGGTGTGAACTTGGCCTCTCTGGGCGGCTCAGTTTCCCCATTTGTTAGCCAGCGGCTTGTCTGCAGGGGCCAGAGAGACCCAGGCGGCGAGGAAGAGAGTAGGGTGCAGCGTCCGGCCTGGGGAGCCCCAAGAACGTGCGCGCGTCGCGGACATGGTGGGGGGGCGCCCTCGCTGGGGCAGCGGGTCACCCCGACCAGGTAGAGGCCCAGGAGGCCGCAGCCCGAGAAGGACAGGCGCCAGCCGCACCTGGGCTCGTCCACCGGCAGCGGTGGGAGTCGAACCCCGGCTTTCCTATCCCTCCCGCTCCGTAAGGCGGCGGGAGCTCCCCGCCCACCCTCGTGACGTCACCGACCTCAGGCGGCTGGGCACGCGGACTCTCCGGCTCGTGGATCACCAACCCGAGCAGGTGCGGCCGCGGCGCGCCGGACCCCGGCCCGCACACCGCACACCGCCCCGCGCTGGGGGTTCCGGTCCTCAGCTCCACGTCCTCCGCTGGGCGAACCCCTACTCACCCTTTACCGCCCACTCAGACGCCACCTCCTGGGGAAGCTGGGCTCGCCCTTCACTCCTTACCCTGTTTAGGTGACTCCAGACTCTGGCTCCAACGACCCCGCGTTTTCCGCGCTGCCCAACACCTGTGGCCTTGCGCCAAGCTGCCCCAGGGCCCCATCGCTGCTCTTCGCGTTTGGCCCCAGCAGTGCTCTCCACCCCGGCCTTAGGGTGCTGGGGGCAGCCCTCCTCCACCCCATCGTTGGCCTCTCCAAGAAGGCCCCTGCGGTCCTAAGTGGCCTGGGTGCTCGCCGCCGGAGCGCCTCCTGCAGGTTGGGACCCACACTGCCCAGGAACCCCCCTGTCCAAATGGTGGACGCCTGCTCTCCCCTCTGCGGTGGGGGCCGCCAAGTTTTCCCAAACCTGCCCTTGGGAAACTCCGAGGAGCTGAGGTTGGGGTAGCTGCTTCCGGCCTCCCGGGTGTCAGTAGAGACCCGCGCCCCACCCCCAAATCTCCACACCTTCGTCTCTCTCTCTCCAGGTCGGCCGCGGGAGTAGGTGCCCTGGCTCTTCTGAGCAGGGACGCAGAAGGAGGTGCACATCCGCTCAGCGCTTGATAGTTTCCAAAGCCCCTTTTCAGCACGCCTTGTCACAAAGGTCCTCGCCCTGGTGACATGGTGACCGTGCCCATCTTAGCCCTGGAGAAACAGCGAGGCGACCTTCCAGATCACCCACTGCCCGGCTGTCAGTGCCGCAGCACTGTAGGCCCAGCCGTGGAGCTGGGAGGTGACGGGACCTCTGGCATCCTGCGGAGGCAGATGGCCATCCCCGCCCCAGGCAGCTGTGCCCCTCCTCTCGGCCTCTGTGACCTACTGTAGGACTGGTCACACTGGTTAGCTGGACCCGCCTCCCAGCTTGCATGGGAGGGTTCCTCGTCCAAGCGGGGACTGATCCTGTTTACCTAAACTCCCCCGCACGCTGGCTGGAACAGGTGCTCAGAACCTGTGTGCCCCGTGTCAGAGGGGTTTTGCAAGACTGAATGGTAAACAGCATGAGCCAGGGGCCTGCTACGAGCTTTACAAACGCAACCCGTTTAAATCCCTGTGATGACTGAGTTACGTCCTTTTGCGTCCCCGTTTATCGATGGAGGAAACCAGGGTGCTTGACGTCCAGCAACAGGCAGGGTCACCTGGTGAACAGCTGGGATGTGAGTCCAGGCTCCGGAAATGATTCACGCTGGGGTGCTGAGTAGGGGAGAGGGCCCCGGGAGGTTGCTCTACCCCAGGAAATGGAGGGGGATGTAGGGGCTCCCGAGGAAGAAAAGGTGGGGTCCAGGGGGTAGAGGACGGGGCTTGGAGGGAAAAACCTAGAGCTGGGGGCTAGGGGGAGAGGCTTCTATTTTAAGGTTTTTTATTGAGTTATAATACACCCATGGTCAAGGGCACTGATTGTGAATGCACAGGTAGGGGAATATCTTGATTGCAAACACTCATATAGTCAGATCAAACTGTGATGTGGGTCCAGCCCCCAGAGAGCCCGCATACTCCGCCCAGTCACCTGCCCCTGGAGAGACAGAGAGAATGCGAGTGTGGGCTGGCAGGAGGGACCCAGGGACAGAGAGGGGGTGTGTGCAGGTGTAGGGGTGGGGGCTCTGAGCAGGCTTGGCTGCAGCCGTGCAGGGTGGGGAAGGGGGATAGTGGTCTGTGAGGGCAAAGCTGACTTTCTTTTGGACGTGCTTCTGTGGAAAACGGGTCCCGGGGTGACTATCTCCGGGAGATCTCAGACAGCCACCCCCAATTTGCGAACTCCAATTCCTGAAGCACAAAATACACGGAAACTCAGCTTGGTTCCCAGGCTTCTCCCGCTAACCCTCAGAGCCTGCTCTCTTACCTTATCCGATTCTCACTCCTCCCGACTCCTCCCTGCCTCAGTGCCTTGGCTCATACTCTTCCCCTCTGCACCCGTCTTCTCTTCCCCGCCTAGTGAATCCTCACGCAGCCTCCAACACCCAGCTCAAATGTTGCTTTGTTCTCTGAAGCCTCTGGGACTTGTCCCCAAGGGAACACCTGGCCCCTGAACTCGACCTTCTTCTGAACTCACATTGGCCATCACCACGTGCCCCAGCCTGCCCCCAGGCCATCACCCACGGATGTGTGTCTCCCTCAGTGGATGGTGGGCTCCCTGGGGGCAGCCACCTACTCACTCCTCTCAGAGACGCCAGGGCCCTGGAGGCGGTACGTACGGGGACATGTCAATTTCTCTTTCTTTCTTGAATTCTAGACCCGCACTGTCCAACATGCTCACTGTTAGCCACTTGTGCTCCTGAGCACTTAAAACATGATCAATGCACCAGAGACACTGACTTTATTTTATTTCCAGTAATTAAATTTTAAATTTACAAACCAAAGCAGGTGCAAAATTTTCTCATTAAAGGACCCTATTGTTTTGGGAGGATTACATTTTACTTTAGCTGTTGAAAATGTAATGTCCAAATTGGGATGTTTTAAGAGCAAAAGATTTAGAAGTCTTGGAGAAAAAAAGACTAAAGTGTCTTATTAATACTTTTTTATATTTATTACATGTGGAAGTGATAACATTTTGGATATGTTGCGTGGAACAAAACACATTATTGAAAATATCTCACCTCTTTCTTTTTAGCTTTTTTAAATGTGGCAAAAAATTAAAAGTATCATATAAGACTTGCGTTATATTTCTGTTAGACTGTGCTGTACTCGAATTTAAGGGGGGAAAAGGCTGCCCAAGTAGAAAATGGAAGAGGCGTGAAAAGATCCTTCGTGAAAAGGAACTGAGCATTTAAGTGGCTGGACACCGTGAGATGTCAGTATGATAAGGCTTACCGGAAGGCTAGTGAGACCTGAGGCCACATTAACAGAAACAGAGCGTCCATAATGAAGGAGGTGAAAGTCAGAGCTGTGGCTGTCCCCGAAGTAGGGGTTTCTGTTCTGGGTTTTGCATCTTAGAGTGGCACTGACCACCTAGAGCGGGTTCAGAGGGTCTACGAGACTCAGTGGTATAAGGACCTGCCTGAGGTCCTGGGTATCTGCCTCTTCAAGGCTGCCCCAGGCAGAGGGAGCAAGTCTGTTCTGGGGTCCCAGAGGGTTGAGCTGGAACTGGCAGTACAGGGAGGTAGATTCTCACACTTAGATTTCTCTTATGGGAAAGAGGGCTCCCTCACAAACAGGAAGTTCCCTCTCAACAGAGGTGTTCGAGCAAGGCTGGATGACCACTGGGGTGTTGGTAAGGGGGCTTGGGAATGAGCTGGGTCCCCAGAGGGTCTCCGGGTCCTTCGAGTCTCAGGCGGAGGCTCTTCGAGGCCTGGCACAGTCACGCCTGTGGGGTGCGGTGGTCCTGGGCTCCGTTTGGTGTGGTCTGGTTCCCTCCCGAGGGCCAGAACCAGCCCCTGATGGCCCTGTGGGTGGGACCCATTCCGGATGCAGCTGGGTCGCCTGCCACCAGGGTGGGCGAGTCAGCGCGGGACAGGGTGATGCCGACCCGGGCTTCCCAAGGCAGCTTGGCTTCTGAGCAGGGTGGAGGGGCAGACGAAGAGCCCAAGAGAGACAGGGTCCAACCCCGGAGCGGTGACTACAGCGAGATCCGCCAGCAAAGTAACAGGATATTTGCTCACGCACAGACGTGTCTGGAAGGAACTTCCTACTGCAGAGATTTTCAAGCATAGACCCAGGTAGAGAGATCAGTACCATGGACCTCGCACACCATTGCCCGGCGGCCGCGGTGAGCCACGGACTCATGATGACAGGGGCTGCCTGTCAGGTTAGGGAGTGGGGTTCTAGCTCATTACACCCTTTAAACCACAGAGAGAAAATGGGGTGGGGAAGTGCCCTGGGGCCGGCCACGACCTGGCTATCGTGAGGTGGAAATTCAGCCTCAGCAGTAAATTCAGGCCCTGACCGAGGTGTTTTCTAGATCCCAGAGACATGACTGAATCTGAATTCATCACCTGCTCCCAAACCTGCTCTGTCTGTGAGGTCCCCATCTCAACTGGTGGCCCTGCTGTATACGTAGTCACCCAGATCAGAAACCGGGGTTTCATCCAGACCGTTCCCTCTGCGTCGGCCCCCGTGGCCCCCGTGTGTGTCTTCAGTTGCAGGTGCTGCCCCCTCACCCTCCTGAATGTCTTCCACGGTGGCCACCCGAATCCTAGCCCCATCATCATCTTCCTCTCTGCTGCCTACTGCACCGGTCCTAGCCCCGGTGTCACTCTTCTTACCCTTCCTCCACGCAGAGGCCACATCCAATGCCGATCACACTTACCATTTTGAGATCTGGATCTGATGCCAAGCCTCCGTCTGCCTGACTTAGAGGAAGGTCCATTTCCCCAAATATCTCTGCGGGTCTCTGTGGGTGCCCATATCCCTCAAAGCCAGAGGCCCCTACAACTCCATGGAGGGACAGATTTGATCCCGATGCCTACACCTGCTGGTCTCGTTAGGTTGAGCGTACTGGCTGTTGTCTGTGGATAGCCAAGTGAGGGGGTCCACGCTGCCCGGACAGTCGTTCCCTCGGGGCACCTCTGCTGGGTGTGTCCCCACTATTGTCACTTCTGTCCTCATGGGGCTATGATGGCTGATCAGTCCTGCTGGATAACGAGAGAGTGAGCACGCTCCCCCGGCTCCCCGGGAGCCCCACAACCAAGCTGCCTGGGCCCCGAGTGATTCATTCCTTCCCGTGTCCCAGTGCTCAGGCCTGGACGCCAGGTCCCCTCGGATAACCCGTTGGGGAGGCCTTTCCTTTTCTTACCTACCACGTGGCCTCTTTCAGGGGCTCCCGTCTGTGTGTCTGTGTGCAACTGGACACGGAACACCAGGAACCCTCCCGCCACCTCTGTCCCTTTGTTCCTCGCTGACACACCCGTGTTCAGGCTTCCACGCGGACCCCACGCGGAGGAAATGCATCCGGCCCGCCCTCATCATCCACTCTCACCAGGGCGTGTCCAGGGCTGGGTCAGCCTCAACTCCACGGGCTTGCACCTGGCCCGGGGCACCGAACCGCCCACTCGGAGAAGCCAGGGCTCCCCCTTCACACCTGGCCGAGCACAAGGGAAGAGGAACTCTACAGCCACCTCAGTGCTGGTCTGGCCTCTGTCACTGGTGCCTGTCGCTCTCAGCGCTCACGAGGACAGGCTGGACTTCATTCGTGGCTCTTATGTACCCAAGAGAAATGGGTCTTTCTGCCTCTTCCTGTGGAAATGACCCATCCGAGCAGCGGGTCAAGCATTCAGTCCACAAACATCCGAGCCCCGTTTCCTCCAGGCACAGGTGGGGAGGCGTGGGCCCTACCCTCACGGTCTGTGAGAGGGCCACACAATTGAGACAGTAACGTAAACAGTAAGGCACCGATCGGGTGTTTATCATCGCCAGGAGCTCTCCCAACACCTTCCCCTATCCACGTGTCAGTCCTACGGAGTAGGCAGTGTTTTGTCCCATTTGAAGGGTGAGGAAACTGAGGCACAGGTCAGTTAAAATTTGAGGTCACCGGCCGATAAGTGTGCTGCCTGGTTTTGAATCCAGAAAGCCTGCATCACTACGTATCTAAGTGCGTAGGGCTTTACAGTGTATAAAGCACTTTGGGGTAAATCGATCTCCATTCTCTGAATGAATCTGTGTGTAATATCTCATGTAATCTGCAGTTTGGGGAGACAGGTGCTGTTCTCTCACGGTGAACACATGCGCGTGCTAAAACAAAGGGGCACACAGTGAATACATGTCTCTGTCCTGATAAATCCATCTGTCCCTGTTCCCCAGGGGCACCGCGTTATCCCCCCTTATGGATCTTTCCAGAGACATTCTGTCTTAATATCCCCATGCGTTTATGTTCCCTAAAATCCTCCTTTTAAAAAAAATCTTAGGCGCAGCGAGTGCAGAAAATTGGCCCTTTCTCTGGGGACCGGTCCCCGTCAGTGCCCGTGGATCTGCCCCCCCTGCCCCTCAACAGCTGAAGAACCTTGAGTGTGTGTTCGTCTGTGCCAGCGTTGGTCCGTCTGCCGGGTTGGGTTGTTTCTTCCCTTTTGTTTTAGTGCCTCTGTTTCGATCCTTCCCTCCATGATTTGAGTTGTTCTTTGTGGGGGGTGTGTGTGTGTGTGTGTGTGTGTCATGTGTCTTCTGATAAACTGGAGGGCCATTGTCTGCTGGCAGTGTGCTAGGTAGGCATTGTCAACCCATACCTGGCGAGGAGATAGGCCCAGAGAGGGGCCGGCACTGGCCCGTGCCATCCAGCCTGTGCTGCCCCGTCTGGGCGAGCTGAGTCAGGGACCCAGCGCAGACGCACCCCAAACTCCAGCCAGCTGTGGCTCTGCAAGGCCAAGAGCAACAGCAGCCCCGCCCCCCATCCCCGGGCAAGGGTAGGGAGGAGGAGTGCGTTCGGCCAGCAGGAAGGGATCTGGAAACACAGGGGGAGTTGGGTTTATACCTGCGTGAGGAGTTCGGAGGGAGGTTTGGGAGCCCGGGACTGGAGCCACCATGCAGTGGTTGGGGGTGGGGGGACGGGCAGGAGGTTGTCACTGGAGGCGGCTGCAGGTGTTGGGGTGAGAGGTGATGAGGTAGGGCACCGGGGAGGAGGGAGAGGTGAGGCATCAGAGGAGGCCACAGGAGAGGGCCTGGTGAGTGATGGCAGCATCGGGGAAGGCAGGAGAGGCCCAGTGATGCCTGGCACTGGGAAGGGATGAGAGGGGGTGGGAAGGTGGGAGGTGTGTTGATACAGGTGATGGAGAATTCCAGGCTGGCGGCTCGAGAGGCAAGGCTGGAGGCGCAGGTGCGAGAGAGACAGGGCCGGCGTGTGGAGCCCGTGGGGGAGGGCTGCCTCCTCTATCAGGGTGGGAACACGGAGCCGGGAGAGGGCACACCTTTCCGTGGGGCCTCCCTTTGCCCGGGTCCCTGTGCCGGAAACATTCTGTGGCCTATTCCTCAGGGCACCTGGCTGCACGGGACCAGTCACCTGGCAGGACACAGAGACGGGGGCTCTCTGTCACCTGGGGTCGTCCCAGGTCTGTGCCGCCCACCGACTCGGCCATTGCACCCCAGGCCACAGAAGTGCATCTGCTTCAGCCACACTTACTCCTTACTGACGGCTTTGTTTAGAGCGTTCTGTCCCCACCCGTCTTTTCGCATTGCTGTTTCCTGTTCACAGATGCGCAGACAAGCTCCCAGAGGGCAGCGAATGAACGCCCAGGCCTGCTGAGCCCAGCCTCCCGTCCGCGGGGAGCCGGATGAGAGACCCAGGAAGCTGGGTCCCATCCCCGGCTGCCTGGGACTCCTGCCCGCTTTCCTTCTTGGAGCCCGGGGCCCTGTATCCCAGAGCGGCAGACCTGTGTGTGGGATCCCGGGGCTGAGGCTGAGCCAGCAGCCTGTGTGTGTGTGGATTCTGCCTGTCCTTCCAGCTGTGTGCCTGTCTGTGACTCAGTGTCCCCTCTGGGCAACCGAAGGTAATCACTCAGGGCCCCGTGAAAGCCAGGTGCGGGAGGCTTGATGGCACTGGTGCTCAGACCCCTGTGTGCCCTTGTCCACCCCGCTCGACCCCCGCCCGCTTGCCAGCCTCATTTCGCATGCCTCCCCTCCGTGCCGTCTGTTCTAGACCCTGGCTCCCCTCCCTGAGCCCCGGATGCACCTCTGCTTTCCCGTCTCTGTGTCTTTGCTCTAGAACGCCCTCTTTGCATCTCTACCTCCTCTAATCTTTCCTCCCTTCAAGCCCTTTCTGAACTCCTGCAGGTAGGTTTCCCTGACTTGCGTGTACAGTGAGGCCCCCTCCTGGAGGCCCCTACTTCCCAGGTGCTTTTTCCGGGGTGCACACAGGGAGGGGAGAGCATGGCACCCGTGGGATGAGGGCTCCAGCGACAGCCTGGGGAGCTTCCCAGAGAGACTGGCAGTTCCAAACCCCAATAGCTCAGTGGTGCCACGTCTGGGGTTTTGCCCACAAGCTTTTCCCTGACGCCCCCTCCGCTCTCCCCTGGACGGAGCTCAGACACCAGCTCTGCTGTGCCTCATTGTCGACCTCAGTCTCATCTCCAGTATTTCCCCCTCGTCCCCGCTTCCCTTAGTTAAAAAAAACCACATTGTGGGGGTGCCTGGGTGGCTCCGTCGGTTGAGCGTCCTACTCTGGATTTCGGCTCAGGTCACGAAGCCACGGTTCGTGGGATTGAACCGCACGTCGGGCTCCACGCTGAGCACCTGTCATATGATACTCAGGGGCATTTGTGTGCGTGCCCGTGTGTGTGTATGTGTGTGTGTGTGTGTGAAGCAGGATCCTCATTCTTGAAAACATTGGGGTCTGATGTAGTTCAATTTTCCCAACGTACAAGTGGGGGAACTGAGGCCCAGAGGGAGGAAGTGACTTGTCCCAAACCTCAAAGGCAGAGTCCACTGCAGGGTGTAAGTAGCCAGGAGCCTGGCTCTCCAATCGGGGTCTTGGGCCCCGGGGTGGAATGATCTCGGGAGATCCTGGCTCATCAGGACCAGGGCCAGGTGCAGCAGCTGGGATGGAGGGCAGGAGCGGTCAGCTGGTAGGAACCAGAACCTGCCAGCTGCTGACGCCCCCTCCTTCTCCTCCCGCCCTTGTGCTGATGGCCCCAGGCCACATCGCTTATTGACCTCTGGTGTTTAAACCACAGTCTCTCAGTCTTCCAGATAACTCCGCCGCACCCCATCTTGGGCGGTCAGGCCTTCCTAGGGCTCAGTCCTGCACCTTCCTCTCTTTTCTCTTTTTAACTTAAAAATACTTGACAAGTAAGCTTCGATAAGCAAAAGTTACTATGTTATTCTCCCAACAAGGGACAATTTCATCCTTTAAAAGAAAATAAGGACTGGGACGCCTGGGTGGCTCAGTCGGTTAAGCGTCCGGCTTCGGCTCAGGTCATGATCTCGCGGTTCGTGGGTTCGAATCCCGCGCTGGCCTCTGTGCTGACAGCTCAGAGCCTCGAGCTGCTTCGGATTCTGTGTCTCCTTCTCTCTCTCTGCCCCTCCCCTGCTTGTGCTCTGTCTCTCTCTGTCTCTCAAAAATGAATACATATTAAGAAATAAATAAATAAGGACTAAGACCAGAGGGCACAGGGATGATCTGGCTCCCGTCCCAAACGTGAATGGCCGATGCTCTTAGGAGAACGAGGCCACACACATAAGCTGCAGGAAATACACGCAGTGCTGCTGGGCCAGAGAAGGACGCGACGGAACACCATGAACCGTTGCCAGGCCTGTACAGAAGGGAAATGACAGGCTGAATCGTGACTCTCTTATTAACATTTGTTTTGATATTCAAATCGTGCTGGAATTAGCCAGTGAAACCCCCTCCAAGCTGGCTTCTGTATCCTCTGGACGAGTCCTCATCATTTTTGGAATACTTCCTTGCTTTTCGGCCTAAGAAGATGCTCCAGGTTCAGCCTTCCGGGATTTTTCCAGAAGCACGGTTCTTCCCTGATGCCTGCAGAGACACCTGCACACTCCCTGAGTCATGAAACCTCATGCCCACAAGCCTGGTCCCTGGGGACCCCTGCGGCCTGAAACTTAGGCGGCCCCCCCTCTACTTCCTGCTCCCCCCCCTCCTGTTAAGGCAGCAGGGACACGAGTGGAGCTCAAACCTTACTGGCTGGGCTCTCTTGGGTTCCTGGTTCCTGTCTCCGTTTCTTCATCGGCAAAATGGGCTTGGCAGGACTTTCCATCTCAAAGGGCTGTGGCGAGGGTAAAATGCGACAGCCTAGGAAAAACACTCAGCCCAGGGTCGGGTAAGAGGGAAACGCTCGCGGAGGTCTGTTGTCCACCCGTGAAGCCTCTCCTGACTTCCCAGCTCCCACCTCCAAGGAGAGAGGCCCCCAGAGTTAGGTGAGTCCGGGAAGGTCTAGCCCACTGGTCTGCCCCCTGCTCGGTCTGGGAGTGGGGCAGGGCGGGCCTGAGCCTCGGTGCAAGTCTGGCTGCTGTTTCCCGGCTGCGTCCCCTCAGCTTCTTTTTAGCTCCTTGGGTGCACACCATCCGGTTTGCTGTACTATTTTACCCATTGTCCATCCCCGATCTCTGTTTCCCCAGCCTTCCACTTGGCGCTAGCACACCCTCTAATATATAGAGCCATCTCCCAGGCCGTCAGAATTTCATTGTAAAAAGACATGGTAATGCTTTAGGAGTGTTTTTTAAATGTTTGCGTAAATGAAGCCAGGCAGTCAACAAACCCCATTGTTCTTTCGCTCCTCACTTCTGAGGCTCTGCCACCTTTCGCAAATGTCCCGTTGTGGCTACTCATCCATTCCACCGGGAGGGGGCAGGAGGGAGGGAGAGCCACCTAGGCCTACAGCCACAGGCAATGCTTCCGCCCACCTCCGTGTCTGCCACACCCCGGTGAACACATCACGTAATTTGCCGGGGGGGATTTAATTTCCCTCGTTGCCTGCTCGACTTACAGAACCACTCACTGCCCCCGTTTACAGGCTGCGGGCAAGTTTTCTTGGAAGCACTTTGTGGGCGTACCCGTGCCCAAGCTTCTCCAGGGCTCAGTGTCCACAACTGGACGTAGACACGGTGATCCTGACCCACACGACTCTGTGAGGGTGACTACCAAGAACGCTCGGCACAGTGCTTGTGCCTGCTGCCCCCGTTGCCATCCCACCCCCGGGCTGGGCCCGTCGATGGTGAGTCTGGGCCAGAGGAGCAGCGATCGGAGCAGAGAAGGCTGGCGCCCAAGCCCCTCATATCACGCCGAAAAACTGTAGCCCAGAGACAGTGGGTAGTTTGGGCAAAGCCGCACAGCCGGCGGGGGCTGGCTCTGCCTGGGCCTGGGCCTTGAACTCGCACAGCTGCAGAGTTAAGTCTGGCTTGACCCCCAAGACCCAGTGTGGGTCCAGCTCTGCCACATCCCGGTTCTTATTTGCCTTCCCCGCCCTCAGTTCCCTCATCTGTAAAATGGGGGCGGGAGAAATGCTTCTGTCAATGCTTCCAGGGATCAGGCGAAAAGCTGGTGCCATTTCCCCCCCCCCCCCCCCCCCCCCGCCCCCGTACAGCAGCGGTGTGGGGCGTCTCCGGAGTCCGCCCAGCGAGCTGGTACAACGGGGTCAAACCTGCCACACCCCTGAGGGCGGGGCATCGCGGCCCTGGAACCTCATTGGCTGGGGCGGGGGGCGACCCAGCCCGGGGCGGGGCAGGTGCACGGGGCGGGGCAGGTGCACGTAGGGCGGGGCCCCGGCTCCCGCCACAGCTTTTCTTCGGAGCCACCCGTCCTCTCCACCGCTGACTGTCCCCGTGCGGCGCCCTGGCCCGTCTCCGTCCCGACCCCAGCCCGGCGGCCCCGACCGCCATGCACTGCTACGAGGAGGAGGGCAGCTGGAACCTGTCCTTCTCGGGCGCCGGCTTCCTGGGGCTCTACCACGTGGGTGTGACCAGCTGCCTCAGGGAGCGCGCCCCGCACCTCCTCCGGGGCGCCCGCCGCTTCTACGGCTCCTCGTCCGGGGCGCTCAACGCCATCAGCATCGTCTCCGGCCAGACCGTCGGTGCGCGGGGGACGGCGCGGGCGAGGAGCGCGGCGGGACGCTGGCTCCACGCGGGATGGAGGGCGTCGAGAGGGGCGTTTCGGGGCCTCGTGCCGGGCGCTGGGGCCTGCGCCCTTTGCATCCAGCACGCTCCCATCTAAGCCTTATGAGAACCCTGAGGACTCGGGGCTGTGGTTACTCTTGTTTCGCAGAGGACCGAGCAGAGCTGGGGATCCTGCTCCCGAGATCAAAAGGTGGACGGAGCATTTGAACGCAGGGCTGGGCACAGAAAATCTGAGATGGAGAGGGGGAGACCCCCGGGAAGGAGGTCAAGTCTTTGGGACGGACGTGGGCAGACCCCCTGGGTGGCTGAGGACCCTCTCCTCCTGTCCCCTGCACCCGCAGATTTCTGCTGCTCCCATTTACTGGGCATGGTCAAGCATGTGGAGCGCCTCAGCCTGGGTATCTTCCACCCTGCCTTCGCGCCCATCGAGCACATCAGACAGCAGCTGCAGGACTTACTGCCCACCGACATTCATGTCCTGGCCTCCCAGCGGCTGGGCATCTCGCTGACCCGCTGGCCCGATGGCCACAACATCATAGTCACCGACTTCGCGACCCGCAGGGAAGTCATCCAGGTGAGGGCAGGGGTGGGACCCGGGCCCTGGAGACAGGGCACTGGGCCCCATCTCCTACCAGGGACTTTCAGGTGCTTTCCAGGGGCAGACACTCCTTGGGGGTGGGGTGACCTTAGGCTGGGGTTTGTTTACAAACAAGACAGTGGAGGTGCAGAGAGGCGCCACAGGGTGAGTGCGGAGTGCCCGTACTCCCGGCTTGCTTTGGGAAGGCCCCATGGCTGCACTCAGAGAAGGGGATGGCTGGGGAGGGGGCAAAGTCAGGCTGCTGTGCTCAGGGCCCCTGAAGGGGCTGCTTTTCCAGAGGCGTGCCTGCCCACAATGGAAGAGGAAACAATCCAGTATTGTTACAAAACAAGAGGTTGTGACAGAGAGCCACAGGCTGCGGGGGTGTTCAGGCAGGCTCAGTAGGGGTTGGGTCCCCGGGAGAGCTCAGGCAGGTAGGGAGGCAGGCCCCTACCCTGGAGGGCCTCAGCTCCCCCATCGCAGCTCTGCCTTCCCTTCCTGTTAGGGTCTGTGCCTTCCACCCAGACTGGGAGCCCTAATGCAGAACCTGCTTCACCTTGCTGACCCCAGCCCCCAGCCCCCAGCCCCCAGCCCCCAGCATGGGGACCGTTTCTGAGTCTGTGCCTCTGTGCTGATTGGAATTCGTCATGTGTACAAGAGAAGGGCCAGTCCCTTGCTGTGTCTTGATGTCCACTGGCTCTTGAGGAAGCCGGCTAGGGACCCTAAAGGGTGTCCCAGTGTCTTTGCCTGGATGGCACATAGCACAGGACCTGGCACATAATAGGTACTCAGTAAACATTAGCTGCTGTCACTGTTATCTGTGCGAACAAGGCTCCCACTTGCATTTCCAACTGGTTAGGGACAGGATGCCTTCTGCATTTCCCAGAGAGGGTTGGAGGGATATTTCCAAGGAGACCCCGAGACAAGGTTCCATGCTTGATGAGTTTGGTAAAAGCTCTACATCAGTGTTTCTCAACCAGGGGTGATTCCTTTGCCTCCCCATCCCACCCCCCAGTGACATCTGGCAACGTTGGAGGCGTTTTTGGTTATCACAGCTCTGTGTGGGGGGCACAAAGTACTGACACTTAGTGGGTAGAGGCCAAGGATGCTGCTAAATATCCCACGGTGTTCAGGACAGCCCCCTCCCACCCCATCTCCCACTCACAAGGCAGAATTCTCGAGCCCCCAATGTCAATATGTTAAGCATCGTTTTCACTGCAGGATTTGTCAGAGCCTCTGCTGGGAAGGGCACAGAAAATCTGAGATGGAGAGGGGGAGGCACCCGGGAAGGAGGTCAAGTCTTTGGGACGGACGTGGGCAGACCCCCTGGGTGGCTGAGGACCCTCTCCTCCTGCTGCTCCCATTTCCTGGGCATGGTCCTGGGCATGGGAAGAGTGGACAGGGTTTCCCAAGTGGGTAAAGAAGTCAGGGTTTCTTCTTCTTTCTTAAATGTTTATTTATTTATTTTAAGAGAGAGGGAGAAAATTCCAAGCAGGCTCTATGCCGTCAGCTCAGGGACTGACTTGGGGCTCCAACTCATGAACCGTGAGATCGTGACCTGAGCCAAAATCAAGAGTCAGATGCTTAACTGACTGAGCCACCCAGGCGCCCCTTTTAACGTTATTTATTTATTTATTTATTTATTTATTTATTTTAATTTATTTTAATTTTTATTTTTTTTGGGACAGAGAGAGACAGAGCATGAACGGGGAGGGGCAGAGAGAGAGGGAGACACAGAATCGGAAACAGGCTCCAGGCTCCGAGCCATCAGCCCAGAGCCTGACGCGGGGCTCGAACTCACGGACCGCGAGATCGTGACCTGGCTGAAGTCGGACGCTTAACCGACTGCGCCACCCAGGCGCCCCTAACGTTATTTATTTATTGAGAGAGAACTGAGAGAGAGAGAGAGAGAAAAACAAAGAACATGAGTGGGGGAGGGGCAGAGACAGAATCCCAAGCAGGCTTTGCACTGTCATTGTGGAGTCCGATGCGGGGCTCAAACTCACGAACCGCCATGAGATCACGACCTGAGCTGAAACCAAGAGTCTTAGGCTTAACCGGAAGTCAGGGTTTCTTATTTGAGATGCCTCTGGCTGAATCGGTGTTCAGGGAGCACACCGTGGGAGGCGTATCTAGATTGCTGGTGGAGAGTTCCCGCCCACTGGGTGAAGGGGAAATGGGTACTTGGTGCCTCTGTTTGTCCTTGGGGGAAAGGGAAGTCCCAGCAGCAGTTTCGAGTGAGCAAGGACCCATCGGCAGGAAGACGAGGGTGGGTGTCATGACAGGCTTGCCTTCAAGTACCTTCTTGACCTTGAGAACTCAGCTGGGACGTGACACCTCCCTGGGCCTCATTTCCCTTCCCTGAGCACAGGCTGCTCTGCCCCGAGCAGGTTCTGAGCACCAGGAGTGTGAACAATTGTGTTTCCACTTACTCGTTTTCCCAGGCTCTGGTCTGTGCTTTATACATTCCTTTCTACTGTGGGACGATCCCCCCCGAATTCAGAGGGGAGGTAAGTGCACTTGGGGGGCTTAATGACTGAGTCCCCGCCCCGTGCTCTGGGTGGCCCAGTGTGCCTAGCGCTGACAGCCGTGTGGGGGGAGGGAACCCGTGCTTCTTGAGCACCTGCTGTGTGCCAGCCCTCCACCCCAGATTCCCTGCTCCAGGGGGGCGGTGCTCAGAACATCCTGGGCTCCGGTGGACCCAGTGGCTCCGGGGCAGCTGGAGGTCACCGGCCGCAGCCCATTTCTGGCCGGTGGCTCCATGGCGGTATGGGAAGAGGGCAGGCATCCTGAGCAGACAGCCCACCCGAATTGCAGCGATACTTTGACGGGGGCCTGAGCAACAACCTGCCCTTCGCGGACTCTCCCTCCACCATCACCGTGTCCCCTTTCCACGGGACAGTGGACATCTGCCCCCAGAGCACCTCGGCCAGCATTCACGAGCTGAACACCTTCAATGCGAGTTTCCAGATATCCACCAAGAACTTCTTCCTGGGGTTTGCCTCCCTCATAGCCCCCAGCCCTGAGGTAGGTCTGGCCCCGGCACCCGCCTGGAAGGTGTAAGAGGCTTGGCCATGATCAAGGGTCCTCTGAGTCAGACTGTGTCCCCACACCCTCCCCGCCACCTCGGGGAAGTTAGGATACACGTCCCGAGTCTTACGTCCGAACCCTTGAACCCACAACTCGGGGCTCAGGTGGTGCCCATACTCTCCTGCCCCTGCCCGAGCAAGTCTTGAGTTGGGACTGGGCCCATATCAAGGCATGCTAAGGCCAACTCTCCCGAGCTTGGGGTTGAGCCAGGCCTCTGCGGATACTTCCCTGGGTCAGGCTCTGTGAGAAGGTACTGTTATCTCCTTTCTCAGGGGAGGACACCAAGGCTCAGAGAGGTTAGGCAACCTGTTCAGAGTCACACAGCCCAGAAGCAGCAAAGCCAGGTTCCAAATCCTCAGCTAGCCCAGACCCGTGCTCTGAACCGCCACCACCCTAGACTGGGGCCAGATTGACCATCCCTGTGGAGGCGAGGCAGAAACACAGACAAAGGTGGACAATAGACTTACATTTCCTGCTTTTTTTCCCCCCGGTATTTTGGGAAAATGGGGAATTTGACAGCAAATGGTTTATCCCCATAACACACCCAACCGTGCCTTGGCCCTCCCCTATTCCTTCAGACGTGTTTTGGTTCTGTCGTGTTTTATTTTGTTTTGTTTTTTACTTTAAGTAAACTCTGTGCCACGCCAGGGGCTCGAACTCAGCCCCGAGATCAAGAGCCACACGCTCTACTGCCTGAGCCAGCCAGGCAACTCGGTTCGGTCGTGTTTTATAACCTATGACACAAGTTCATGTTCCCTTCCTCTCATCTCCCCTATACCTGTGGGGTGGGCAAAAAATCTCAGCCCCATCCTACAGTCAAGGAAAAGCTGAGGCTCTCAGAAAGGTGGCGTGGCCATTCCAAGGCCCCATAGCGTGGGAAGGTGGAGCTCCCTTCTGGCCCGATAGGTGCCTTTTCCCCACTAGGGGAGCTCCGATTGAGACAGGCAGGTGTGGGCCCCCAGTTTCCTCTGCCGTCTCAGGCTCGTTCTGGAAATAAACACCAAAGGACCATGCATTGACCAACAGGGAACCAGACGATGTCCCAAGCATCCTGACCTGGGCCAAGTTATCCCATTTTCCAGAGGAGGGAACTAAGACCAGAGAGAGGGGAGTCTGGAGCAGGAGCCCCTCCCTTCCCGCCAGGGAGTCTTAGAGGAGGGAGGTGACACGGGGTCATGGGGAGGGAAGCAGCTCGAACAGATCGCAGATCTTCAACTGGAAGCAGTCCCCGCCCAGCAGTGGGGGCCTTGAACCCTGCTGAGGGGCCTCTTGGGAGCGTGGGCTGGGCAGGGATTGCTTCCGGTTGAAGATGGGTCTCTGGCCTACGAACTGCCAGCTCGAGGGGCGGGTCCGGGCCTTCCTCATCCCACCCTGACCTGTGTGTTGGCAGATGATAGCTGACAATTGCAGACAAGGCTACCTGGATGCCCTCAGGTTCCTGGAGAGACGCGGTAGGTGGCCGGGCATCCTGCTTCCCCGGGGTCCCAAGCGGATCTTGCTTTCCAGGTGTTTGAGTTTTTCGGGACCTCAGCTCACTTATTCTCTTCCTCGGCATCTACTCTGTGCCTGGCCTGAGCTGGATGCTGGGGACCCAGAGAGGATCACACATGTGCCCTGCTCTTGAACTGTTCTTGGTCCGGGGCGGGGGAACAGACCATGAGAGAGACGTCTCCCCACGGAGATGGAGGGATGCTCACGCCTACGGTGTCAGAGGGGACACTGACCCAGCCTGGGGGGTGGGCAAGGAGGGCTTCTCGGAGGCGGCGGCAACAGATAAGCTGGGTTTTGACTAGTTATGAAAAATACGGAAAGGTTGGAGACAGAAAGGAAGAGGGCCCTGAGGAACAGGGCCCAGCACCGTCAGTGAACACAGCTCAGTTTGGCTGCAGGAGTGTGTGTGTGTGTGTGTGTGTGTGTGTGTGTGTTCCTGCGGGAGGGGTGGGCCAGAGAGGTGTTCCCAGTTGGAGAGCTCGATTGTCCTCCCACAGGGCACTGCTCTTCTTTTTTTTTTTTTTTAATGTTTATTTTATTTTTGAGACAGAGACAGAGCATGAACGGGGGAGGGGCAGAGAGAGAGGGAGACACAGAATCGGAAGCAGGCTCCAGGCTCTGAGCTGTCGGCACAGAGCCCGACACGGGGCTCGAACTCATGGACCGTGAGATCATGACCTGAGCCGAAGTCAGATGCTTCACTGACTGAGCCACCCAGGCGCCCCAAGAGCACTGCTCTTCAAAGGGGTAGTTCTGAGATTTGAGCCCAGGCTGTCCGGCTCCAGAACCCAAGTCCTTTACCCTCCACACTACAGCCCCAAACACACAGCAGCAGGAGGAATCTGCTGAGCACTTAAAATGTGCCCAGATCTGGGCTTGAGCTTTAGGTATTTGTCTCGTTCAATTCTCAGAACAACCCCATAAAGCCGACTGGAATTTTCTCCTTTGTCAAAGGGGGAAACCGAAGCGCTGAGCACCTAGACCACATAGCTAGCAGGTGTTGGCATTAGGATTTGAACCTCGGACCGGTTCGTCATGGTCTGGGATCTGATTAACCACTAGAAAGTGCACGGGAAACGGAGCAGAGAAGGGCCAGGGGAGAGCAGGAAGAGGTCGTTCAGGGTGAGCCGCGGGTCCGTTCGGCAGCGAGCAGGTCCCCAGAGCTGGGTTTGGGGATTGAGAGGTGCAGGTGGCGTGGAGGGCCAGGGGAGTCACTGTCGCCAGGGAGCTCCAGATGTGCTGACCTGTCGTGTCCCTCTTCTCTGCTGACCCAGGACTTACCAAGGAACCAGTGCTTTGCATGCTGGTGTCTAAGGAGCCCCCAGCCCCCGTGAATGGGACCCAGGACACCGACCATGACGGTGGCCAGAAGGGGGGCCTGTCTGTCAACTGGTCAGTGCCCAACGTGCTGGTCAAGGACGTGCCCGACTTCGAGCGGCTCTCACCAGAGCTGGAGGCTGGTACTGCCCTTCCTTCATGCCCTTGCTCACCTACCCCGTGCCCTGCGCACAGGGGCCTGGGGGCAGGGACCCCACCCTGAAGGGCCTCGCGGCCTGGAAGAGGACAGGACTCATTTACTGAGCGTCTCCCGAGTGCCAAGTGTGATGCGATGGCCTTTTTACCTGTTGTGTCACTCACTCCGCTCCACAACCGTGCGCCCTGGTGTTTTTCTTACCCCATTCCACTGATGAGGAAACTGAAGCTCAGAGAGGGGTTGGGAGATTCACACCCAAATCCGTGCCTCAGAAAGCCAGGTCTTTGCCCACTGCCCAGGGAAGCGCGGGAAGTCCTGAGGGACCTAAGAGAGTCACACACAGAGGGTTCTGGACTCTCCGCACATGATGATGACTCATCTCACCCTCCCAACAATACCACGAGGATGGCACTGAATTGTCCCCGCTGCACAGAGAGGTTAAGTGACTTGTCCAAAGTCATACAGCTAACAAACTGCCAGAGCAGCGAACCATTCTGCCGTGAACCATTTAGTCTGCTGTCCTGCTTAGTGGCCCCAAAGTCACAACTGCCACAACAGCAGAGTCCAGGCATGTGTAATGGTGGTGGGGATGTGGGTTTGAACAGCGTCTAAGTGAGACTTGAAAGGAGGCGTGGTGGCCAGGCAAAAGGGGGCAGACGAGTGGCCAGGCAGAAGGTACAGCATGTGCAAATGTCCTGGGTTTGGTGGGGGCAGCTGGAGGCCCCTGTGGCCACAGCATTGTGGTTGAGGGGCAGGGGAGCAGAGGCTGGGAGGGTCAGGCAGGTGGCTTTGAATCTGCAGGAGGAGAGAGATGGGGAGCCACTGCAGGGGTGGGGGGTGCTTACAGAGGGCACCCCCTCCTTTTCAGAGTTGAGTACTTCTCTGAACTCTAGATCCTGTGTTCACTGCACCTAGCTGGGGTGGGACAGGCTACGGGTGGGGGTGGGGAGGCTGGAAGCAGAGGCGATGGTGGTTGAGGTCAGAGCAAGGACAATGCGGGTGGGCGAGGGGACGCAGCCTCCTCCTGCGCCGGAGACCAGACGGGCGTGCGGAAACGGGTCTGGATCTGTGCTGAGCCCCTGAGGTCCAAGCTTGGAGCTCTGGAACCGAGGCAGCATCCCTGCCGCCACGTGGGGGCACCAGAGAGCCGCCTCCGGGATGGGGCGTCACAGCCAGCACGCCCCTGGGACTGAGCTGGCCAAGCCTTGACGGACATTCCCTAATCCTCTCCTGCCTGCCTGGGAGGGAGATCCTTTTCAGAGGACGTAGCCTCCGCTCAGGGAAGGGAAGGGGCCCGTCCTGGGACACGCGGCAGGTAAACGAGCAGCTGGGTCTTTGTGCCGTGCTGTCTGTGACCCCTCCAAGTGGCCGTCTCTAGACGGCAACAGCCAGACTCAAGGACGGAGGCCGAGCCACGGTCCGAAGGCTGGGATTTGGGCCCTGGCTCTAGCTCTGCCCTGGCCAGGATGCCAGTCCTTTCCACCCTGGTCAGTTCAAGGGATGAGGGACTTGGGAAATGGCGTTTGTTGTTCCCAGGGCTGCTGCTGTTAATAACACTGACGGGTGCGGGCACTCGTCCCTTCCTGGGGTGGGGGCCGCGACAGACTTTGCAGAGGGGTGGCAGAGATGGAAAGAGCTCGGGGAGCCCGGCAGGCCTTGGGTCCACCCTGGCCCTGCCTCTTCCTGGGATGGTCTTTGGGCAAGTCACTTCTCCACTCTGAACCTCAGTCTCCTCATCTGGGACCGGGGCACGCCCTGCCAACACCAGGGACACTGATGCGAGAGCACGACCTGAGTGCCGCGCCCCCTGCCGGCTCCTGGGAGGGGCTTGATCAGGCGTGCCGGTTTTGTTTTTTTTTTTCCCTCTGCAGATGGGGGGCGGGGGGCAGGCGCAGTTTGCAGACTGTGTGAGGTGGACAGGGGTTCAGGCCACCTTCCCTAAGGGTGATGGTGGAGGGGGGGCTGGCTGGAGGGCTGGCTGGTCACGCCACGGCTTCTCTCGTAGCACTGAAGAAAGCATGTATGAGGGACACCAGCCCCTGGGCCCAATTCTGTCGGTCAGGGCCCGGGCGGGCCCTGACCTACTTCCTACTGCCCTGGACGCTACCCTTCGAGTATGTTTACTTCCGGAGCAGAAGGTGAGGCCCAGCCAGGGCTCCTGGGAGGGGCCTGGCTTGTCCCGGATGGTGGCGGAGACCAGTGCCCATGGCGGGAGGGGCAGCCGGCGCGCTGGGTGGGCGGGGCCTGGCTGGCCTCCCCTGCTGCTCGATCTTGGTCACACAGCCCAGAAGAGTCTCGGTGGTCTCCCCCTGCCAGACGGGACCACTGGGGAGATGGTGTAGCAGCTGTGACCGACCGATCAGAAATGGGACCCCCGGGTCAGCACCTTGGCCGCTCGCCTGTCTAAGCCCTTCGGCCCTTTGCTCTACCTGTTAGAGCCTCAGAGAAAATGCGCTATGTCTGGGGAAATAACTCCAGGGGGGTCTGGCTCAGATTAGCTGTGTGGCCTGGGACAGGTCTCTTGACCTCTCTGGGCCTCAGTTCCTTTTGTGTAAAACAAAGCCCATGGAGTGCCTGGGTGGCATCCAACTTCGGCTCAGGTCATGATCTCACGGCTTGTGGGTTCAGGCCCCGCGTCGGGTTCTGTCCCGACAGCTCGGAGCCTGGAGCCTGCTTCGGATTCTGTGTCTCCCTCTCTCTCTGCCCCTTTCTGTTCATTCTCTCTCTCTCTCTCTCTCTCTCTCTCTCTCTCTCAAAAATAAACATAAAAAACAAAAAAAAACAAAACAAAAAACACCAAGGTCCTTCCAGGACAGACTGGTTGTGGTTAAGCCCTCACTAACCATTTTAACTTTGCTGGTTAATGAATCACTCTGCATTTTTGGTTTATTCATTCCACCAGTAGTTATTGAGGGCCTGGCCAGGGCTTGGCTGGGGATAGGGAGGCAGCCCTGACTCAGATCTAGCCCCTGACCCTGTGGAGCTCACAGCCCATGAACCATCACACCTCTGTGCAATCACACCTCTGTCCAGAGATACCTAGAGAGGTCTATACTGGCTGTGTTTCCTAAAAGAGGTCTACACTGCCTGTGAACTGAGACAGCTCACACTAGGGGCAATCTGGCCAGGGAAGGCTGCCTGAGGGAAGTAACTTTTGAGTCATAATCTGAAGGATGGGTCCACCAGGCAAAGAGGGAAGGGCAAAGCATTCAGACGGACGGAACAACATATGCAAAGGTCCTGGGGCAGAAGGCAGAGGAAGTAAGGCTCTTTGGAGGCCAGTGTGGCTGGAACCAAAAGGTGGGGTGCTGTACAAGACGGGGCTGGTGGTGAGGTGGTGTGGCAGTGGCCGGCAGGGGCTAGACATGCGGGGCTCTATAGCCAAGGGAGGACTGTGGTTTTCATCCTAACAGTGGTGGGAACACAGTGAAGGGTTTCAGTAGGGAAGTGTCATGGGGACAACTGCATTTAAAAAAAATTCTTTATTCTCTAAGAGGTCTATGACAATGGGCCACTGGATCAGCCCTGATGCTGAAATTGCCAGTGGCCCAAAGCCGGGAGAGAGCTTTCTGCTGACTCAGATTCTCCCCGTGCTGAGCTGTTAGGTTGAAACCACAGGCTGAAGCCAAAACGGATCAAAGCAAAGTCTAACCTTTTCAGCCAAAAACAAAAAACAAAAGTCCAGATACGGGCACTGATGGGAAAACTTGTTCAGACCACAGGGAAGTTCTTCCTTAGCGTTCTCTGTAACCTACATGCGCATGCAGGTTGCAATAATAGAGGCAGAAGGTCCAGAACAAGGGAGGTGATGGTCTAGCTTATGTTTTGCTTCTCATACGACACCCTGTGGAGCGCCAGTTCAAGGCCCTGGTTTAGAAGCTCTGCTAAAGGCGACACGTTGGGAGTGAGGCCCTGCAGTGTCCCGTGAGTCTGGGAAGGTGCCCGGCCAGGCACGCTCGCAGCCATAATTGGATGAGCTGGCCCTCTGCTGACCCGGCACATGGGGAGCCACGGGAGGGTTTGGGCTATGATCAGAGGTATGTTTCAGGAAAGTCACTGGTGCTAAGAGGAGAGTGGATGGAGGGCTGTGGAGGAAGGAGAGCGGGTCTGGGGAGGAGAGGGTGGGGCAGAGATATGAAGGAGGTTAGGGACTCTAGGCCAGGTGACGGTCTTTAGGCGGGTGAGGAAACTGAGGCCCGGAGAGGTTCCCTGACCTGCCCAGGGCACACAGCTGATGAGCAGGGGGGCCGGGCCACAACCCCGAGCCAGCCTGACCCCAGAGCCCGCCCTTTCCCGCTTGGGCTTCCCGTGGAGTCGCTACCCGGCTCTGTGGCGGGGCCGATACCGCGGGGGCTTCTCACCCCCTATTTCACTTCCTTTGGGCCTGGGGCCTCGGGTGCAGGGAGGCACCCGGCTCTGCCCCGGCCCGCGGGGAGGGGGGGCTCTGCTGGGCCGCACGCTCGGGCTCAGCTGTTTGCTGCCCTTTCCTCCAGGCTGGTGGCATGGCTTCCGGATGTGCCGGCCGACTTGTGGTGGATACAGGGTGAGCTGCAGAGCTTGGGCCTCCAGATCTGCTCCAGGTCGAAGGACCAGCTCCGCAGGCTGTTCAGGTGAGGCTGGCGGACGGGCCTGGGGCAGAGGGGGAGCCGCGTCCCTGGCGGAGAAAGGCGGTTTGTCTGGATCCCGGACAAGCAGGGCGGCACACGTTCCGCGTCCTTCTCCCCGTGCTCCCGCGCGGTCCCTGGCGCCTGTGTTCGGTCACCGCCGTGGGTCAGACCTGTGCTGGGCCCGGCTGGGGAAGCTGACCGGCCACACCGGTCAGCCTGCCGGACCTGCTCACAGAGGCAGGGTCCAGGCTCGCGGGCCGAGTGGCTTCCCCTGCTCTGCCAGATCCCAGCCAGCCCTTCCGACAGCCTTCCAGATGTCCCTCCAGGTCCTGTGCGGGGTCTGGGCTGGGGCTGCTGTCTCTCAGCCTGCCTCCCTACTGGCTGGAGACCCTGATGTCCTCCTATCCCACCCGACAGACACTTGTTGGGCCATGCCAGGAACCCCAGTGTGGCCGGAATGAGGGGCTCGGGGCCTTCCTCATGGCAGGATCTGGGGGCAGAGGGACTTCACCGGATGCGAGGGCTGCCCCCACCCCCATGGCTTCCCCCTGCCCTTCGTCCAGCCCCAGGCTCTAAAAGCTTGCATTCACCGCCTTCTGCTTCCTCCGCAGCCTGCCGGTCGCCAGCCCCCTCCAGCCTGCCAGCCCCCTCCAGCCTGGGGCACCTCCTCCTGTGGACCCGGCCAAGGAGCCCAGACCTCCCCATCAGGCCTGAGGGGCACAAAGAGAGCCAGACCAGTGACTGGCCTCCCCTGGCCCTTGCCCTGGCCCTGATCCTGTGCCCACATCTGCCTCCAGTCCTTGAGTCCTGACTCGTCTCCCAGAGCTTAGAGCCCAACCCTCGGCCCAGGGCCAGCACTGGAATTGTCTGCTGAGTGGACAATGGAGGGGACAGCCTCCCTTTCCTCTCAGACTCTTGTCCCTGACTGGGTGGGTGGGGTGACCCCCAGGAACCAGAGGAAGTCCCACCAGCCCCTCTGGAGCCCCTGCTCCTTGGAGCCAGCTTCCTGGGGCCCAAAGACTCCTTTTTTGGGAGAGGCCCAGCCCGTTGGTATGTCCCTGGGTCACTGTGTCCAGGTCACCCCGCCCCTGTCTCATCAGAGGGAAAAAGGAAGGCAGGAGCTGAGACACCCATCTTGGTTCCGGAGTTTCCGTGTCAAGGGGCTTGGGGGCAGCATGGGCTGGGAAGCAGGATTCGGGGTGTTGCTGAGCTGTTTGAAGGGCACCTTACAGGAAATGGAGAAAATGCCATATGCTCATACCGGAGATTGGAAGGCAAATGGGAATGATGGGATCCTTTCTCTGACCTCCTTTGTCCTGCACTAGCCCCAGGGTAACCCCCATGGCCTGCCTCATTCCAGGAACCTTGATCTCTGATGATTTCCTACTGGGTCCATACAGCGGGAGCCCCCACAACCAGGAGATAGGAAAGTGCGAGGAGAGAGAGGGGTTACAGTCTTCTTAGAATCCCACCTCTGTGTGTCCTGTTGGGGTGCCCAAGGGCCCCTGGCTGCCAGCACTGTGACACTATCCCCTTGTTGTTTGCGAAGCCTCATGGCGGAGCAGTGCCTCCATACACCCCACTCCCGGGCCCCTTTCTCTCTTGGGCAGAGAGTAGAGAGTGGAGACATGGAGGCATGAGCTAGAGGAAAAGGAAGCAAAGGAATGAATCTGAAGAAAAGAGATCACAAACCGTTCATGCATCCGTTCGTTCACTCATTTGATTTATACTTAATGGGTTGTAGGCTCTGGGGTCACAGCCGCAAACGCAACTTGCATTCTGGTGTGGGTGCAGGAGCACCTGATAAACAGCCAACAGAAGAAGGTGCAAATAAGATCATCTGAGGAGCAGCAGTGCTGTGAAGAGAGGGACAAGAGAGGATGGAAATGATGGCAGGTTGGGGTGGGAGTGACATCGCATCAGTGGTCCAGGAAGACGTCTCCGAGAAGATGGTGTCGGGGGTGAGGCCTCAGACCTGCGGCAAAGAGTGGGAGGGAAGAGCTTTGCCAGCGGAGGGAACAGCAAGTGCAAAGGCCCTGAGGTTGAAATGAAGTCGGTGTGTTTCAGCCACAGAAAGCAGCCAGTGTCCCTGGAGCTGCGTGAGTGACGGGGTGTGCAGGTGGAGGGTAGGCAGAGGCTGGGTCACAGAGGGCACTGTCCGTGTGATCAGGACTTTGGATTTGGGCAGTCCCTGGAAGGTTGGGAGCAGGGAAGCAAATAGGTGAGGGTAGAGGGGGTGAGTGGAGCATTGGAGGGCCTGGGGTGGGGGTCGGGGTTGAAAGGGAGAGAAGAGGCCCAGAGAGTTAGGATATGTAGGAGGACCCACCTCCCCACTCATCCCCAGGATCCACTGAGGCTGGGTGGGCTTCTGTCCCCTCTTGCTGTCACTTGGGTGGGGACAGGCACAGATATTGTCCCCTGCAGCAGGAAGGGTCCTGTCCTACCTCGAGTCAAGTGATCTTTAAGCTCCAGGGATTCTGCACAGAGCTGGGATGCCTTGTGTCCACTCCCAGGTGCGGGGCTTGGAATTTCTGGAAAGGGGACGACTGGCCCCCTGGGTCTCCAGGTTGAGAATGTAGAGGCTCGGGAGGCCTCTGAGAATATTCCTGCCCCCCCCCCCCCGTTCTCTGTCCTCCATCCAGGAGGACAAACACACCTCCCTTTATCACCCCCTCTCTCATAGGTGCTTTGGGGCTTGCCCCACAGCCATCTCTGCTCCCATTGCTTTGTTTTGTGTCTTAGATGGAGAAAGGTCCTTGGCTGCTCCCACCTTCCTCTCCATCATCCTTCTGAGCAGCATGTTGCTAGGTGTTTGTAGCTTACGTGCTTGAACATCGCAATTGCTGATAAGGCTCTGCTCCGAAAACTTCTCTTTGGTCTTTAGTATTTGTGGCTCACGTCACCTCTGCGCAACTGTGGCTGCAGAGATTGTTCACGAGTATCGCTCACAGTGCTTTACAGTTTGTCAGTGTTCCCTGATTTCTCTCCTCCTGAACTCTTAGACATTTTCTCATGCAGCTTGAAAATCTGTTTGTGGCTTTCTCCTTTGGTCCCAGCTCTGCACTCTGGGCCCACGGACCCTGCCTGCTCCCTCTGCCTGAAGACAGCCTGGCAGGGATAGAAAGGTGGTGATCTGGTCCCTCCGAGGCTGCTCTTCTCCACGATGAACAGCCTGTGCCTTACAACCCCTCCTCAGGAACATCCCCAACCCAGACTTGCTGCTCAGCAAACTACAACCGCTTATCCCTAGTTTGTTCAAATCCCTCTAGGAGTATGGGGTCCAGTGCTGCCTCTAATATGGTATGACCACTACTGGACCTAAGTTGCCTTTCCCTTCCCACCTCCTGGTCGCTGCCTCTATTGATGTAGCCTCAGAATGAATGAGCTGAGCCCAGGCAACTCCTGTGGACTTTACTGAGCCGCCACCCACCAGCAGTCTCGTGTTCCTCCTTGAACCTGGAGGTGGCTCGGCTGACGAAGCAGACAGCCCAGGAGCTGATCCAGGTCAGAGTTCCCTGGCTTGTTACCTATAAAGCCTCCTGGCACAGAGCCTTGGGGTGTTACAGAGCAGAGGTGGGATCTGGGGCTCTGAACTGAGGTCGACCTGGGTTTGAGTCCCAACTCTCAACTCCGCATTTGCAACTGCGCATTTGCGTGAGCTAGGGAAATCCTTTCACCTCTCTGAGCCTCAGGGTCCCTTTGCATAAGATGGAGATAGTGACACAAACCCCATGAAATATTAGCTTGAGGAAAGTAAATGTTCCTGGTAGACTAACATCATGTGGCAGGAATCACTGCTCAGAAAGAAGCAGCAGGAAGTGAAATCACTAACTTCACATCTGCTCTGTGGGAGGCACCAGACTGGGGGGACCACTGGGGTTCCTTTGAGCCTCACATCCCCCCCGGGTGGGGCATAGTCTAGACAAAACTCAGGGGAGTTTGATGGGACCCAGACCTGTGTGATACCAGAACCCTCTCTGGACCTATGCCATGGTCTCCCATCAGGTGAACTAAAGTCATGCGTCCACCACCCTCCTCTTTCTCCCAGCGTTCCAGCCAAGGACCTCTCTGGGCCTTGGAGCCTTGGCGCGGCCGTGGCTCCCATTGTCAAGTCACATTTCCAGGCCAGCTGCAGAACCCCCACCCCTGCCTGCTTTTCAGGGTGCCAATGTCTGCTGTGTGTGTCCTGATGCCTGAGGCAGAGCCCTGCTCTAAGGAGCTCACCTACCCCTGTTGCTATCTCTGTGGGAGTAATAGGGAATCTAGCCCTTACAAGCGCACTCACTTTACAAAGCTTATTATCTCAATCCTCGCAGCAACCCTGGGAAGTTGGCAACATTCTCTGCATTTTATGGATGAGGAAACTGAGGTGCAGAAAGGTTTTATGTTCACTGGCAAGTGATAGAGCTGGAAATGCCGAAGTCTGTGCTCCAGGAAACAGAAAGATTCCCAGACCATTAAAGCTTCATTGTGCACCTGCTCTGTGATACCAAGCAAGTTCTGTACTTGATCAATTCCTCATTTCCTTGTCTTTAACATCAGGGGCCGGACTAACTTGTTTCTAAAGGCTCCAGCTCTTCTCTGGGCCCATAACATGGACAATTAATACTACTGTATTAGAAGATGATTCCAGGAGGAGATTAACCACAGACGAATGGGTTTCTGAACTGGGTCTTCATGGAAGCCTAGAATTTGGGGTGGCAGAAAGTTATTCCAGGAGAGGATTCTGCAGGTGCAAAGGCAGGTTGGAGGCGGCCCATGGTAAATTAAACCCACAAAAAAATCTGAGGTTCGAAGAGGTGAAGTGCCTTGTCCCAGATGCCAGTCAGTGGTGGGGTTAGCATTCAAACCCAGGTCAGGCTATAGTTCCATTCTGTCTGCACACTAGAATGCTGGGTGGAAAATACTGATGGCTGAGGACTCTTCTGCAGAGATTCTGATGCAATGGATCTTGGCATAGACACCTGTCTGGGCAGGAGTGTGATTGGAGGCTGTAGTGTCCTAGGCACTGGTGTCTTCAGGGACAATTCTGTGCATGTGAACACCTGCCTGAACCAGCAATCTGTGTCTCAGAATTGCTTAATGTCAAATGTCATCTGTGGCAGGCAGGCTGGTATGTGCCAATCTATGGCTGGGGTCATATGATGCTGGTGGGATGATCTCTGTCCCAGCCCTGAGTCCTGGCTACGTTAGGTATCCCCAGGGAGCTACCTCAACTCCTCTGAGCTTTGAATCGCATCCGTGAATCTGATCTTGTATACTAACCAAATATTTGGTGATGTTGAGGAATATCCATTGCTTTTTAGTTGTGTTCATATATTGGGAACATGTTCACAAGGAGTTTTTATCTTTTAGAGATCTATACTGTAATATTTATGAATGAAATAATATATATTTGCTTCAAAATAATCTGGATGGGGAGCTGATGAAACGGGGATCGATAACAGTTGACACTGGGTGATGAGTTCACAGAAGTTCATTATGCTATTTGCTCTAATTTTATAGATGTTTGACATTTCCATAATAAACGAGTACTTATCCTTAAAGATTGGATAGTACATGCAAATAGAAAATACCCAGAATCCGACTGGGAGGGCAGTAGGATGTGGCGAACTGTGCGCTTTCAGCACCACGGACAGCGACCAGCGGCCGCTTCCCTGCCGCCTCGGCAGCCTTGGGGATCCCAGGGCAGAGAACTTTGGGATCCACCTTAGGAGGCGTCTGTTCAGGACAGAAAGCCATCCAGCCTCTTACACACCTCCAGAGATGTAGCCGTCACTACCCACTGGGTAGACCAGGCCTTGGTGGGCAGCTTTGGCTCATAAGAAGCTTCTGTTTTCTGCTCCTTAAGGATACCTTTGTCCAAAATCAATCGTTTATCTCTATGTGCCTATTTCTGGGTTCCGTATCCTGTTCCATTTATCTGTATGTCTGTGCTTATGTCAATTCTATGCTGCCTTGATTTATAGCCTTAAGGTAAATAGCTTTCTAGTAAGTCTTGGAATCAGGTAGTATGAGCCTTCCAACTTTGCTATTCATTTTTTTATTAAAATTTTTTAAAAATGTTTATTTAGTTTTGAGAGACAGAGAGAGACAGAGCATGAGCAGGTGAGGGGCAGAGAGAGAAAAGGAGACACAGAACCCAAAGCAGGCCCCAGGCTCCGAGCTGTCAGCACAGAGCCCGACACGGGGCTTGAACTCACGGACCGTGAGATCATGACCTGAGCCGAAGTCAGACGCTTAACCGACTGAGCCACCCAGGCGCCCCGATCTCTGTACCTTTAAAGTCCAGAGATTTGGGGGCAGCTGGGTGGCTCAGTCGGTTGACCATCTGACTTCGGCTCAGGTCACGATCTCACGGTTTGTGGGTTCAAGCCCCGTGTCGGGCTCTGTGCTGACATCTTGGAGCCTGGAGCCTGTTTCAGATTCTGTGTCTCCCTCTTTCTCTGACCCTCCCCCATTCATGCTCTGTCTCTCTCTGTCTCAAAAATAAATAAACGTTAAAAAAATTTTTTTAAGTGGAAGAGGGATGCAAAGGAGGAGTCAGTCAGTGTCAGGGTGATACAATGTCAGAAAGACCAGACCCACCATTGCTGGTTTTGAAGATGGGAGAAAGGGGCCACAAGCCAAGGAGTTTGGGCGGCCTGTAGAGGCCAGAAAAGGCAAGACAGTGAATCCATCCCCAGAGTCTCCAGAAAGAAGTGCAGCTGTGTGGACTCCTTGATTTATCACAGTGACACCCTCATTAGACGTCTGGCCTAATAGACCTATCAGATAATAAACTTTAAGTCACTGAGTTTGTGGCAATTTGTTACAGCAGTAATAGAAAACTAATGAAACAAGGAATGCATACCATCACCTACGCTCTCTAATTGTGGCATTTGCCACATATTCTCTCACTGTATATATGCACATGCGCTCACATTGCTGTTAAGTGTGGTCCTTCTTTAGAACCGTTTGACGATGAGTTGTGGACATCATGATTCCACACCCCCCAAATCCTTAAGTATGTACCTTGTAAGAAAAAACGCATTGTTTACACAACCACGGTACGGTTTTAAAATTCATGAAATTTAGGGGCGCCTGGGTGGCTCAGTCGGTTGAGCGCCGACTTCGGCTCAGGTCACAATCTCGCGGTCCGTGAGTTCGAGCCCCGCGTCGGGCCCCTGTGCTGACAGCTCAGAGCCCGGAGCCTGTTTCAATTCTGTGTCTCCCTCTCTCTGACCCTCCCCCGTTCATGCTCTGTCTCTCTCTGTCTCAAAAATAAATAAACGTTAAAAAAAATTTTTTTTTTAATTCATGAAATTTAAAATTAGTACGATATTACCAGTTAACGTACAGTCCATATTCATATGTTGCAAATTGTCCTAATGACGTCCTTTATGGCTTTTTTTCTCCCATGATCCAGTATCCAATCTGGAGTCACAAGTCACATTTAGTTGTCAAATATATGTGGTCTTCTTTAATCTAGAACAGTCCTTTCAGCTTTTTGTTTGTCTTTCATGACACAGACATGTTTGAAGTGTACAGATCTGTCGTTTTATAGACTGTCCCTTGGCTTAGGTTTTGTGTTCTCTCCCTATTATTAGACTCAGGATATGAATGTTTGGTAGAAAAACCACACAAGTATTTCTACGTCCTTCTCAGTACATCCCATCAGGAGCCACAAGGCATCAGTTTGTCTGATACTAGCGATGTTTGTTTTGATCACTTGGTTCAGACGATGTCTGCCAGATTTCTCCACTATTAAATTACCTTTTTCCCTTAGTAATTGACAAGTAATCTGTGGGTAGATGCACTGAGACTGGAAAAATATCATCTTCCTCAACAAATCTTCACCCAATGATGGTTTTAGCTTCAAACGATATACTTATCTAATTGTTACTGTAATGGCTGAAAAATGGTGGTTTTATAACTCCATCTTTCCTTTAATATTTATTGGTTGCCACTTTATTGGAAAGAACAGTTTTCTCTTCTCTAATTATTTAATTATTTCTTAGTTTCAGTGTGGAATCATGGGTTCTTTTTTTTCTATCATTCCTTTCCTAATTCATTTTAAAATATGCTCATTTAAAATGTTTCGGTTTAGGATAAACGCATATGTGCATAGCCATAGTAAATTGTTATCTAGGTATAACGTACGTACACAAATCTCCAGTGTATACCTCGATAATTTTTTTTGCATGTACATCTATATAGGGCATAATTTGCAGGTCCCAGTACAAGATTAAAAGGTAGGGACCCTTGTTCAAAAAGAGAAAAAGTGCCACTAAAGTTACTAAAATATAAAGCTTTCCCCTTCTGCAATCTCTCTCTCAACCTGCCATGATGTTTTTAATTTTCCATTTATGGTCACTTTCTCCGGCACTGGAATGCTTGTAGGTACCTGCAGATACTCACAGGAGCCTAGGGACCCACCCCCACGGCTCCGAGAGCTGCCTATTTCCTCCTTTCAGCTGTGAGATCAAACACATCATGCCCTGACTGGGAGCAGGGAACTCAAGCCAGGCACTGCCCCTTCCTACAGGTCTGCCCACCCCAAGGGTATGGCAACCTCCACACCAGAGGAATGGGTACTTGAATTGACGGTAGGAGAGAGGCTTACCTTTTTTTTTTTTTTAATTTTTTAAATGTTTATTTATTTTTGAGAGAAAGAGAGAGAGAGTGAGCATGAGCGGGGAGGGGGCAGAGAGAGAGAGAGGGAGACACAGCATCCAAAGCAGGCTCCAGGCTCTGAGCTGCCAGCACAGAGTCCAATGCGGGGCTCGAACTCATGAACCGCAAGATCACGATCCGAGCTGAAGCTGGACGCTCAACCAACTGAGCCACCCAGGTGCCCCAGGAGAAGCTCACCTTTGTGATTCATCCACCAACTGTGCTGTGGTGCTGCCAGTCTAGGACAGAAATGACAAGGATGCCCCAGCATCAGAGCAAACCCTCTTTCCGCTGATGCCCTGGTCCCATGGTCACGGGACAGGGGCAAGAAGAGAGGTTGGGCCGAGTTAGAGCACTACAGGACAGGAGTGGGTAGTAAAGAACTTGTTCTGGGAAGGTGGCAGGAGGTGGGACTAACTCATGAGCTGAGGCTCCAAGCCCTCGACACATGCTCCATTGCCCCCATCAGACTTCATTTATAAAGCAAAGTTCGAAGACAAAATTATTAAGAATTTCAAGATAGTGACCACAGACTATGAAACCCCAAGTGCAGGGCCATTCTGGATATGACTCCACGGGCTGCATGACCATGAAGCAGGCCCTGCATATATATGTACATGTGTAACCATATTCACACGTGTCTATATCATCATGTACCATCACCGAGAGCGAGGTATAATGTTTCCAACACTCTGGAAGGTACTCTTGTGTCTATTCCCAGGCAACCCCCTCCCTCTGCGCCAAATTAAGCACTTCTCTGACCTCCATCACCATAGATGAGTTGTGTTTGTCCTTGGATGGTGTAGGAATGGAATCATACAACATATCGCCTTTTCTGTTTGGCTTACTTTGTTTATCATTTTGATTGTGAAATTCACCTCTGTGGTTGCACATACCAGGAACTTGTTTTAATCGCCGTGTAGTTGTTTCATTGTGTGAGTATATCACAGTCTACCTCTGATGGGCATTTGAGCTTTTCCTATTTTTGTCTGTTATACACAAAGTCTTCCTGATTTGGCCTTCCAAGCTAGCCCCGTGTCCTTTTGACCTATCCCATCATTTTTCATACTTTATTTTTTTGCCCAACAAGAGTTTTAGGCTGATTTTGTACTTTTTTTTTTTTTTTCCTTGCCCAGCCCTGGAATTGGCCTTTTCCCCCAAGAAAGTCTGGTTCCTTTTGCTTGGGAGGTATTGAGAAACCGATATATGGGCTCTGGGTGTGCCTAGTTATTACTGAAATACCAGTACCTGAAGGTCTTTTCAGCAAAGGTGAGAAATCGGTATTTTTAAAAATCATAAATTCATGTCAGTGCTTCAAATTCCAATCCAACACCATCTCCCTTGCCTTCTCCCATAGTGAGAGCCCTCATCTGAAACATGAGGGCATTCATTCATTCGCTCATTTCCTACAGCCTTTGGCCAGCTGTCTGTGCCATTACCTAACTGTTCTTAATGTCTTGGGGACTTGGATAGTCTTTTGTTTTGGTAAAGACAACCACCAGACTTCGGACTCAGGGTTACTTGCTCTTTCCTCTCTCTGTCCACACGGCCCATGCCTCCCTGCTCATGTGTGTATGTCCCTTGCCGGACTCGGAAGTGTCTCATTCCACAGCAAGGAGAGAGAGCAAGGAGGTCCTGTCCACTTGCTTGACTCAGGATTCTTGCTGGTGCAGTTAGCTCTGTCCATCCTTCCAGTTATAGAACCTAGGGATAGAGACTATCATTCCCTTTTCACGGCCAAGGACACTGAGACTCAGAGAATTAGACCAGAACCCCCCGCCGGTTTCATCTCTGCGTTCCCCAACCCCAGGCATGTGGTAGGTGCTTAATACGTGTCTGTTGAGTGAACGACCGAATGTGGGGTCATGCTAACACCTCTTTAGAATTCGGTTGTTCTCAAATCGTAGTCGGAACAAGAAGTGCCTTATCAAGTGCAGATTTCGGGGGCGCCATCCCGAGAGACTCTGTCTCTTGAGGTCTGGGGTTGGCCCTGGCATCTGAATCAACACTCCCCCCCCCCCCACCCCCCGCCTTCCGCCCGCATATGCTTCATAGCACCTGTCACCACCTGCGATGATCTTGGTTACTGGCAAATATAAGCCCCAAGAGGGCCGGGTTTTCGCCTAGAGTATCTCGGGAACCCAGCCCAGGACCCGGTACCTATCAGATGGTCCCTCAGTATTTGTTGATGGCTCTGTAAGGTCACTTCTAGCTGGAGTGTTTCTGAGTCTGTGTCGAGAGCTTGTTGGATGACGGCGCCAGCGGGACGATGAATGAACGCGCGCTGGAGGGGACGTGGACTGCCTGCGGGTTGGAGGTGGGCAGGGGTCTGGCCCGTCCCGGGCGAACGCAGGCCGGCCCCGCGGCCCTACGACGTCACGTCGGCGGAGGGCGGCCGGCGCGCGGCGGGCGGGGCCGTGACGTCAGACCGCGGAGCGCAGCCTCCGGGCCGGCTGGGGCGCGGCGGCGCCGTGACGTCACGCCCGCGGAGCGCCTTCGCCGGCGGCGGGCGGGGCGGGCCGCGGCGCGGGCCGGGCGGCGTCGTGACGTCACGCCCGCGGAGCGCCTTCGCCGGCGGCGGGCGGGGCGGGGCGCGGGCCGGGTGGCGCCGTGACGTCACGCCTGCGGAGCGCCTTCGCCGGCGGCGGGCGGGGCGGGGCGCGGGCCGGGCGGCGCCGTGACGTCACGCCTGCGGAGCGCGGCGCGGCGGCCGGGGCGGCGGGCGCGAGCGCGTGCGGGGCGCGGGCGCGGGGCGGGCCGGGAGCGGGCGGCGCGGCTGCGGGGCCGGGCGGCGGCGGCGGCGGCATGGCGGAGAGCGAGGCCGAGACCCCCAGCACCCCGGGCGAGTTCGAGAGCAAGTACTTCGAGTTCCACGGCGTGCGGCTGCCGCCCTTCTGCCGCGGGAAGATGGAGGAGATCGCCAACTTCCCGGTGCGGCCCAGCGACGTGTGGATCGTCACCTACCCCAAGTCCGGTGAGCCCCGCGCAGACCCCGCCCGCCCGGCTCTGCGGCGCAACCCGCGCCGTGGGAAGGGGTGGGGGAAGAGGGGGCTTCCCGTTGGGGGCGGGGAGGGCGGGGGCCGGAGCACTACAGGGCGGGGTGGGTGGGGGGGGGGGGTCGGCCGGCGTTTGGGGAAACCGAGGCCGGAGACCTTCGGAGGTGGGCCCGGGTGTCCACGGCTGGACAGCGTCCGCTGGGGATAGAGCCCGTTCGGTCGGAGCTGAAAGGAGGACAGGCCCAGGGCCGCCACCCCTCCAAGCTTCCCCCGCCCGTTACCCAGCCCTACCCAGCCGGCTGTGTGACCTTGGACAGTCACTTAACCTCTCTGTTCTCGGGCCCTGTTCAGCCTTTGATGAGTGCAAAGTCCTGGTGGTTATTTGGGGAGGGGGGATGAAACGGATGTAAGGGCGTCCCTCATTTCCTGCGTGGGCACTGGGTGGGGGATGGGACCAGCCATGCTCGGAGTGCATGCCCGGCTTTCCCTTGTTTTAGGGCCGCCTCCATCACCCAGGAATCATCAGTCAGGACCCAGGGCATCATATTTCCTAGCATTAACTAATCTCGTATTCACGGAAGGTAGAGACGGTCATCTTCACTTTACCGTCTAGGCAGTGAAGCTCAGAGAGGGGCAGTGGCTTGCCCAAGGTCACACAGCTGGTAAGTGGCCCAGCTGGGATTTAAAGCCAGGCTGGTCTGCCCACGACTTGATGTTAAGAGATTATCACGTAGTGTCTCTCCTGAGGTCTGTAGGGAAAAGAGGCAGCTTTCCCGTTCTTTGAACATACCAAGGGTTTCCCTTATTGCCACTGTATTGGAGACGGAGGGAGACCCCTGGATCCAGACTGTGCAGTGTGTCTGTAGCCTGGTGTAGAAGGTGGCCAGCCTGGAGGTCATGTCGGATCAGCAGCGGTACAGCTTGCTGAAAGACCTGTATGCCTGGCTCTCGTCGCTGTGCAGGGTCCCAGCCACCTGAGAGGTAGGCCTGATCCTCTGAGGAAGGTTGGGGAAGGGGCTGTCCGTGGAGGGGGTGGGGAGTCTTGTTGGTTGGGGGAGCTTGAAGAAGTCTGGAGGTGCTGCCAGGCTGTCCTTGGGAAGGGGGAAAGGAAGCAGACACACACACTGTGCTTGCCATGGCCAAGGGCTTTCCTTCTGCTGCAGCCCCACGGCCCCGTGGGTATGGGGGCTCAGCATTTTTCAGATTTTAGCGCCATCGATATCATATGGCTGGAAGTCCCCCGGCCAGATGTGGGGCTGTACTTTGGACCCCCACGTTAAAAGTGGGAACAATAGAGACTAAAAAATCATCTCATGTCGGTTTCGGACAGGGTTTGCCTCAAAATGAATTGTGAAAAACTTGGTTTGGGGAGTGCGTTACAATTTTTGAATTGCAGATGAGAGGTTGTGCTTTTGTGTTCTTTTCCTCCATTTTATGAAGTTAAGAAGCTGGTGTGGGAGGAGGCACAGACCAGGAGGGCCACTTGGAAAGCTGTGCCCTTGGAGCTTGTGGGGGATGCTTTAGAGGGACCCTGCATCGGGGGTCTGGTGGGTTTCTGCGGGGACCTTTCCAGGCACCTTGATGGGAAATGAAGTGTTAGTTTAAGGTAGTTTTCTAGATAATCCAGACTCAAATCTTGTTTGAACTTGCATCGTTCAAAGACAGATGGAAGCACATCGTGGACTTTTAATAAGGAGAATAAACATAGAGCTCTTTCCCTTGGTGACAGAAAACCCAGTGGTGGCCTTGAGACCCTTATGCCTTGTGTGAGGCCCCTTCACACAGAACCCCAGAGAGCCACCTCTTTAAAACTTAAAAAAAAAAAGAAAAAATTCCAGCAGTCCTTATGGCCTCTCCAGGCTCTCACCCGTGCCTCTGAAGGCTTTCGCTCCCCCCACCCCACCGTTCGTGAAGTTTGTTACATGAAATGACCAAGGGGGTGGAAAAACTGGGCCCCAAAGGGTGCCATGGAGATTCCCTGTCAACCAGAGGAAAGGGCTCTGGAAGTCATTGCCAGTGGCCTCTGGTAACAGGGAGATCTGGTTCCAGGAAGCCACTACCCTTGGGCACGTCGGAGCCTTGGTTTCCTCTGCCATGGAATCTGCAGCTTAAACTGGGCAATTGTGGGGTGGCCCTGGCCCTGGGGTCTTGGAGGCCATTATCTGGAGCACAGGCCGGTTGTGGCTTAGGATGCACCTGGAATGCTTTAGGAATAGGTGAGCGGCCACTTACCCAGTCCCACATGTCAGGTGCTCACCCCTCGGAGCTGTGGTTTCCGCAGGGGTGGGGGAGACCACCTTACCATCTTGATGGGCGGCTGTGAGGAAGAGGGGGATGATGCGTGAGCACCCCTCCCCGAGCCAGATGCACGGTAAGCGCGAGGAAGGGTCGTGCTGCTGATGCGGGCCTTCACTCCCCGGCACCTGATGTGCCCTGGCGCTTTTCTAGGTGCTGGGATCAGGTGCTGGGGCTGCCGAGAGCAATCCCATCTGCTGCCTGCCCTCCGTGAGCACACTGTCTGCTGGGGGACAGGTAGCTACAGGGTGGCCGGTGCCAGGCTTGGGCAAGAAGCCAGAACTAGCGGAGGCCCCTGAGAGAAACCACAGGGCCACTTGGGTTTCCAGAGCCCACGTCTGGGAGATCGTGGTGAACTTGGAATTGGTCAGAGCTGGAAGGGCTTGTAGAGTCCTTGTCCCCTCCCCTCCCCCACACTGATGCAGAACAGGGGTTCACGGGGCCGGGGGTTTCTGGTGGTAATTAATCCTGGCTTTTCCCTCTGCGCTCCACCATGCTCTGGGAGTGTTTCTGTGTTTCTGACGTTTTAGGTCAGGTGGCAGGGTAGGACTGTGCTGCCCGGTTCAGTAGCCTGTAGCCACGTGCGGCTTTTTGGATTCGATGAATCGAAAGGGCATAAAAGTAGAAACTCGGTTCCTCAGAAGCACTCGTCATGTCTCGGGTGCTCAGTAGCCACAGGTAGCTTGTGGCTGTCATACTGGTCTGCACGGGGGTCCGAAACTGCTATCGTGGCCGGAAGCTCTCTGGGATGGCCCCAGTTCATCCGTGATCCAGGTACGGGGAGCCCACTGTGCCTTCTGCAGAGGACTGTTCTCTTTATCTCCGTCCTCGTTTATAGTCCTTCATTTTTACCGCCTCTTCGATGCCAAGTGTTAAATTCGATTGTCTGCGGAAGCGTCTTGTGACCGTGCGAGCCGGTCCCTGAAGTCACGAAGCATCAGCTCTGGGAGAGGCTCCTCGGCTGAAGCCCATGAAAAGTGAGGGGATTGGGCCTGATGGATTCAGTTGAGTCTTAAATCTTAAGACAGCTGGGGAGGCCGTGGGGAGGTCCTAGGTCCCAGGCCAGGCGGATGACTTTTCTTTGTGTACGCACGCCACCAGGCCTAGGAGAGGCCGATTGGGGAGTGTTGTGAATGTGGGGACGCTCTTCTCAAGGAGCTGGCGGTGACATTGGGAAGCCAGGCTCCTGATGCTGAAAGCTGACTGACCGGACAGGGTGGTTGTTCTCAAGGTCAGGTCAGGGGCCCAGGAAGGGGGATCACTGGAGGACTGCATGGAGGGGGTGGCCGTATGTGGGACCTGGATGTGAAGCCGGGTGGGATTACCGACTACAGCTACGGTCCCCGTCTGCCTCTTTTGAGCCTGCGAACGGTCTTGTGTTCTTGGGATTGTTTCCTTTTTGTAGATGGATACAGGTCCGGAGAGGGGAAAGGAGGGGAGAGGGTGGAACCGGCATCTGAGCGTTTGGACAACGGAGCTGACCCAAGTCCCGGAAGAGTTGGGGAGAGGTCACGGGGGTGGGAACTCGCATTTGGCCAGCACCTGTTCCGCGCCAGGTGCGTCCCGGGTGTTCACACGCGGCATCTCGTTTGCTTTTCCCACAGCCTGGGGAGGGGGCCGTTGAGCGCCTTGTGCGTGCACCAGGAAGCGGGCTACGAGATGCCGAGGGAACCGCCCCCCCACCTGGAGCTCACGTTTGTTCCGAGGCCAGCGTGCACCCGTGTCCCTTTCAGTGACACCACACGGCGGCTAGTTACCCGCCTTCCGGGGGCGAGGGCAGAGGCTTGAAGAGCGTAACAGGAGGTTTCGTTCCGAGGCGGCTGTGCTGTTTCTCCTTCCTCTCCCCCCTTCTCTTTTCTGCTCCTCTCCCTGCTCCTTCGCTCTCACTCCGGCTACCTGCACACGGTCGGGAGGGCTTGGGATCAGGGAAGAGGGCGGCACGTCCAGGTTCCTGGCTTGGCGAAGGGAGCCTCTCCCCTCATCGCCGCTTGGGCTTGGAAGAGAAAGCCTGGAGAACCGCTCTCGGGGTTCTGGAGAGAGAAAGGAGGCGGGGCCTCTGGGAGGGGCGTCTTTCTGACCCCGGTGGAACAGGAAGAGACTCCGGGCCCTCTCTGAGCTCCAGGGTCTCACCCTGATGCCTCACGTCTCATTCGTCCTCGACAGGGACGACTTCTCCTGCCTCTCCTCCCACACGCACTTCGTTACTGGTGTCCGCTCGTTTGTCCCCTGGCTGCCCCGCTGGTGGGGACCGGGCTCCTGGGACCTGGGGATTTCAGCGCTCTACTGCTGAGAGTATAACGGAGCTGTCACAGAGGACTGCAGCCAGTGAGCGCTCACATCCGTCCACCCCTCTCTGCCCCGGCCGCATTCTCGGGAGTTCTTCCTCTCGCACCTGGAGTCTTTTCCCTTCCCTCCCCGCCTAGTTTACCTTTCACTCTGCAGCTAAAGTGGCCTCTTAGAAACAACTCTGACCTGGGTCTCTCCCTCATTAGACCCCTTCACTGGCCCTTCTTTGCCCTCCGGCAACATCGAACTCCGTAGTCTGTCCTCCTGTGATCTGGATTTCACCTGTTCTGTGTCCTTACTTGCCAGCCGCATGGAACTGTCGGGACCCGTCGGCTCTTTCCCTCTTGGCTTCGCCCCCTCTCTCTGGCGTACTCTTCCCCTCCCACCTCCCCCGTTCCCTTCCCTGTGATTACCTGATGAGGACTTCTCATCTTCAAGATGCCACTCATCTGCTAAGTGTGGGAGTAAACATCGTTCCTGGGTCCCCTTCCTTGTATCGTTGGGCACGCCAGATGTGTCACCCCATTGTCCCATGGTTTCCATGGTTTCTGACGAGCGGTCAGTTACAATTCTCTGTTCCTTTGTGGAATGGGTCTTTTTTTTCCCTGAGTGCCTTCGAGATTTTCTCTTTATCGTTGATTTTCAGCACTTGGAATATGATGCGTCCGGGCATGTGGTTTTTGGCCTGGTGGAAGTGGATACTGATCCTGCTTGGGGTTCCCTGAGCTTCTCCGATCTGTGGTTCGTTGCCCTTCGTTATTTTGGAGGAATTCTCTGCTGTTGTCTCGTCAGAGATCTCTTCTGTCCCATTCTCTGTCTCTCTGTTTCTGAGATTCCAGTTACACATGTGCCAGATTGATAATTGTCTTACTACTCTTGGATGTCGTGTTTATTAACTCTCTGCGTGTTTCAGCTTGGGAAATTTCTGTTTCCTTCTGAAATTTCTTTCTGAAATTTCCTTCAGGTTAACTGATTTTTTCTTCTGCTGTGTCAGATCCACAAAGTCAGGTCTGTGAGCCATTCGGAAGCATCGTCCATTTCTGTTTCTGTGTTTTTGTTTTTCCTCTAGCGTTTCCACTTCTGGTTTCCATCTCACTGCCAAAATATCCTGTCTGTTCAAGCATGCTGTCCACGTTTTCCATGAAGTCCTTTAACATATTAATCAGATTTACTTTAGAATCTCTGAGTCTGATTCTACTGATTATTTGGTCTCTTGACATGAGATAATTCTTTTTCCTTGCCTTTTTTAACGAGTACTTTTTCAGTTGAATGCTGGACATAGCGTACTGACTTTGGAGATGAAGGTCGTTTGTGTTTATGCTTGGAAACAGGCCTGCCTTTTTCTGCCAGGCCATTAGTGTTGGAGGGGAGTTGGTCTGGTGTGAGTTGGGCCGTGTTTGGGCTCTGTTGTTGCTCTGGTCACTTGAATGGCCGCTGGTTTTAATTCCTGTAGCATTGCCTTGTGCTTAGCATGGGGGCTGAGTTTCCAAAGGACCTTTCCTCACCGTTCCTGGCCCACTTTCACCTTTGGGTCGGAGCCTTGGAAGGGTCTCTCTGCACATCCTTGTCCCTCCTCCGGGGGTAGACTGGTTACTTGCGACTCTGATTTACTGGCTTAGAGAGGAAAGGTTTCCACGGGGAGGCCCTCTGTTGTCTGGCCCAGCTGCACCTTAAGGTTTCTCCCTCAGGCATCTCTGAGCTCCTGGGTTTTGGTGGGGCTCTCCCAGTGATCCTGCACCCCCCCACCCCCCACCCCAGTGGCGGCCAACTCTGCCTTGATGGTGGATCTTGTACAGGAAAATCTTATATCTCTCTTCCAGCATTTAGGGGTCTCTGATAGAGCCCAGGAATGGTATCTGCCCCTCCCCAAGGCCAGCTTTCACCCATTCTAAAGCCATACTGGTTCTTCACCAGGGCCCTTGGGACAGCAGGGTTTGCTCTTCTGCCCCCCGTGTCTGAAAGCGTTTTTTTCCCTGGAGGGAAAAGGATCCTGGCAGGGTTTTCCCTTTGTCTGCAGCCCCAGCAACTGGGGAAGTGTCTCTAGGCTGCCATCCCGTCTCCCTTATGTGCACCTGCGTAGGTCTGCAGAGGTGAGTCCGTTTGGTGCCAGCCCTCTCCTGTGTCTCATCCTGGCTCCCCAAGCCCACGATGCACCACAATTTGTGAAAGTTTTACCTGAATTCTTCTGTCCCACTTGCGTGGCGCCTTACTTCTCTTCTGACTCTCCGGAGGGCCTGTCTTTCTGGGGTTTCAGCTCCGACGGCCTTGGACTCAGCTGGGGGTCTTGTTCACACAGCCTTTCCTTGTCAGTGTGGGAGCCACCCTTTTTCCGGCTCCCTGCACCCTGGGGGAGGTGGCCCTGCTTCCCCGTACCTTGAAAGTCGGGTGAGGCATTGGGCCTGCCTACAGCTTCTGGAATGTCAGACAGTGTGCCGTACAGCACGGTCCTCTGCCGTCAGCAGGGAGTGAGGGGACCCAGCATGGGCTTCCGCAGCGCGTTAAGGCAAGCAGAGGGCCCGGGCCGTTGGGAGGTGGAAATTTCCCTAAGGACTGGAGTTTTCCGGAAGCTGAAGTCATTTCCGCTAGAAAGCCAGAGACCCCAGCTTGGGCTTTGTGTGTGTGCTGTGGCTCACCGGTAGCTCTCGTGAGGCTCAGCTCAGCCTGGAATGAGCCAGGTTGCCCTGGGCCCCTGCCCCGGAGCGGCCGGGCAGCAGACTGGGTGGTGGCCGTGTCTGTCTTTCTTAAGCCCCGAGCAGACCAGGAGGTGCGAGCACGCCCCACGTCTGTGGCGTTGCCGTCCTCACTGCTTTGCTGGGCAGGGGGCCCTCTTGCAGGTGACGAACCGAGGCCCGAGGAGAAGCTGGCCCGGGTGCTGGCAGCAGTGGGCGTGGCTCTGGCCGGGTCAGCCCCTGGGGGCGCGTGTTGGGTAGGTTAACCTCCTCCACCACCATGGTCAGCCCCACGGTCACCACCGCTGACGCCTTTGGTAGCCAGGCGATGGCATTTAACCCGCATGGTGATCTTCACCTTCCAGGTGGGGAGACAGACCGAGAGGGGCTCATTCTGGCTCAGCATCGAGTGTTAGGAAGCGGCCGAGCCGGGATTTCAGACACGGCCTCTGGAAGCCAGTGCCCGTGTGGCCTTGCCTTTGGCCGGTTTGCCTCTCCCGTGGGAGGGGGTGAGGCCAGCACGTGAGCGGGCGTGTCTGGGCCCTGGAGAGCCCGAAGCAAGGGCTGGAGTGGAGGGGTGGGGCGAGGTGGTCACAGGAGGTGAGGGGAGGAGGTACTCTCAGGCCTGGTACTCTTGCGGGTGCTGGGGCTCTGCCTGCCGGGAGCTCCAGAGACGGTGTGGGTAGGGCTCGGGGGGCTCCCTCGAGGGACAGGAGGCCGGCGCTCACCTGCCAGCTCCTGTCCCTCAGCGGGTGAGGGCGCCCAGGGCCTTGGCTCCTGGGGCTTCCTGGCCTGCTCCTCCAGTGGCCGAGCGAGAAGCAGGCGGTCCACTCGGGCTGCAGGTGACGTTCAGGGCGGTTGAGGCGGGTGGCCCGGACACTGAGAGGGTCCGCTGGGGGAGGGGCGGGTTACCAACACCTGGGCCCGAGTCTTGGGGGCGAGGCCCTCACCCTTTCTAAGTGTCCTGCTGTTTCGGGTGGAGGTGACGCGCTCTGTTTCGCAGGGGCTTTTGGGAGGGGACTGACCGTGCTGATGTGCCTGTGGCGCCGTGCTCGGGCCTCGCACTTTATTAGCCGCTGTTTTCTTTGTCCCCTCTTTCGTGTCAGCTCCACCTGGAACGTTCTGTGCCGGTTGCTGCGTAAGAGCCCGTCTGGACTCGTGCCTTGAAACGACTCGGTGTCTGTTGTCACGGATCTTGGCCCAACCCGCCATGTGTCTGCGGGTCAACAGGAGGCTGAGGCTGGGCTTGGCTGGGCAGCTCTGCTGTGGGGGTCTCTTCCCTCGTCCAGGGACTGTCCCTCTCGGCGATGGAGCAGAGCACAGAAGGGCAAGCGGAAGCACGTGGGGTCGTGCGGCTTTGCCTTCCCGCCTGGGCCGTGGCCGGTCTCCTGGCTGTGCCCAGCCCAGCGTCCCCTTCTTCCAGGAGGGGCTGTGAACCCACGTGGCGAGGATTGCGGTTGGGACCTGGGGGCCCGGTGGGGAGCGCGGTTCCCTCTGCTGTATGCCACGGCCACCCTGCAGCTCACTGGCTTGTCCTGTCCTGAGGCTCCTGTGTCAAATGCTGCTTTTAAAAAAAATTTGTTTTAATGTTTATTATTTTTGAGAGAGAGCATGAGCAGGGGAGGGGCAGAGAGAGAGGGAGACACAGAATCGGAAGCAGGCTCCAGGCTCCGAGCCGTCAGCCCAGAGCCCGATGCGGGGCTCGAACCCATGGACTGTGAGATCATGACCTGAACCGAAGTCGGACGCTTAACCAACTGAGCCCCCCAGGTGCCCCAAATGCTGCTTTTTTAAGTGGAGCCTCTCCTGACTTTCCTGGGCCCTCCTGGCGACGGGGCCTCTCTCTCGGGGAAGAGCCACATGCTCTGCCTGGTGGGCTCAGTAGGCCTAGAAACTGAGCTCCCGCAGTGCTGGGGAGGCCTCCCGGCCCCTCCCTCCCTCTGCCTCAGCCTCGTTCCGTCCTTGCTGTGCTGGGGTTGAGGATTCGAGCCGTAGCCTGCAAGTGAGAACGTGTGGCTCGAGGCCTTGGTCTTGCTGCCCGCTTGCTCGGTAAGAGCGGGGGTGTGTGTGGTGTGTGTGTGTCATTTGTGTGTGTGTGTGATGCGTATGAATGTTGGGACGTGGGGTGTGTGCACCGTGCGTGTTCCTGGGTGTGGTGTGGTGTGTATGTGTGTGCGTGTGGTGCACGTGAAGAAGCTCTCGGCTCCAGAGTCACAGTTTTGGGTTCTGGGCTCACGGTGTCGCGTCTGTGGCCTTGGCCAGTTCACTTCTGAGCTGTGGCTCTTTGTGTGTGTGAGGTGTGATGACAGAAGCCACCTGGGGGCTTGTGCGAATCCACCGAGGACGGGGCTGAGTTGCTGCGACAGCGCCTGGGACGCTGAGCACGGCCGTCGCTGTCACGGAGGTGACTGCTGGGCGCCCGCGTGAGCCGCTACGGGCTTCTCGCCTCGGTTCCCCTCCCGGTTGCAGGCGTGGGACTGGCCTGCGCCTGTCATCTCCCGAGAGCCGACGGGGCGTATGTGAAACCTCCCGGATGGGGACAGGTGCTTTCCCAGCGAGGACCTGGAGGCCACGTCAGCCTCTGTCGGGAGAGTGGGTCCGATGGCTGGCGAGGGGCCCGCGGGAGCCCCAGGTCCTGGGTCGCCTGGGCCAGCTCCGCGAGGCGCGGCTTCGGACGCTGGGCTCTTGCTGTTTCTGGACGGGTCCCACTGTAACGTGTCGATGCTCCCGGCTCCGGGACACCCAGGACGCGTTGGACAGAGGGGGGTGGGTTGAACGCACGTGCTCTCCTCTGCTTCCTCTCACGACCTCGCTGCGTGACGATCCCGGGGTAGACACGGGGTAGACCGCAGACCAAGGAGCAGACCTGGGGTCGCAGGTGCCCGCGGATTCCCGGTGATGGGGTGCAGTGGTTGAGTGTCGTCCGCTGGCTTCGCTGGCGGGAGAGCCCGAGTGCCGGCAGCGGGAGGGCCGCGGGTGCACAAACCGGTTCCAGCCGCAGGGCTCCGGCCGTGGGGTGCACCCCGCAGAGGGTGGCAGCCACGATGGGGGGATAGACGGCGGGAGGCCGTTGCAGAGACGTGTTTCTTGGGGGAACTTGATCGGGGAGGCTGTGGATGTGGGCGCACCGAGCACAGCGTAGGCTGGGCTGCGGTGCCCTATGGGAAACGAGGGTCCCGTGAAAGCCACGCCCTTGAAATGGAGGTTCCCCGCCCCCACCCCTGCTTGGCTCCCGGCATGCAGATGGTCCCCCGGGACAGAGAGTAGAGGCATCTCCTCTGGAGACATTGACCCCACAGACGACCGTGAGAATCTGCATGTGCTCAGCGGGGAGAGTCCCCGGGTGGGGCTGCCGCCGCAGACACAGGAATCCCCATCAGCAGGCCCTGCCCCCCGCGTGGCCGCGTCTGGATCATTCTTACCTGCCGTTGGACTCGAGCTCACCGGGTCTTCGAGTCTCCAGAACGAAGGACAGAGACCTGTAAAAACCAACAGCAGAAAAAGGAGCTTAGAGGAATCCAGGGCGATGCATAGAGCAGTAGAAAACCTAAAATAGCAGAGCCCCACCCGCATCGTGACCCTCCAGAGCCACCCTGGAGAGCGGAGACAGATGAGCCTTCCCCGAAGAAAGCGACGGCACCAGGAGGGAGCAAGGACAGATCACTAAGGGGCTCTTGGGAAGCTGAGATTTTGAAAACTCAGTTGTGAGCTTTGGATGATCAAGCGGAGGAAGTAGCCCGGGAAGTAGAAGAAAATTTTTTGCAAAATGATGGCAAATAGGAGCAAAAAATAAGAAAATTGGAAGTTCTCAGGGGTGCCTGGGTGGCTCAGTTGGTTAAGCATCTGACTCTTGATTTTGGCTCAGGTCATGGTCTCATGATTTGTGCGTTCAAACCCCATGTTGGGCTCCCCACTGACAGCACGGAGCCTGCTTGGGAGTCTCTCTCTCTCCCTCTCTCTCTCTCTGCCTCTCTCTCACGCTCTATGTCTCTCAAAATAAATAAACCAAAAAAAAAAAAAAAAAAAAAAAAAAAAAGGAAGATCTTGGAGTTCCAGAAAGAGAACAGAGTATGTAAGAGAGAAGACTACAGAAACTGGGATGTCCAGAGCTAGAGGGCATGAGCTGGAGAGCCCCCGAGTGCCTGATACGACGAGTGGGTGAAAGCAGGCTGGAGGCCCTGTGGAGTCTCAGCAGGAAGAGGAGGCCTTAGTCTCCAGAGGCAGAACAGGCCACGTTCAAAGGCGTGGGACCCAGGAACTCAGCGTTCTCACCGTGCTGTCGCACGTCTGGGGCAAACGCTCTCCAGCCCGCAAGCTTCCGGTCGCGAGCAAGGTGGGCACGATTGCTTGTCCTGCTCGGTCCCCGACTCAGGCAGCAGCCGGAGGCGGGCTCAGCCAGTGCGTGGGAAGACCGCAGTGAGGGCACAGGGATTAAGGGCGAGGTGCACCGGCCCGAGGAGATCCAGGAGGACGCTCGCGGAGAGCGGAGGGGGCAGCGGAATTAGCAGGACTGAGAGCGTCCCAGAGGGCTTGCCACAGAGTCCCGGAAAGAGTCGCTAATGGCTACGGGGAAAGCGAAGCAAGCAAGCGAAGGCAGTGATTTACTCTGGGAAAGTCGACGTCTTGTGTAAGAAAGTAAGTGTGACCATGACACGGTGTATGTCGAGCAAAACACTCAGTTAAACTCTAGGGAAGACCAAAAATCATGCTGCGGCCACACTGGCAGGAGGGAAGCTTGTGAGTGAACTTGGCCAGGGCCTGTCTTCATCAGTTGAAAATCAGTAGACCCTGGAAATCACACAGATCGTGAAAGAACTCTCTAAGCACATTGGACATTTGAGGGTAAAAGAACCAGCCAAGGGTTTGCTCTCGGTGGGACTGGGGCCGCGAGGAGAACTGGGTTTTCCGTTACTCGTCTTCCGGTGTCCTGTGGCTTTTTAGACCAGTGTGTGTCTGACCTTCGGAAGTGACAAAAGTGACAATAAGAGAAGGCCCCGGTGGTTTGGGGCCCAGGCCCGATTGGTTCTCACCAGAGTGCCGGTTCCTTCTGTCCCCAGAGTTTGGGTGGGAATTTTGATGGGCTCCACCCCCCGCGTGGTGACAGGCGGGCCCTCGATTCCTGGGGAGTTCCGCCCACAATGCCAGACACTTCCTAGGGGTCTGGCCCCAGAGGTCCAGCGTCAGAGCGCACCTCCGCCGTGCGAGCCGCGGTTTGGCTGGGATCAGCAGAAGCGCTTCTGGAAAGGATCGCATCCAGTCGACTTGAAAATGGAGCTGTTGGAAAGCGTGTGGCTCGTGTCACCCCCCGGGAAGGCCGCGCCGCCCGGCCGGCCCTCCCGGGTGTCTGGTCTGGAAGCCTGGCTCTCCTCTGCCTCACCTTGGATCTGCTGGCCGTCAGCCTGCCCCTGCTACGGGGCTCCTCCCGTGCTCGCCTCCCTCACAGGCCTCAGACCACAGGAGGACGGTTGGGGGAGCCGAGGCCCCACCCCACCCCTGCCTGCACTCGTCCATTTTGGCCCGGTGGCTGCTGGAGCGGAGCAGTGCCTTCCCCCCCATTTCCCTGCAGGCTACAGGCTACAGGCTGGGCTTCAACAGGGCTGGCTTTGCCCTCGTGTCTGCTGGACGTGCTCGGAGGCCACGGTGGTGGAGGGGGGGATTCCGTGGCCTTATTGGTGCAGGAGTCAGCTGTAGCCGTCGCCCAGGGCGTGGTTTCGACAAGAGGGGCCTGACGGCTTGTGTCCCTTGTTGGGACGAGGGTGGCCTGGGTGGGCAGGAGGCCGTGCAGTGTGCTCGTGCGTGAGTGGCCCTGGTGAGTGGAGCCTGTCGTGGTGCTGGGAGCTCGGAGAGATCTTCATTTGCCTTGAGGTTCTCTGGCCTGGAGGAGGTCACCTTGTGGCCCTGACCCCGACAACCCCGTGAAGAAGAGAGGGGTGTTGCCGTGTTTTTCCGGGGGGGAGGGGCGGGGACTCCCCGGGCCGGCTCTCCGTGCAGGCTTCTTGAATGAATAGAGGGACATGTGGGGGAATAGCCCTCGGGTGGCCACCACCAGATCCCAAGTGAGGACTGTGGGCTAATCCCTTGTGGGAGACACGTGGCTCCACTGAGGGGGTGTCCCAGAGCGGGGGAAGGCGTCCCGAGCTGGGGTGCCCAGGCCGGGAGGGTCTCAGGGGAGAGCCCACCTGGGTCTGGAGGATGTGTGGGTGAAGACCAGTCCCGTTTCCCAGGTGGGTGGGGGCGACTTTAGATGGCTTCGTTCCGTCATCCAGGCCCGTGTGCTTACTCGGCACCTCGCCTGTGTCGGGAGCCGTGTTAGGAGTGTGATGGGAGTGCGGTCGGTGGAGTGACGACCCCCGAGGTGTCCACGTCCTAATCCGCGAACCTGTGGGTATTTCGCCTTACGTGGAGGGGGAGGACGGAGGTCGCCAGAGCTGCCCTTCGGGTGGGAGATTGTTCTGGATTGTCCGAGGGAGCTCCGTGTGTGCACAGGGGTTCCTGGCAGAGGAGGCAGGAGGCGGGGTTAAGCAGTGTGGCTCCAGCTGGACAGGGGGAGCGCCGACGTCCTGATTTGAGCCCAGCGAGGCCTGCGTTGGCCTTCTGACCTCCGGAGCCGCAGGACGGTAACTGTCGTTTGAAGCCACGGCGGCTGTAGAAACTAATACATAACGAAGACGTTTTCTCTGTCCTCGCAAGACCGCCGGTCGCACCAGGGCACCGGGTGTAGTAGGACAAGAGGGACAGGGCGCTGTGGGGTTGGGGGAGGGCTGCAGATGAGACAGGGGTGTCCGAGAAGGCTTCTGGGACCAGTGGCCCAAACGAAGACCAAGTCTAGGCTGGTCAGGCAGAAGGGCAGCCTGGTGAAGCTGGGGCCACGAGGGTGCTGAGCTCTGGGGGGGGGGCTGGAAGGCCCGGCCACAGCCCGGAGTGCCAGGGGGTAGAGGGAGGAGAAGGGCCCGGGGGGGCCGCTCCCCAGGAGCCGAGAGCCACGGGGACACGGCAGGTGGAAGGGTCGCTGCAGCCGTGGTGGCCACGAAAGTGGGTGGAGGGGCCTGCTGGGCTCCTGCTGACGTCCGGGGCCCTGCTGGGTGGGGGGACCTCCGGCGGTGGCAGTGGACATGGAGAGGACGGACAGCAGGGAGAGGCGTGCGTGCCACTGGTGCCCGGCCGGACCCTTGTGGACGGTAGAGCCTGACTTTGGTCTTCGGGAAGGGGCTTATGAGAGGGTGTCTGGAGCCACGTATGGCTGGCCAGTGTCGTCGTTGCCGTCCTCTCTAGCTGGGGTTTCCTGTGACCATTCCGTCCCCTCTTGCCAGCTGGCTCTGGCCCCGGAGAGGCCAGGGTCTGTCTGCCCGCTGACCGTGTCCTATGTGCCGGGAGGCGCGCAGCGTGGCCCCCCGTAGCTGGTGCTGAGGCCTAGGAAAGGCCAGGCCCAGTTGCTTGACCGGGAAGTGGACGAGGAGGGGCTGGAGGGGCCCCTGGGGACAGGCCAGCGGGGAGGCAGGTGCAGGGCCTCCTCCGGCTCCGAGGTGGCCAGCCTTCCCGAGTCGGTATTTACGGAGGCAGGGATGGGGCTTCGGGGACTGATTCGTCAGTGTTAACGTGCGGAGAACGTCTGTCCGGGCCCTGGCCTGTGGGGGCACTAAAAATGGGTCCTGAAGATGTCACCGGGAGAGGCCCGTTTTGGGAACTCTGCCCACACTGATTTCTAAGGGCGTGGACTCCCCGGTGCAGGTGCCCTGGGCTGTCGGGTGAACGGGCCTCACCAGGAGGCATGGGGTGGGTGCCACACACCGGCTGTGTGACCCGGGGCACGGTTTGGCCTCAGGTTCCTCATCTGTAGGTGGGGGTGATGGTCCCCCCCCTTTCGGGTTGGTGGGAGGATCCTGTGGGTTAAGAGGTAAAGTTATTTCTGTGTGAATTTAAAAAGCCACCGTGCTATTTTCTTCAGTGCCTTTGCTCCGAAGCTGCTTCCTCTGGGAAGTCTTCCTTGACCAAGCTGTCCTCTTCTGATCACTCAGCAGCCAGCGTTTGTCCGTCCCTTCAGAAGATGTGAATTCAGCACGGCCAGGTGCCGGCTCTCCTGGTGCAGCAAAGCTCCTGTGTCTTCATGGTGGGCGGGGGGGGGCCTTAAAGGAACGCACAGACTGTCCCGGGTCGTGGCGCGGCACGGGGACAGGGGCCATGTGGGAGTGTTAGACGTGGCCGGTCAGGGAGCCCTCACCCCCGGAGGACCTGCGGGAGGGAGGAAGGGGCTGCAGGCAGGTGCCTGCAGGTGCAGACAGGGGGGTGGGCTTGGCACGCTCCGGCCTGCCAGGAGGCCAGTAGGAGCTCAGTGGACCAAGAGAGGGGGTGGGAGGGGGCACAGAGTGCCAAGGGCAGGCCTGCAGGCCGTGGGGAAGACTTTACCCCGAGGAGATGGGAGGCCCCCCCCAGAGGGCCTTGGCGGTCGGGCGGGGGGTGGGGGGTGCCGTCTGACATCCGGGCTGGAATGTTCGTTCTCCTTTGTTGAGCAGGGGGAGGGTGGGAGCCGGCCCAGGTGAGTGGGGCCGAAGCAGAGAGCGATGGGGGCTCTGGAGGTGCCCCCGGGGGCGAAGGGCCAGCTCTTCACTCACCTTGGTGGCAGAACCCGAGGGGCGCAGAGGCCCGAGCAGGGGCCACAGGCGGGCTGGCCGTCTGCTGCGGGGCCGCCCGTCCCGGGGAGGCGACGGGCGGCGGGTGTTCCTGGGTTGACAGACGGGCGTGGGGGTGCGTGTGGGGCTGGCTTCGGTGGGGGGACGGCATGAGGCCCTCTGGGGAGTGCAGACAGGGGTGTGAGACAGTGCTCTCGGCAGTCAGCGTTTCGGGGGGGGGATGGGGAGCGGGCAGCAGGCCGATTCCGCCAGAGTAAGACGATCAAGGTCTTGAGAGGCACCGGCCCGCTGTGTTTGTTTCTTCTGAGAGGTCAGGTGGGATCGTGATGGGATAGCCTTGGGCTCGCCGGGGACCCGGAGCTGAAAGCCTGTGCAGAGTGGGGTCCGCACACGGGGGCCAGAAGAGGCACCCGGAGCCACCTCTCTCCCGGGGGTCACCCCGTCCGTGCTGGCGCTCTTGCTTGCCTGTCCTGCCTGTTCCTGGGCGTCCTGCTCACCGGGGCTCTGCCCTCGGTGGCCACGGGTGCGGTCTTGGGCAGCAGGTGCGGCCTGGGGAGCGGGGCTGGCCCTCGGGCTTCCTCTGAGCACCGCTCCCTGGGCTTCTCTCCCTCCAGGCACCAGCTTGCTGCAGGAGGTGGTCTACTTGGTGAGCCAGGGGGCCGACCCTGATGAGATCGGCTTGATGAACATCGATGAGCAGCTCCCGGTCCTGGAGTACCCACAGCCGGGCCTGGACATCATCAAGGTACTCTCTGGGCCAGCAGCGCGCAGGCCCTGGGGCTCCCTGGGGTCCCTGAGTGACAGTGGCTCCTGAGGGGCTCAGGGGGCCCATGGCTGGGGGGAGAGGGGACAGCCAGGACAGACTGAGGCCCGCGCCCGAGGTAGGCAGTGACGGTCAGGTTGGAGTGGTGGGTGTCGTGGGTGACTTCGAGGTAGAAAGGGGGCTCCCCAGCGTGGCTCACCCCGTCTGTCGGGGGAGTGGAGGAGGTAGCCCGAAGTCCAGTCCGATGGAGCCTCCCTTCCTGTCCGTCACCTCTCAGCCCAGACCACGGTTCCTGCGTGGACTGCCCGTCCGTTCTCCCTCTAGACGAGCATTCTGAAATACAGCTCCGAGGGTGCGCCCCGCCCTCCTCTCACTGCTCTCCGCGTAAAGTCCAGAGTCCTGCGGGAGCCGGTCTCTGCCTGCACCCCGGCCTCCAGTGCTCACGCAGCTGCCCCGGGGCGTCTGCACCCCAGTGTTGGCCACGTGGATCCAACCCGTGTCGACTCCTCCACGGAGCCCTTCTGTAGCGCCGTGCCCACCACCCGCGGGGCCCTGCCTTTGACCCTGGCGTGCAGCTGAGGACAAGACGGACAAGGCTGTCATGACCCTCCGAGAATTTGCATTCTAGCGAGGGAGACCAGCAGGGGAGGAAGAGCAACCTGGGGTTTAATGGCGATACCGTATAGGGCACCGTATAGGGCACAAGGTGGGACAGCACACAGGACGGCAGGCGCCTCTGGGGGATGGCTGAGTAAGGTCCCGAGAGAGGAGCCACGCGGGCACGCCGGGACGGGCAGCAGGGAGCGTGGGCCTGGCACATTCCGGGAGCAGCAGGAAGGCCCGATGCCGATGTGATTGGTCCAGCAGACGCCCCTGGGCACCTCGGCCTCCTGCTTCCTCTCTGCCCTTCACGGCCCGGGCAGGCCCTCTGAGCAGACCCCTGTGCCCGTGATAGCTTGGCTCACACCGTGGGTGCCCGAGGACAGGGACCACGTCTCGTCCGGTCTGGAGGGTGGCCAGATGTTGGGTGAGAAGTTTGTCAGGTGCGCTGCTGGTCCTGAGGCGGGCGAGCAGCCGTGTGTCCTCTGAACGCTATTCCCTCTGACCCTCTGCAGGAGCTGACGTCGCCTCGCCTCATCAAGAGTCACCTCCCCTACCGTTTCCTGCCCTCCGATCTCCACAATGGTGATTCTAAGGTAACCTTCCTGCCCCCACTCCCTGGCGGAGCCCCCAACGAGCAGAGACTGTCCCGTAGGGCTCAGGTCCCAGTCCTGAGTTCCCAGAGGCCTAGGCGTGCTATGACGCGGTGAAGGCCAGCTTTGAGCTCTTGTCCCTAGCGTTTTATCCGTGGTTCTGATTTAGGCTTTTCCTCGCAGCGGAACGTGGGCTTGACCAGCCTGGGTCCAGCCTTGGTCCTGTGGACCCACGGTCGCGTTCACGGTCTCTGACTTTCCTCACTTTCTCGACGTGCTCGGTTTGTGACGCTTCTGATTCTCATCAGCAGTGTCCGGACCGGCCTGTTTCTGTCCTCCAGTCCCTTTGAAGTCATGGTGCAGGACGGAAACGTAACACAGATGCCGTTGCAGGGGGAGGGTGTCCTCGGCTGGAGCGGGGCTGATCTTGGGGTGGGGGGTGGGGCGTCTGTGCGGCGGCTCCGAGGAGCAGCAACCGAGCCGTCCCTCCCTCCCGCCACAGGTCATATACATGGCTCGGAACCCCAAGGACCTGGTGGTGTCCTACTACCAGTTCCACCGCTCCCTGCGGACCATGAGCTACCGGGGCACTTTCCAGGAGTTCTGCCGGAGGTTCATGAACGACAAGCGTAAGTGTGTCGGCCGGTGCCATCAGTGGCTCCCTCGTTGCCCGTGCATGCGTGTGCCTTGTGCACGATGCCCCCGGTCCCCACGATAACCGCGTGGGTTGGGCCTGCTTTCCCTGCCCACGGGCGGAGGAGCGGGGCCGGGGTGGGGGAAGCTCACCAGGGCGGCAGCCGGGGCTTCCAGCTCAGAACCCCGTCTCTCTCAGCACGTCGTTGGCGTCCTGAGAAGTTCCCCAGGTAAAAGCGTTTCTCTTCCTGCCGGGATTTTGAACAGTAGAAACGGAAGCCCAGATAGTCCTGCTGTCGGGGACAGAGGCCCGAGTGGGGACTGTGGCTTCGTGGGCCTTCAGCTGCCCTGGAGGATGGGGCTGGCAGGCTTGGGCCCCCAGCTCCCGGCTGTGTGACCGGGGCCTGCTTTGGGTTAAGGACAGGCCGTGCTCTGTACAGGAGCTCGTCTGGGGAGGGAGGAGTCAAGCTGGGGGGCCCAGCTTGCCAGGGGCCCTTCCATATGTCCCCCCCCCCCCCCCCCCCCACTGCCCGGGGCGGGAGAGCCCGGGCCACACCCACTGCACTGGGGCCTTGTCCGTGGAGTCAGCAGCCCCTGCCTGAGGTGGCTCTCCTGTTGCCGTCCGTGGCCTCTCGGGGGACCCTTCCGGGACCAAGAGCGGGAGTTCAGTGCGGGTTTGCACCCGGAAAGCTGGAGATGGGCCACATCAGTACTTTAGTTAGATCCGGGCCCAGACGATTCCATACCCGAGTCTGAAGATACACTTCGCATTTTATTTCCCGTCTCCCGTCTCAGCGCTCAGCCTCGCTGTCCGCTTGCGTGGCCCAGTCGGAGGTTCTGCACTGAGATTATGGGACAAGACCAGGGTGAGGTGCACGGGGGAAATCAGGAATGTCGTGTCCCAAATAAGTCCCGGGCAGCTGAACCGGAGCTCCCTCCCAAGCCTCTTGGAAGGCCGGCCCCTCACGGGTGCAGTGGAGCACACGTGGCCCTCGGTGCCCGGAGCCTGGAGCCCGGAGCTGCTCGGAATCTGCTCCAGCTCTGCTGGGGGTGGACGCGGGGGAGGTGGCCACTGCACTTGCCCCAAAGTCCCTGGAGTCCATGAAAGACCCTCTGCCCAGCCTCCTCCCCCACCCCCCCGGCCTGCCTGCCGTCTGGCTCAGGTCCTTACAGTCTGCCAGGCGTTTGGAGTAAGCCATTTAATGTGGTTTCCAAACCACGTCCTTAAGTGCCAGCATGTTCCGCTGCCTCTAGAGAAGCAGCCACCCGCATGGCGACAGCGTCCCGTAGACAGGCGGCCACCAGCTTCTGACTGCCACCTGGTGTCGGTCTTAAATTAGCTCCTGCTTGGGCCAGGGTGGTTAAAAGTTACCCCGAAACAGGTGTTCCCGAGTTTTAAAGGTCACGGCACGGCCCGACACTGCAGTTCAAGGCCACACATAGTTGCTGCGATCCCACCAGAGTCTCCCGCCGCGTGTACTTAGCCCCCCAATGTCCTCTCTGTTCTCCCAGTGCTGGCAGCCAGCGCACCTCATCTGGGGCCCTTGGAGGCTCGCACTGTCCTCTCTGTGTGAGGTTCCAAAGAATTCGAAGAACACAGTGCAGCAGAAGCAGTGGCCGGGCACCGTTTGCTAATAGAGTGACCTTAGAGGACCTGCTCCCAGGGCCCTGCGTATGGGTGTTGCGGCTTGTGCACTCGGGGTGGGGGTGCCTGGGGCCGCATGCCAGGTGATGGAGCGTGGAGGCCCGTCCCACGGGCAGGGTCACTCACGCAGAGGGGGGAGAGTGAGCTGCTCTTCTCCCAGGTGATCTGCTTGGATGAGCACGTTGACTTCCAAGAACGGAGGGAACACGGTGGGGAGAGGCAGAGAGGTGCCCTGGTGGAGCTTCCTTCCCAGGGTGGCACAGCCTGAGTGGGAAAAGCAGTGTCCCCGCCGTCAGGGTCTGTCCCCTCTCTGCACCTGCTAACCGGGGCTGGGAGAGACACAGGCATGTGCTGTCCTTGTGATCATCGGCCCCGTGCGAATGACCGCTGTCCCCATCTCTCACTGTCCCCGCTGCCTGTTCTTATGTGCAGTGATCACTGTCCTCACCGTCCCCACATCACCCCTCCTGTTCAGTCCCCACGTCACCCCCCATGGGCATTGCTTGCCTGTTTTGCAACTTTTCTCACACAGCCCCTTGGGATGACAGGGAGTTTTCTTGCCTTCTCTGTTCATGACTGTTCGACTCCTGCTCTGTCCCCGGACTCAGGTCACCTGAACTGTGTGCCAGCGCGGGCAGTGACCCGGGAGGCGGGTTCTCCTCTCGGGGCCCCCGTGCTTATTATTAGCCCGTTGGTGAGTTGGTCCTTGTTCCCTTCTCTGGACTCTGCCTCGTCCTCTCAAGTGGGAAGGCTGGCCTGCCTTTTAAGGCCGGCCTGCTGTGTATGGGGTGGGCGGGACGTGCCGGGCTGGCCGTGGGAGGCATGCCGGGGGGACCCCGGGCCCAGCAGCTAGACCTCTGCAGTGAGGAGACCGAGGCCCTAGCGGGCTAGGATGTAACCCGCGGTGGGTCCCTAACAAGGCCTCTTGGCTGAATCCATGTTCGCTTTGTTCTGTCATCTCTGCCTCTTCCCCCGACCCCTGCCGGAGCCCCTGGGAAAAGCCCAAGCTTTTCCCTTGGGATCTGGTCCTTCGGGCCACCCCTCAGTGACCCCTGATGGACTCCAGCTCCCTCGGGACGCTCCTTAAGCTGTGGGGCCAGGCTGCTGGTGTGCCGCCACCTGCTGGCGAGACGGCAGACTGACGTCATGGTCCCGGGCTGGCTGGGCAGGAATGGGTTTTCCCAGCCTGTCACGCATTTAAATCCACGAGGTTCTCTGCACCGTGGGGGGTGGAGGCTACGTTCCTGCTTGAGGTGTGACTCTGACAGGGACAGGAGCAGTCCCCTGCCACCCCCTGGCCTCCGTGTCCCTCGGCAGTCCCAGTCTGCGCAGGACTGGGTGTGTGTCCGACCAGAGGGAACAAGTCGGTGCTTCCCCCCCCAACAGGCCCTGAGGCCGCGAGCATTACGTGGGTGTTCTCGCCGTGCTGGCTGCTGGCTGCCCTATAGGTCCTGTTGTCACCCCGCTTGTGGAGGACCAGGCTCAGAAAGGCTAAGCGGCCTGCCCCGGTCACACAGCCGGCGCGGGATCTGAGAGGCCGGGCCGCCTCACCCGGGGCGTGTCCTTTGCCATTCCGCTGTGCCCCCTCTGTCCCGTCTGACCTTGTGCTCTGAGCCACCTTGATGGCCCTCCTGTCCTTACACCTTTAAGTCCATTCACAGCCCTGATGCACCCTTCCGGGTCTGTCCCCACGGGGGACGGGGCCCCTCGTGTCACGGTGCCTCCCTCCCAGCGTCGGTCACTCGTATCTTCGCCGCCAGTCGTCTTGGTGACCCCAGACAGGCTGGGAGCAATTTGAGCCCAAGAAGCGGGATCCACGGGCCCAGTGTTTGTGGGATGGATGGGCACCCGGGGGGGAGCAGGGCTACGGGCAGTGTGGCCAGCGCTCCTGGCTGGCGCCTAGCACCCGGCCGGGCTGCTCCTTGGTGCCTGGCAGGGCCCCGAGTTCTCTGGCTGAGGCCTTCCTCCATTTAACACGGAAGGCCCCCGGGAAGACTCATCTCGCTGAGGGAGCGGGTGAGGATCCGTGGTGTTTATACAGAACATTTCGAAGCAGTGGGGCCGCACGGACTGGCAGCCGCCCCCCCACCTGCCCATGTGGCAAACCAAAGCCCTGAGGGGTGTGGAAAGTGCGGGGGCTGTGGTGTGGGGCGTGGGCCTCGTGTGTCAGCACACACCGCCCCTCCTCCTCCCGCCGACTTCCTGGTTCTGCCCGGCATTGTGCCCGTGGCCCTCTGGCCTGGCCTGTACTTTGTCCTGCCCCCGGCGGAACCGACCGGCCCCGTGTCTCCGTCGCACCGGGCGTGGCTCCCTTCCTGGTGACCTCGTGTTAAACGGAAACTCGTGGGAGCCCGGTAGCGTCCTTCCCCCTGCTGAGCAGAGGCTTTGCCCCTGGTGGTCAGGTCTTCAGGGCGTCCGGGGGTGGGGGAGGGGAGGGGCCGAGGACCGTTGGCAGGAGAGACTGGCACACAAAGCCGGGGGTCTGGGACTCGAGAAGGGGCTCACCTGGGGGACTGCCCCCGGAGCTGAGAGCTCGTTCTCCCCTTCCTGGACCACAGCTGTTGGCCAGTAAGAGCGGAACCTTCCGGAAGGCAGGGAGCCAGGCCACCCCACTTGTGCACGTTGGTTCCCCCTGGGCTGTGATTTCACCTGTCCCCTTGTCTCCGCAGTGGGTTACGGCTCCTGGTTTGAGCACGTGCAGGAGTTCTGGGAGCACCGCCTGGACTCGAACGTGCTTTTCCTCAAGTATGAAGACATGCACCGGGTGAGTGCTGGGCGGGCAGCTGCCGCGGGCTTGGCGCCTTCCGCCCCTGGGCTCCTGCCGCAGGAGCCCGCCTGCCCCTTGAATGCCGTGGCGGCCGTGGCCGGAGCGTGCGGCCCGGCCTCTCCGAGACCCCCAGCTTGTGGGCGGAGGGACTCCCGTGTTCCAGGTGTGCCCGGAATCCTGGCGGCCGGTCTCCGGGCTGCGCTGGCACGTGGGACCCTGCCCTCGTCCCCCAGGCCCGGGCCCCGGGGGCAGTTTCCGGGTTGGACGGTGTGCACTTCAGAAAGCCCCGTCCGTGATTTGCCTGCCGTGGCCGGGGGAGCAGGGTGACGGCCAGACTCGCCCTGCTGCCTCCTGGCACCGGCTCCACAGGTGACTGGGGGAGAAGGGCTGAGACGGCAGAGCCCGAATTTCTCGTCTCTCGTGGCCTGATTGCCTCAGAGGGGCAGCGCTCAGATGGCTGACACGGCGGCTCCCAGGGCGAGGGCTTCTGAGTGCCCGACACCGGGTGTGGAGGAGGAAGTGGCACTAGGTGGTTGTTGCCTGAACGTTCTGGGCTCCGCCGTGGTGTGGGAACAGTTGAAGGTGAGATGTGCCTGTGCCCTGGAGGGCTCGCCGGATGGAAGGAGGGCCTGCCGGGTCACGCGTCACGTAGTCATGTGTCGCGTCATCACTGCCGTTAGCATTTTTAATGGCCTTACCGCGTGCTGAGTTTTATCGAAAGTTCTTTGCACGTGCGTTGGCTCACTTAATTCTAGAACGCCGTTATCCTCTCTGCTGGGGCCGCGTCGTCTCTGGAGGGACGTTTGGACGGTTCCCCTTTTTTAGGACGGACGAAAGGCGAGCCTGCCCTAAGCCCCTTCCCTCTCTGGCTCCTCTGCTCCGCTTTGCCGCGGGTCCCCTCACAGTGGTCACCCCTCCTGAGCCCGCTCTGGCTGGGCTCGCCCCTGTACCCCCACGCTGCTCTGTCAGGGTCACCTGCGGCCGCCACACGGCTCAGTCCCACGGTCTCTGTCCACGTCGTCCCGCGCGACCTCCTGGCAGCAGGTGACAGGCGATCGCCCCCTCCCCCTGGCACTCAGGACGCCCCACGGTCCCGCGTCCCTGGCTGCTGTCTTCCCGGGCCTCGGGCCTCAGGCCGGGCTCTCGTCTCTTGCCATCCCTGCTCCCTCCCCTGGTGACCGCCCGCCAGACGTGGACCCTCCCCGCCCTCGCTCTCCACTGGCCGCCCCTGCACTTTTCTCCCTGAAGGGCTGCCTGGGGAGTCTCACCAGACTGCAGGTTTCCCCTCAAATGCTCCGCAGCTCCTCTGTGCGAGATCGTGGCGGCCAGGTCCATCTGTGTCCCCTGGTGAAAGTCGTGAGTCACCCTTAACTTCTGACTTCCTCTCACACCTCGTGTCCCTCTTCCCAATCCCGTGGCCTCTCTTTTCCCGATATGCCCCTATGTGACCACTCGGCCCCCAGTCTCCGTGGTCCGGGTCAGCATCACTTCCAGCCTAGGTCATCACTCGTGCGGCCTCCCGGGCGGCCTCCCTGTGTCCCCCAGGCCCGCGCCCTGCGTGACTGCGGCACGGCGGCTGCTCTGACGGTGCGCACGCCGGTCGGATTGTGCTCCTCCGGCCGCACGTCGCTCTGGGTGCAGGTCAGGTCTCACTCAGCGGCCCGGTGCCTGGGCGTCTGGCTCCGCACTGGCTGCTTGTTGTTCTTGCCACCTGCGGGGCCGGCTTCTGTTTCGGGGGCTTTGTTTGCTGTGGCCCCGCCTGGAACGTTGTCCGATGCCCCACCTGCGTGGGTCGCTCCCTCACTTCTTTGGGTCTCTGTTGCCATTGGTGACACTTCCCCCGATGCCCGCTTGAATCGGCCCCTCCCCATCCAGAGCGTCCGCCCTTTCGCCCCGTGCTTTGTCATCTGTGTCTGTGTTTTGCTCACCGTCTCCCCTACCAGAGTAAGCTCCACCGGGGCTGGGAGTTTCGGTGCCTATTTCTGCTTGTACGTCCGTGCCTGATGCGTGACAGTTCTCAGGACGCATTTGTGGATGGAAACGTGGCCTTCACGGCAGAAGCCCTTCCTCCTTGTTAAGAAGCCGGAGGCCCAGGGATCGAGGGGCTCGCCTGGGGTGGGCTGCCGCAGGCTCCGTGAGGGGACGGTGAGCGAGCGAGCGAGCGAGCCTGGGAGGGCGGCTCCAGGCAGAGCAGCCCGGCGTCCTGACCAAGGCCACGGCTCAGGCGAAAGAGTTCATGTGGAGAGTCCACGTGGTTCCTGGTGGTGGGGATGGGGACAGGCACTGGGAGGGGACTCAGTGACACTAGGTAAGGTAGGCAGGGCACGGTGTGGAATTTGGCCTTGATCCTACAGAGATCTGACTGGAAACACGGAAGGAGGAGCAGGCTCTGCATGAAGAGGGGAGCTCGCTTTTGGCCTTGTTGAACTTGAGGGGGCCGCAGGACGGCCAGCAGGGATGCCACGAGCAGGAGGCCACGTGACTCGAGCTCAAGGAGGGGAACAGGTGGCGTGGGGCCCTCGTGAGTCCTGCCTCCAGCGTCTGTGCCCTCCTGCAGCCTCCCATGCCGACACCGGGCCGGGCCATGCGAATTTGGAGGCCTGGATGGGCACGCCGCTCTCAGGAGCTGGGGGAGGGCTCACGTGCTGGGCTGGCCCCCGTAGACTTCGTGTGGGATGCCCGAGTGTCCCACTGGCGACGCCGGGGGAGAACGGTGGCCCAGCCGCCAGCCCTGCCTGACCACCAGACGTGAGCAAGGCCGTCACGCGTCTCCCAGGCCCAGGGGTCTACGGATGGCTGCAGGCCCGGGAGGGGGGCCTCCGGGAGCCAAGTCCCTCCTCTCCCTGGTGCCGACCTGGGTGTGGGCGTGGGACCCGCTCTTGTCGAGGCCTGTCCGGGCCCCGTAAGCCGGGAGATGAGACCGCTCCTCTGTCACAGGGTTGTAAGAGGATCACAGGCGGCATCATCTTCGAGCAGGGCCTAACGCACGGGAGGTCAGTAACACTCGGCGAATGTCCGTCATTGTTCTTTTTTCACATCTTAGGGAGGCGTAGTGCATACGGTCCAGTATACAAATCATATGTCCACAGCTTGATAGATTTTTTTACGCACATACATCTGTGTAATCATCACCTAGATCGGGATCCAGAACATTCTAGGTTTTTCCAGTCAACACCTCTGCTTCCCGTTGGTGACCAGTCTTCTGATCTCTGTTGGTTCCGGTTAATTCTGCTTGTTTTCGAGCCTCCCGTGAACGGAGTCCTGTGGCACATACGCGGGTGTCTGCCTTCTTTTGCTCAGCGTAACGCTTTGAGCTTCGGCAGTGCCTCGTGGGGCAGGCTGGTTCTCCGTTGGTGTGGTTTTCCGTTGCGGCAGGGACACGCCAGACGCCACAACTCGTTTCGCCATCCAGTGTTGCCGGGCATTCGGGTTGCTTCCATTTGCAGTGGTCAGGAATAATAACGTCCTGTGAACGTGCTTGTGTCTCGGCAGACATAAGCTTTCTTTTCCCCTGGGCACTGACCCGGGGGGCGGGGGGTGGGCGGGCACTAGGCATGCCGGTTCCACGGAGTGTTTCACGCCCGCCTATACCATGGGCGTGTGCTCCCACACCACAGGCCTGGTGTGCAAGGAGAAACCCCGAGCCCGTTCAGCTGCGTGCACACGCACAAGGGCCCGGACAGCGGCTTCCCGGAGCCTCAGGTGACTCCGCAATGAGTAACTTGACCATTATTTTAGTTACTAAACCATGACGGAATGGGATGTCGCACGTACATAAACTTAGCAGCTACACCACAGACCTGTGCCTGGCTTCTCTGGCTTCGTTCCAGGCCCTGAAAGGTGAGGGTTCCTGCCGTGCCTTACTGGCCTCCTCAGCAAGAAGCTCAGACCCCCAGCCCTGCCTGTGCCCCTCTCAGCTGGGACTCACATTCCCAATGCCAGAGGAACCAAATGACATTTACTGTGTCCAAGGGCCTCACTTTTTTTTTTTTTTTTTTTTAATGTTTTTATTTTATTTTTGAGACAGAGCATGAGTAGGGATGGGGCAGAGAGAGGGAGACACAGAATCCAAAGCCAGGCTCCAGGCTCCGAGCTGTCAGCACAGAGCCCGACGCGGGGCTCGAACTCACGAGCTGTGAGATCATGACCTGAGGTGAAGCTGGACGCTCAACCGACTGAGCCCCCCGGGCGCCCCCCAAGGGCCTCACTTCTACCGTTTATTCTTTTTTCAGAAACCTCAGTAAGGGTCTGGATGTCTTTAATAGAGATTAGAGAACTGTCACATTTTTAGGAATTTACGTTGTTTGCATCTTACGCCAAAAAAATAGCCCCAGGTGCACATCATCGGGCTCCAGGAGTGTGGACGGGCCTGGCGTGTTCTCGTCTTGGATGGGAATACTTCGCAGCCGAGCTCTCTCTGCCCTGTGCGCTCCCCCAGGGGCTTCTGCGTCTCCCCCCGGCGCTGGGGGCTGTGCCCGTGAGCCGGACGCCCAGCTGGCTGCCCCAGCGTGTCAACCCACAAATCCTGCCGTCGTCATCTGTGGGGTGGTCTCACCAGCCACAAGTGACGAGTCTCGACTGTGACCAGCGGACCAGACACGCTAATTCACAGACGGGCGGTGAGCTCGGGAAGCCCTGCCAGCCGTCCAGAGCTGGCCCACGGTGGGGACGCTGCCTGCCCGCACGGCTCGGTCTCATAACCGGGGAGCAGGCTCGTGGCAGGCAGCCGCACCTTCCTCCACCCGGTGGATGTTGTCCCCACCGGGATTCTGTCGAGTCCCTCTCCTGTGGTGTCTCCCCTGAGGGCCTGCTGTCTCTAATCTCTGTTGTTTTTTTCCTTTTAGTTAGAACTACCGCGTGGCAGGGCAAGTGAGGGGAGCTCTTTCTAGTCCGTTTCCTTCTCACGTCTCGTGTGCTCCGATCCCGGCCGAGCCCTGCACACGGGGCTTGGAGCTGAGCGTCGGAGCCCCTGCCTGGTTGGAGCCCCTTCCCCGGGGGTCAGCTGGGAGGGCAGGACGCAGGGCCCGGTGGGGAATACCCTGGGAATCCAGAGAGGACCTGACACTCAATCCAGCTCTCCCAGAACCCTTTCTTTCTTTAAGGTTTACAAAACACCACGTCAGAGAAATTTAATGGGTTTCTTTATCCAGGCCTTCTCAGAGGCCTTAATGTGGTGATGCTTTATAAACCATCAAGGAGGCAACAGCCTCCGGCGTTTTCCTAACTCGGGACCTGGACGCTGGCGGAGTCTGGAGACTGCCTGGTGACAGGTCAGGGTTCTGGGCGCATTTGGCCATGCACAGATTGAGACTATGCGGTGCCTTGGTATCTCCCAGGGAGACAGTGGCAGTGGTGGGGAGGGGCTCTGCGTGCCCCTCCGGAGACCCAGGCTGTGTCGCTAACAGTGTCACTGTCCAGAAGCGAGGAGCGTTGGGGCCAGAGATGGGCTTCCGTCCGTGGAGTCGAGCGTAACCGAACCTTCACTCCAAGCCAGCTCCTCCTGCCTGGCGAGGGGGGCTGGCCCTGGGGCCTGTCCGGGGGCCGTAGGTGCCACCTTGTTCTCCCAGCTGATTCCAGCTGATTGCGTGGACGGAAGGGGAAGGGGAGAGAGTCTGCTGGTCTGGCTCCTGGCACGGTTCTGAGCTGAGTTTTCCTGTCTTGCCGCTGTTTTCAAATGACCCCCGCGATACCAGGACCTCACGTCCGCTCCAGGCGCCCCAGACGACTGGGGTTTGAGTTCCGGCTCGGCCCCTTGAGAGCCAGGCACCCTCGGGCAGTCTCTTAACCTGGCTTGGCTTTAACTTCCGGACCAGGCCAACGTCAGGTTTGTCTCGAGGACTAAGTTAGGAAGTGGCAACAGAGCACCTGGCGAGGGACCGGCCCAGAGCGCTCGGTCAGCAAGGGCGCTGCCTCTGACGGGCCCCCTGCTCTCTGCTCTTGTGTTCCAGGACCTGGTGACCATGGTGGAGCAGCTGGCCAGATTCCTGGGGGTGTCCTGCGACAAGGCGCAGCTGGAGGCCCTGAGCGAGCACTGCCACCAGCTGGTGGACCAGTGCTGCAACGCCGAGGCCCTGCCCGTGGGCCGGGGTACGCACGCGGCCCCTCCCCCCTGCCCCCCGCGTCAGCGTCCTCTGCCCTGGGCCGCGTCGCTCCGGAGCCCTCTGCTCCGTGAGGGCCAGAAGGCCATCCGAAAGCCGGCTGCTGCGGATGGAGCCCCGCAGGGCCCTCCGCTGGCGTTTGCCTCGTAGCCGTGCGGGTGGCCTTTTAGGTCACGGGGAGAAGGCCGGGGTGTCCCGGGCTTTGTGGGCGGACGTTTCAGGCAGACGCCTTCCCAGACACCCCGCCCAGCAGAGCCCGGGAAGGGCTCGGGGCTGTGAAGTTTCGAAGCACGGGGCCTGCGGACGGGCCCTCCGTCCCCGCGGCGGGTGCTGGTGCCGCGCGGGCTTCTCGGAGGCCGGCGCTCGCTCCTGGCACAGAGCTGGCTCTCGGGCCTGAAGCACCTTGAGGCGGAGGACACGGTCCAGGCAGGAGCCCTCTCCGGGTCCGCCCCGGCCGCTGTCTGTCCTTCAAGGCTCATGCTATTTGAAGCCACCTGACCGTGGAGAACTCGGGCGTTAAAATAAGTGCCCTGTCCCCTGGCTGGTGGCCGTGGCCGCGGCAGCCACCCTCTTGGCAGGTGTGAATTGCCGGTGACACTGGGTGCCGCGGACCTGCCTCTCGTTCCCAGCTGGGTGAGTTCAGAGCGTCCGCAGGTGACGGAACGTTCCAGGGGCCGGCCCGGAAGTGCGGCTGGAGCCGGCTGTGCGTCTTGGACGCGCAGGCCTACCTGGGCTGGCGCCGCGGCGCGTCCTGCGGAGGGGCCCCTCCCGCTTTGTGCCCTTCCTCCGGACCGGGGCGGCCCGAGGCGGCCGTTCTCAAGGTCAGGCGGGGAGTGCCCTCCCGTAAAGGCAGAGCAGTCGACCGAAACCGCAGTGCCTCGCACATTATTTCCCTGGCTGCATCTTCACAAATATTTATTATTTAAAATTTATTTGCTCTTTTTTTAGTTTTGCTTTTGCTGTGTTTTGTTATCCTTGGATGTGACCTTCTCCAGAATACCCCTTTTGGTTCGTTTGCGTGGTAACGAAGTGTCGAGAACATACTGCGTGCCCATATGCTCCTTCTGATGTGTTTGCTTTATCATTGTTTACCTTGGTTTTGCTTTATTTCAGTTCTTTGATTTTGTTTTCTTTTAGCACATTGCCTCTTTGCTCAGAAGACCTCCTTGCGTTGGTGAGAACGTAGGGCTTGAGCAGACAGCTGCGTTGCTTAAATTTGATTCATATCACAGCATATATTGCACTGTCTTGATTCCAAACCCTAAACCAGGTGGGTGACTCCTTTGATGAGCTCTCAGCTGCCTCAGCTGAGAAAAATAATCGTGGAAAAATATATTTACAGTGTGGCTGGTCTAGAAGCTTCTAATTTTGTCCCTTAGGTATCATTAGAGGGTAGCAAGAACAGCCTCTCCCGTTTGGTTTTTTTTTTTTCCTCGCCGACACTGATGTCTGATTTTGCATTACTGACGAGAAAAATCCTCGTCGTGGCAGATCTATTGGCCCAGCGTTTGCGGGCTTGCAGTTTCATACTTGAGGTCCTGCCGGGACAGGGGCTTCTGTTATAACGGAGCTAACGAAGTCTATTTGCTAGAGACGGTCAGAGCTCCGATCTCAGAGATGCTGACGCAGAAAGGAATTCGAAATGAGCATTTCTGTCCCCCGAGGCTGTGTTACTCCAAAGCACGATGGCAGTGCCCCGGCGACGGCCTTCACGGCCCCTGGAGATGGGGGCTTAGAACCCCCCACTCCTGCCGCCCTCCCGGTCACCGTTCACATTTGACCAGACCAACCGCAGATTTTGCAGTTCACGAGGAAAGTGAGTTCAGTGGCTTCGGGGAGGCATGCGTTTTGAGCTCTCTTTCCCCGAAGCCTTCATGAGTGAACGGGTAGCCCGTACCTGCTCGTTGGTCGGCGGGCTCCGTGCCCCTGCACGCCTGCCAGGAAAGGTCTTGTGTTTTGATCGAGCCCCTGCCTGAGCCGGAGCTGCAAAGAGCGGCTGGAGATCGCCCGCGACCCACGCGGGGCTGAGTGGGTGAAGCACTCACTCAGCGTCTAGTTGTGAAAGTGCGTTTCCAGTGGGGTCTTCTGTTCCCTTTAAGTTCCTCCCCAAGGTTGCAAGGGCGGGCTTCTCAAAATCTTCACCCTTGACCGAGCCAGGAGGCCTCCTGCTCACCATGAAATGTTCTGTCTTTTTGGATGATTTTTTTTTTTTTTCTTTTTAAATTATCCACAAGCAAATGCCACCTTGGCGGAGCTGTTGAGTCGAGTGAATAATGCTGGCACAGAGGACCCAAGTCCACACGATGCCTAGAGCAGCAGATCTGCTCCCCGGAGACTGTCTGTCCTCCAGGGTGTCGTGAATCCCCCGCCCTGTGCCTGGGTGCTAGGCATCCGCCAGGGAACAGGGGCAGAGGCCTCGCTTGCGAGCCTCAGCTCTGCGTATCTGTGCCCGTGGGCCCCACCCAGCAGGGAAGGGACACCAGGATGACCAGCCTCAGGGAAACGGGTTCAGGTGGCCTGTCCTGCCCCCGCTAGGCCAAGCTCAGAAGGGTCCAGAAATAGATCTGGAACCTTCCAGAACCATTTCCAAGGCTCCCTTTGGTTCGGTATCTGGCCCGGCGGCGAGTGAATTCAGCACATTCTGCTCTCGTTTGTGTTGCAGGAAGAGTCGGGCTGTGGAAGGACATCTTCACTGTCTCCATGAACGAGAAGTTTGACTTGGTGTACAAACAGAAGATGGGGAAGTGTGACCTGACGTTTGACTTTTATTTATAATCACGGCGACGGCAAACTTGCATGCTCACAGCACCCAGACACTCTACTAGCTAAAAGTCCCGTATGCACTCATGTGTTCCTTGCTGGACGAACTCCGGAAGCAGCGTGAGGCCCGGGGGAGGGAGGGAACGGCGGAGACGCCGGAGGAAGAGGGGGCCCTGCTTCCCCTCCGGAGCAGCCGTGTCGCCTTTGGGCTTTGAAGTCTCTCCGTGTCCGACCACAAGCGTTGTAAAGATGGCGGTTCTGACGGCCTGTATCATGAGTATAGAGTCTGTAACGTACACAACCCCACATTACTTATTGTATTTTATAGAGCTTTTCACTTGGAAATCTAAACAAATGTCAGTAAACCAAATAGAAGTTCATTTCCGAGGGGACTCAGGAGCGAGCCACACCCAAATGGTAGGAAGATCTCAGGGTTGACTCTTTATTTTTGTAGTTCTGTTCTGTATGGCACAGCCGTTCTGTTCTCACCCGGTTTGCAGGTGACGACACAGGAGGAGTTGGGTGCGTGGGGGCCGCTGTTCCTTTCGATGAGTTCAGTGCTCTGAAACCTTCCTGACACAAAGCAGAGACCGTCCGCTCGGCATCTGCAGGGAGGATGGCCCTCTGCCAGGGACTCCCAGCGGGTGGCCTCAGACACCCGATACGGAGGAACCCGCAGAACGTTCCTTGAGGGAACCTGCCGGGGAGGCCGGCCGACGGGCTCTCACGCGGTGACCGGAGAACCTGCCGCAGAGACCGAGCGTACGTGGAGTCTGAGTTGTCCTTCCACGAGCTCTCGTTCCCTGAGGCAGAGACCTCTTTATGCTGGCGAGCAGATGCTCCATAGTAAATTCCTCAGACTCGCTCACGGGTCAGTCTGTTCTGTGTGCACCCGAGGCTCCCGGCCACGGGAGAGCCACTTTGCGGGTTCAACGCCCTGTTTCACTCAGACTGGTTGGCCGTCTCGCCTTTGCACCCCAGTATACCTGCGGGCGCACGGCCTTTGCACCCCAGTGTATCTGCGGGAGCACAGGTGATGTCTTCACCGCCCCACCCCTTGCTTCGTCGTCTGGCCCGCATTTGGCTGGGGAAGCGATGAGACGCGGCCAGGCCGGCCGCCAGCGTGCGTGTTGCCGCCGCGGCGGGACTGGGGTCGTCTTGGAAGTTTACGTGGCCGGCAGGCGCCCCCGGTGGTGGCTGGAGGGTCGCCACCACGTGTAAGGGTCTCTGTGCTGTGTTGCTGTCTTGGAAGAGGTGCAGACACACGCCGGTGTTTTATGCGGCGTTGCATGGTGGGCTGGGCTGCGCCTTTTCTGTGTATCTGTGAGGGAGGCTGCTTTCTGTGAAATTTCTTTTCTATTTTTCTATTTTTAGTACTGTATGGATATTACTGAGCACCACACATGATCTGTCTGTGCTTGCTTGCATCTTTAATAAAGACACGTCCCATGCCTCGTGTGAGCGCGTGCTGATGAGTGCCGAGGGGTAGCCTTCCGGGGCAGTCGCGACCGTGAGCCCCGCCGACACCCGGTCGCCGGGGTTGGCCGCCGAGGGTCTCAGACCCACGCTGGTTTGGCTCTTTCTCTCCGCTCGAGACCTTCCAGGCGGTGAATCCCCCCTCGCTATTTGTCCGGTCACCTTTGGCATTACTTACGGGCCGAAAGGAGGGCTGGGGAAAAGGAGATCGGGGTGTGTGGGGCCTGCCCGGGGAGACCCCGTGTCTCACGCGGCGCACGGCGGTGTGTTGAGACCGACCCGGCTGATTGCACTCGGCCACACTCGACCGCTTTGAATTCCAGAGCCTGCCTTCCTGATTCCTGGTGGCAGGAAAATCCAGGACATCGTTTTACCTGATAAAGCTGGGGCTTTCTGGAAAGCACATTTCTTTTCAAACGGGCCCTTTCCTTTAGGACTCGGGTGGAACCCCAGAATTGATGTTGGTCTCTGAAATTACCCTGGATCCCAAGCCCCAAGTTAGTCAGTGGAGTATCCGGCCTGCTGCCCCAGAGGGTCTGCCCCCAGCCCATTTGTCAAGCACCTGAAATAAAGCAGCAAATGAAGGCAAAGTGGGCGAATCAAGCAGCAGGGCGGGACCGTGTAATCGAAGTGCTGATTTACCAAGTGTCTCCCCATCCCTGCAGACTTGCTTTCACTTCCTTTCCTGGACTCGTTTATCCAGGAAACACTTGAGCACCTACGATGCCTCGGGCCTGCTGTAGGCGCTGGGGGTACGGCCGTGAGCACAGAAGGGCCTGGCCTGCATGGTGTTCCTCTCTGGGGAGGAGATGACGCCCCCGTCACAAAACCTGTGTGAGGTCAAGCTCGAGAGGACTCCAAGGGACCCGGTGATAGCCGAGATCAGGAGGAAGTGAGGGGACCAGGCTTGAGGCCCTCTGGGGTGGGGGGCCCAGGAGTGGGTGGGGAGGGCAGGGAGGGGGCTGGGCAGTGAGAAGAGGCTGGTGTGGCAGGAACTCAGTTTTGGAGGGTAGCCAGGAGCCAGCTCACCGAGGGCCTTACAGGTCACGGGAGTTTGGATTTTGTCCTAAGAACTAGGAAGCCACAGGAGGGTTTAATCAAAGGGACACTGACCGGTTTGCATTTTTAAAAGCCCCCTGACAGCAAATGGATTACAAGGCCTTTCTCCTGGCTGTGTGATTCACTCAGTCACAAAGTGAGGGGTGGGGGGCTGTTTTAAATGATCCCAAGGGCCCTTCTGACCCAATAGTTGGCTCTAAGTGTTCGTGGGCAGCGTGTGCGAGGGTCTGCACATTACCTACAGTTCCCGCCTGGTGCCCTCGGAGCTAAGACGAGGGCAAAATGATTCGAGGCACAGGTGCCGTGCAGCTTGCGACGAGGCCCCGGACGGGTGGAAGAGGTGAGAGCGGCCGGGGAAGACTGCGGACTTGACCGGACAGCTGCCGCGGGATTCCCAAACGGCAGGGTCACAGACCAACAAGATTGCGACAAGCATTTGGGGGGCCAGCAGAGAGGGCTTTACTCCCAAGCAGTAGCGTTTGGCCGCAGCCCCGCGGCAGTGTGTGTGCTGGCCTGGCTCGGCACTGGGCCACCTGGGACACGCCATCTGTTTTCCCTCCACGCGCCCCCATCACTTCATCCGAGGGGGGACCAGGAAGGGCTTCCCAGCACAGATTCACGGGCCCTCCCATCGGAGCAGGTCAGCCACGTGACTGGTTTGACCCGGTGTCGCAATTTACACAGTGGAGACCATCTTTGTCCATGTCCCCTTCATGGCGGGGACCTAACAGGAGGCGGTGGCTTCGGACCAGGGATGGAGCATCAGCACCGCCCCCCTGGTGGCCACGCCCCCTCCGCCAGCCGACTTCGAGGTCCCTCCCTCCCTCCCTCCCTCCTGTGGCCTCAGCCCTGGGGATACAGGCCGGGCGCCCAGTGTCTGTCCTGGGGGGTCCCAAGTGTGGGACAGTTTTCCCACCACCTGAGCGGTGACTGCTGTTTGAAATGGGTGGAGGTCAGGTCCTCGGGTGCCCATCGCTCTCCTGTAGCGTTTGGTCCCAGCCCCTCCCGTGCAGCATCATTGCCCACCCTTCATTGTAGAACGAGCATTTTCAGACTGGGGTGGCACTTTCGTCGGTCAGAGGATCCAGCCTTACCCACCGACACTGACGTCTCTGACAGCCGGACCTCCCGTCCCTGACAAGCTGGCCACCTCTGGGGACAGCCGTTCCGTTGCTGGCAGTGCTGTCCAGCCACGTCCTCCGGCCCCTGCCCTGGCCTGGCCCCGCCTGCTGGGACCCCCAGCCCTGCCTTCGCCTGTGAGCATCCCCGCTGCTCCCTGGTGCCCCCTGCTTTCCTCTCTCATCCCGCCCACCTCACTGCTCTACAGCTGTCTCCCCCACCCCCCCATGGACGGTGACACCCCGAAAGCAGGGCCGTGCTGTGTCTTTCCCTAGGTTGGAGTTTGACATATAATCAGCGCCTAGTAATTGCTAAGGGAGTGACATCTTTCATGGTCAGAGTGGGTTTTGCTTTTTCTGAGAGCCATCTGCCCTGTACCTTCCTGGCTGCGCCCTCAGAGGCTGTGTCTTCCCAAACAAGAACGAGGCTGGCCTCCTGACCCCGAACTACCCCACTGGGCCACTGCCCCGACCTCTATACACTTCTTTCTTTCCTGCCAACGGGCCGTGCCCTGGTTATCTCTGTTCTCCTCTTCCAGAACATCCTTCCCGACCACTCACTGGCTTCCCAAATGTCGGTGTAACTGGGGGATGGACTGTCTGGTGCCCATACTTCCCCTGTCCTCCCTCTGTCCCAAAGCCCGGAAACACAGGACCCCTGAGAACTGCGTCGACCCTTCGGTGGCCACGCTTCTCCCTCTTCCTTTCTCTCCTTCCTTGGTGTTTTTTGAGCATCTACTCTATGCCCCGGTGGGGGTCCCGGAGACACACCCGATGTCAGTGCCTCTCCCCTGCAAATTTAGCACCCCACTGTTACGTCCTCTGGGGACCCTGCTCTCATTCCCACCCAGATAGATACCTACAGAGAGACGCCTGGTGGGGGATCTGAGGACCCCGGCTCTAGCTAGAGTCCTGGTTTAGTTGTGTTTGGCTGCGTGACCCAGGCGAGCCACCTGCCTTCTCTCAGCCTCAGGATCCGTCTCTCCCAAATGGATGTTTTGTCGTAAACAGTCTCTAAGGTTTCTTCTGCTTGTTCAGGGCTCAGCGAGCTTGCCTGGTACACGCAGCGGAACCCAGCCCAGTTTACACGCACGTCGCCTCGGCAAACGGGAAACAAAGGCGTGGTGCGGAGAGCTGGCGCTACGGAGAGGTGACACCAAGGACAGCAGGGGGACTGCTTAATGTAAGAGGAGGGCCGAGGGCTGGGTCTGGAACCAGGTGGGAGTAGGTAGGGCAGGGGCCAGCGGGAGGCACGGCAGGTGGGAAGAAATAAGATACGCTAGACCAGGTTGGGCACCCGGTTCCGATTCCGGGTGTCGCCGGGACCACAGGGGGAAGCCCCTTGTCACCTCCTAACGGGGAGGTCTCAGCCCAGGGGTCTCGACACTCCACCCGGCGCGAACAGTCTGTGACTCTTAGGCGGTCAAACCGCCTGTCGACTCCACCCAGGAGGAGCTGACGAGTGGGGGAGACCGTGAACTCTGAGCCAGCCATGGACTCTGCGGCGAGGGCAGAGAGAACCCGTCACGGTGCACCTGCCACACAAGCTTGGGCCCACGGGCGCCATCGCCAAGGCGCGCTGAGCCTTTGCCAAATCTACACATCAGATGACAACTTGATTCTCACGCTTGGATCCCTGTAAGCTAGTTGGCACCGGATGTCTGAGCCACAGTCCCTAAATCTGTCCCTCACCATTGACGGAAGGAGTCTGTGCTCTATTAAAAGCATTCTTCAAGCACCGGAGAATGCGAAATGTGTTTAAAATATAAAAATCAACCAGAAAATGCATTTTTCTTCTCTTCACAGTTGTCATCTTTGCATATCTCCATGGCGTTGAGCGCCAGCTGGGAACAGAAGTCCTAAAATACCCAAGCGAGGCCATCTCTGCAGAAGGAGAGACTCTCGACGGAGCCAGCAAGACTCTCTCTCTCCTCCAATTTATGCATCCTCAAAAAACTTTTAAGTGGATTGGTTGAAATCTTGTTTTCCCCCTAGTGTTCCTGTCTCTCAGTTCTCCCCTTTTATACTCCATGGTATGTGTGATTTCCAGAAAAAACAAATCCCAAATACAATTAGTAGCTAGGAACCCATCTCACTGTGCTCAAGAACAACTGGCCGTTTGGACCTCTGTGTCCACTTAGGCTGTTCCCCTCTGCCCGGATTGCCATTCCTCAACGTGGGTGACGCCGATTTAGGCTTTGAGCTCAGTACAGGTGGGGTCCTAATCCAAGGACCCCCATGTCCCTCTCCCACCACTTCCCGGGCTGCTGCTTTGCCCTCACTGGTGCCCAGTGACCATCTGCTTCTTGAGGCTGGTCATGTCTCTTCCTGGGGGTAAAGAAGTTAGCTTCCTAAGAGGCGGTCGGTCAGTGAAACCTTGATGACTGGAACGTTCCCACTGTCTGCGGAATTCAGCCGCCCCTCCACAGGTCCTTGTTCTGCAAGCACGTCATTTGTTACTCGCCGCACAGGCCCCCTCTGGCCCGGCCGTGCTGCTCAGGGGCCCTGACCTACACGCCCAATGCTCTCTTCTCCAACAGTCTCTTCTCATGGACCATTTAGCCTCATGGAAAAGCCTTTCCTGCTATTTTAAAAAATTTTTAATGTTTATTTTTCGAGAGAGAAAGAGAGAGAGAGAGAGGCACAGAGAGGCAGACGCAGAATCCGAAGCAGGCTCCAGGCTCTGAGCTGTCGGCACAGAGCCTGATGCGGGGCTCAAACTCGAACCGTGGGATCATGGCCTGAGCCAAAGTCAGATGCTTAACTGGCTGAGCCACCCAGGCGCCCCCTCCGATTTTACCAGAGACATCAGGAGGGCTGCTGGTCATGTCAGACAGACTGACTTTCAGTGGCCGGTGGCTGCCTCTGTCCAGGGTCTCTACGCCACTTGGGCCCCCCCCTCCCCAGGGGAGAAGGCCAGAAGCACCCTCAGCCCGGAGCATGGGGGACTGCTATGTCCCGTCTTCACCGTTCTCAGAAGAATTCTCAGAAGGGAGCGTGCCAGGCGTTAGAGCCTTGAATTCCGATGGAGTGATAATCCCTTGTAATCGTATATTGGTTTGCATTTGTTAAGAAAACATCTGAGTAACTTCTCAGGTTTCCTGGCCAAAGACTCCATTCACAGCCCCAAGTCGAGGGAAGGAGGGACGGTGCCCGTTCGTCTTCTCACCGCTCGGCTGAGTGCGGCGCTCCGTTCCTATCACATCATCCATACGCGCTTGTTCCCGAACGAAAGGCAAATTAAATGCTAAACAGCACTAATTACAAGCTGCCGCAAGACCCTGGCTCTTAGTGAAGAGAATTACCTGTGATTGGCAGGGGGTTGCAGGTTGCCCAGATGTATGGGACATGAAATTAGCTTCGAGCTGCTGCTTTATTCCGGAGGGTGGGCCGTTACTGTCACGGAATGTTCAGGGGGCGGGATGCGTTAAGATTCTAAGTGCCGGGGTTCTACACCGTGGAATCTCGTTCAGGAGCAAGGTAAGTGGATTTCGATCCCTGTTTCCGTGAAAGGAGACAGCCCGTAACTGAGCTCACGAGTGGATCAGCGCACTGGAGGGGAACGAAAGCAGGCAAAAAGGCTACACGGGGCCTGCACAGTCTTCACGTGCAATCCTAGAGTAGGTACGAGAATGACCCCCTGTTTACAAAGAGTAATCAATTATCTGTAGTGACAGTATCTAAAATGTAAAATTTAGGGGCGCCTGGGTGGCTCAGTCGGGTGAGCATCTGACTCTTGATGTCGGCTCAGGGCATGATCCCAGGGTCGTGGGATCGAGCCCCCATCAGGCTCTGCGCTGAGCAGAGAGCCTGCTTAAGATTTTCTCTCTCTCCCTCGGCCTCTTTCCCCGACGCATGTTCTCCCAAAAAAGAAAAGAAAGAAAGAAAGAAAGAAAGAAAGAAAGAAAGAAAGAAAGAAAGAAAGAAAGAAAAGAAAGGAAGGAAGGAAAATACAGTTTCTGGCTGGTTGTACTAAAATGAGAAGCTGTATCAGCTGTCAAGGTAAATATCAGAGAGAAAGCATCTATTTTAGTAAAGGAAAAAAAGAACCACGGTAGCTTTTCCAAAGGAGCTACTTATACCCTCATTTGTTTTTCTTTATTTATTTTTCTTTGAAGGGCAGCTCAGGTGACTCTGGTGTCCATCTCACAAGGCCGTGAAAAGGACAGTAGTCAGAGAAATCTCTCGTAGCAGATTTCCCAGGGATGTCCTCAGCCCCCATTTAGATGCATCACGTATCTATGCCCTGTGTTTGCTGTTCCCTCCTTCTTTATTAATAGACCAGGCGGAAAATAGTACTTAACTTCTTAGGGGTTAATCAGCTCCTGCTGTGTATTTCTCCTCTTGAAGGCGTAACCTCCGTTTATAACCTCATGACTGATGACTGTGAAATAATTCCAGGCTCGGTCTTCGTGCCCAGTCTCCAAGGCGTACGTCATTGTGATGAGCACTCAAAACCTGGAGGGAGGGACAGAGGATTGTTGCCACACAGCTCTCCACGATCCCAGGTTTCCTCCTGATTGCTGACGGAATGAGCTGCCTGCTGGATGTTGTAAGTGTGAAAATATTTTCGCCACAACTTCCCATGGCTTGCTTCTCCAGATTATCACGAAAGGTTTTGAGCAGCAGATTCCTGCATGGGAATGAGTAGTGGAGACTGTAGCAGTTTCTTGGGCAGGGAGCGTTATACATTTAAATGATGCTCGAAGGTATCATGGACAAGGTGATAGGTTCGGCCCTGTTGAAAGGAGACCCGCTGTAGGACATCTAAGGGAGCTGGCAGCATTCTTTGGAAGGTATGGTCAAGGAAGACCGAAAATCTCCAACAAACTCCTTGGGGCCACCATCACTTTACAGAACTCTGGTCTGTGTGAACAAAGATCACACGCAATCTAAAGGATTTTATGGGCTCATCAGGACAATAAACAAATGAGGTGAATTGAGATCTTGTTAAAAACAAAACACCTAAGTTAACTCTTTGCATGGAAGTGAAGAGTTTCCAGGAGCAGGGAAAAAGCTCTGGAGTGAAGATGCTCTTAAGAAAAAAAGGAAAAGAAAAGAGAATTATATGACAAAACCTCATGTCAGATTTTTTTTAATGTTTATTTTTGAGAGAGAGAGAGAGACAGAGACAGAGTATGAGCAGGAGAGGGGCAGAGAGAGAGGGAGACAGAATCTGAAGCCGGCTCCGGGCTCTGGGCTGTCAGCACAGAGCCCCATGTGGGGCTCAAACTCACGAGCCGCGAGATCATGACCTGAGCCGAAGTCGGATGCTTAACCAACTGAGACACCCAGGTGCCCCTCATGTCAGATTGATTTAGTCACTTAAATACATGAAAAAAAAATCATCCTTGTATTCAAGGAAATAAGGATTTTCAGTTTCCTGATTCTTGGCTATGTTGCCCCCAATCATATGCTTCACAACTGAGTTCAGACCAGCTCACAGGACATTTATTAAGTCCCTACTAAACAGTTTGCTCACACAGCCAGCTACCCGTTTTTCACCTATAATTTTCCCTCAGAAAAGAGTGTTAACATTTACCACAATTGGTCATATGGTGAGCCAGAAAGTCAGTCTCAAACAATTTCAATAAACCAAAATCTTACCTTTGTGTTTCTTGGACCACAGTGGAATTAAGCCGGAAATCAATAACAAAAATACAGCTAGAAAATGCCCAAATGTCTCTAATTTAATATAGCTCTGTACTACCATGGGTCAACAGAGACATCGCCATGGAAATTCAAGCCAGATTTTGAATTGAATGCTAATTAAAATCTGTCCTATCAGAGTTTGGAGGATGCAGGTACAGTCATGCTTAGAGGGGGATTTAGAGCCTTAAACACGACCTAGAAAAGAAACAAGGGTGAAAACCAGTGATTTAAATATTCATATCAAGATGCTAGGAAAAGGAGAGCAGCAAATTAAATCCAAAGGAAAGAAAGAAGGAAAAATAACGAGCAAAAATCAATGACGTGATTTTCTTTGAAAAGGCTAATAAAATTGATAAACCAAAAAAAGATAAGGTATCTCTTTGGATCTGACCGTCCCAATCTGCCTGGACTGTTCAGGCTACACTGAAAGACTCATGTCTCAGGAAACCCCTCCACCCCCTGGCAAGCAAGGTGGTTGGCCACCCTAGATCCTACAGACCCTGTACTAAGGGGACGTTATAAACAACGTTATGCTAATAAGCTTGACAATTAAGATGATCTAGACAAAGTATTTGGAGAACATAAGTTGCCAAAATAGACACAAGAAGAAACAGAAAATCTGAATAGTCTTATAAGTAACATAGAACTTAAACCAATTATTAAAAACCTCCCACGAAGAAAACTCTAGGGCAAAATACCTTCGCCAGTGAATTTCCCCCAACATTGAAGCCAAACGCAAATATCACACGAGCTTTGAGAGAGCCGGGAAAGTGGAAGCACTTTCCAACTTACTCCGAGGCCAGTATAACCTCAGTATTAAAATCTGGCCAGAGCATCACAGAGAAAGGGAAGTCGCTGGTCACTGCCTCTCATGACAATGACCAAAGACTGGCAAACTACTTTTTGCAAAGGGCCAGAGAGTCAACGTGTGTGCCACACGGCCTGTGCTTCACCGGCTACACTCCGCACCGTAGAGCAGAAGTAGCCCCCGGGTGGCACGTAAATGAATGTGTGTGTGGCCATGAACCCAATAAAACTTGGGGTGTCAAATAGACAAACATCCTAAATAAACATTAGCCAATTTAATCCAGTGATACATAAAATAGTAAAGAGTTACCCCTGGAATTCAAAGAAATTTCAACATTAAAAATTCATCACATTAGGGTCACCTGGGTGGCTCAGTCGGCTAAGTATCCGACTCCAGCTTGGGTCATGATCTCACAGTTTGTGGGTTCAAGCCCCATGTGGAGCTCTGTGCTGACAGCTTGAAGCCTGGAGCCTGCTTCGGATTCTGTGTCTCTTTCACCCTCTGCCCCTCCCCTGCTCATGCTCTCTCTCTCTCTCTCTCTCTCTCTCTCTCTCAAAAATAAACATTAAAAAAATTTAAAAAGAATGAAAAATTCATCACATTAACAGAATAAGGGAGAAAAACCATAGGATCGTTTCAGTAAGTGTAGAGAAAAGTTTGGCAAAACTCAACACCTATTTAAAATAAAAATTCTCCGTGAACTAGGACGAGGAGGAGACTTTTAAAATCCGATCTTAATCTACAAACAAAACCCCAAAGCAAAGAGCACGTTCCGTGGGGAAACACTGAAAGCATGGTAACCAGACAAAGCTGCCTGCAATCACCACTCCTATTCATCACTATGCTGGAGAGCCTAGTCAGGACCATCCATCAAGAAAGCAAATCTAGGGGCGCCTGGCTGGCTCAGTCGGTTAAGCATCCGACTTCGGCTCAGGTCATGATCTCGCGGTTTGTGAGTTCGAGCTCTGCATCGGGCTCTGTGCTGACAGCTCAGAGCCTAGAGCCTGCTCCCGATTCTGTGTCTCCCTCTCTCTCTGCCCCTTCTCTGCTCGTGCTCTGTCTCTCTGTCTCAAAAATAAATAAAACATTAAAAAAATAAAAGAAAAAAGAAATCTAAAATACAAGGGTGAGAGAAGAAAAAATAAAACTCATTTGCAGGTCACACACACAAGATTGTGCAAGTTAAAAATACCAAAGATGCTTAGTATTAACTGGAACTGATCCAGGAGAGTCACTGGCCATAAAGTCAGCATACAGAGCGGCAACGATCTTCCTATATATGAAAAATACACAATGAGAAAGGGAATTCAAAAAATCAACACACTTCAGCACAGTTACAGACTTCTGTGCGTGAAAAGACCCTATCGAGAGAATGAAAAGAAAACCCACAGAATGGGAGAAAATGTTTGCAAATGACACAGCTGATAAGGGTTTAATATCCAGAACACGTAACTCCCAGAACTCAATGAAAAGACAACCTCATTAAGAATAGGTAAAGGACTTGAATAAATATTTCTACAAAAAAGACCTACAAATGGCCAATGAGCATGTGAAAAGATGGTCAACACCACTGGTCGTTAGGGAAATGCAAGTCAAAAGCACAGCGAGATACTGCCTCAGGCTATTAAGGATGGCTGTCATCGTAATAAAACCAAACCCCCAAACCAGAAAATGACAAATGTTGGCGAGGATGTGGAGAAACCGTAATCCTCGTGCACTGCTGATGGGAATGTAAAATGCTGTAGCCATTGTGGAAAAAATTTCGTGATTCCTGTAAAAGTTAAACTGAGAATTGCCACGTAACCCAGTAATTCCACTCCGAGAAATACACCCCTAAAAATTGAAAAGACGGACTCAGAGACTCGTATGCCAATGTTCATAGCAGCATTATTGATTGTAGCCAAAAGAAACAAGTTGATAGTGCCCATCAACAGATGAATGGTTAGACATGTTTTTTTTTTTTTTTCCATTTTAAAAAATTTTCTGTTTCCTGATGCTTTGCCATCTCGGGGCCTTGCTCACACTGGAGTGACTGTCCCTCCCAAGGTTAGCCAATTTCTACAGATAGTAAAGATCTTGCCAAAATTACTCCAAGTAGCCAATGTTAAGCCTGCTGACCCTGCCTTGCCTTTCCCTTGGGAACCACAGGAAAGGCTCTGTCTACATTTTGTCCTCATTAGGCGGGGTCGTGCTGGTGAGGCTGGTGACAATGGATGAGTGAGATCACAGTGTACATATTCTGGCAATGGAACCAAGAAGACTTTGCTGAAGGACTAGATGTGGCGGGGCGGGGTGGGGGTGGGGGTGAGGCAATGATCTTGCCGAGGGAAGACAAGGTTTCCTGCTTTGAGTGGTGCCATTTACTGACGTTGGCCAGAGTCAGGGAGGTCAGAGGACCAAGGGCTGTGTGGACGGCTGAAGTCAGAGGAGTCTCTGATTCATACCAGTGGAGGGGTCGCAGCTGGGGATAAGTGTGAGAGCACCACCTAGGTCAGAGCCAGAGGGGGAAAAATCACGAGTGGGGCCTGAGAACTGAGTAGTTGGTGGTTTAGGACGAAACTAGGGTTGTATGGCTTCAGAGGAACAGTAAGTGTTTCAGGTAGAAAGGTGATCCACTGGGCTGAATGCTCCTGAGAGGTGGAGGGAGGCAAAGTCGGGGACAGATGAAATATTCATGAAAATTGACCAGGTACCGGGGAGTCATGGAGCTATGCCTCTGGGAAAACTGATCGAGAGTGAATAGTAACTGAGAGACCCGTGTGGACAGATAACTCTGCAGAGAGTTGGGGTAGAAGCTAGAAGATAATTTTTTTTTTTTAAGATGTCAGATACTAGAGCATATTTTATGAGGGAAGGAGGTGGGGGGGGGGAGGGAGGAAGGGAGGGAGGAGGAATGAGACGGCTGGCCTTTATGGGAGAGGCAATGACCTAAGCCCTTTTGCTCTCAGGACCAAACCTCTTGGCCTCAGATCTATTTACGCTCTTAAAAGAATTGAAGACCCCAAAGTGCTTTGGTTTTTGTGAGTTCTATCAATATTTACCACATCAGAAAACAGATACAAATTTTGAATTTTGTTTACCAATTCATTTAAAACAGCAAGAAACCCATTACGTATGAACTTTTTTTAATGAAAAATTATTATGCTTTCCAAAACAAAGTGTGTGAAAAGAGAGGCAGTTTTACATTTTTGCAAATCTCTTTAATGTCTGACTTAAGAGAAGACAGCTGGAATCTCCCATCTCCGTCTGCATTCAATCTGTTGCAGTGTCACACATCGTGTAGCTTCTAGAAAACCCTACTGCACCCCTCAAGAGAAAGTAAGAGTGAAAAGGCGAGTCCCATCTTCGTATTACTATGGGAACAGTTTGGACGATTATGGACTCCCTGAAAGGGTCTCAGGACCACCAGCGGTTCCCAGGGCACATTCTTGAGCACTGGCTGACCTAAGCAATGAAGTCTCTGAGAAGGCCATTGGGGGGTGGGGGTGGGGGTGGGTGGGATTGAGGACATACGTCGAGAGGCTGGAGGAAGAGCAGCCTCTCTTTGGAAGAAGAGCAGAAGAGATGGGCGTCTAAGAGGCTGCGAGACTACAGTGTGCTCCAGTCGTTTGGAGTCGAGGGGACTGGAGGTGAGGCCAGGTGCCGGGGATGGGGAGGGAGGGTGCGGGAGGTCTGAGCGAGAGAAGATGGCAGTGCCCCTCGGTGAGAAGGAAGACCAGCTTCCCCGCGATGTGCAGTCAGGTTGCCCAGCGTGACAGCAGACGATCGCTTCGCCGCCGCCGCCAGAAATGGGTGCAGGGGGCTCCTCAGCAAGGCTGCCCCTCTGGTCCCTTCTCCCCGACAACGGAGAGCAGGGCCTGGCCTGCCTTGGTTCTAACTCCGGTTCTGCCATAGACCAGCTGCGTGTCCCGGGACAGAAGACCCCGCTCTGAGCCTCGGCTTCGTATCTGCAAACCGGAAATAATCAGGGGGACCGTGCAGGTGACACGGCCCCGGGGCGGAGAATGCGGAGGGAGGGGCAAGCTGGTCCCGCCTCCTCGCGGCTCTCGGGCTCCTGGGGGCCCGCAGGGCGCAACCACGCATGCGCGCTGCCTTTGGGCAAGGCCGCAGCACGTGCTTGGGGCCGCGCACCGACGCTCCTCCCTCCGTCGTGACCCAGGCCCCGCGCGGCTACGCTGCGCTCTTCCAGGCACGGGAGTCTGCCTCTCGTGTGGGGCCGGGCTTCTCTCCGGCCACGCGCTTCGAAGCGGTTCCGAGGGACCAGTCCGATCGCCAGCTCGCGCGAAGGCCACGTCGCAGAAACCCTCTCCCCTGACGCAGAAACCCTCGCCCCGGCGCTCCGCGGGTTCCCGCGCCCAGAAGCCTCAGGCTTCCGGCGGAAGTTCCTCCCGCGGGGGCGGAGCACCCGGCAGATCTGGTCACGCCCCTCCACTTACCGGCTTAGCCAATCGGAGCTGCTCTCCTTGTCGGGTGCGCAGACTCATATTCCAATCAACGAGTGTCGCCGTTGCTCGGGCAACAGCGTCCTAGAGCCGGCGAGTGGGCTGGGCTTCTGTGGCCGAGCGGCCTGGGGTCCCCGCGCCCTGCTGTGGCCCCGCGAGGCGGAGAATCGAGAAGGGGGCTCGGGTAAGGCGGCGCGGCCACGGCGTCCGGACCCCGCGCGCGAGCGGAGGGCGAGAGGAGGGCCGGGGCGGGCGGCTCCGAGGGTCCCACAGCCCTGAGACGGCTGCTGCCCGCCTCGGAGACGCCTAGCCTCCCTCCCGCAAACGTGACCTTGGGCTGGTGACTCGCTTACCCCGTTCGGCACGTCTGTCAGCCGCCGTCGCCGGCCCTGGCGCTACGGCGGTGACTAGCGCGGTCCTCTCCCCGTGGGCTGACGTCATATTTGGGGAAGACGGACCACCACGCGGAAGGTAGTGACATCTTCCCCCACGCCGGATGTGTGTGGGTCACACGGGAAGTGTGTGGCACTGCCTTCGGTCACTCCGGCTTACAAAATGTTTCGTGTCCCTATGTCATTTGTGCGCACAGCGCTCTTGAGTGTCATTGCCTGCCCCCTGTAGAGGGCGACTTGGACCCTGTGCCGCGAAGGGGATTGTCCAGACTTCGCACAACTAGGAAGTCGCGGAGCCCGAACTCAAACCCAGCACTTGCCTCATGTTAAAAAACAAACAAACAAAAAAACCCCCAACTCTTTCTAGAACATTCTTTTTTCCCCCTTACACCGCCCACAGTTATCCCTGCCTCCCTCAGGAATTTTGTCCGGAAAGCACTTTGTGAAACGTCCTGTTGCAAAGAGCACGTTTAAGGTCACCGTCTGGGGCGCCCCGATCCTTTCCTTCTCCGTCTCCCGTTTCCTTCCCTCCTAAAAGTCTTTGCCTCGCAGAATGCCTTGCCCGTTAAGAGGACTCTTACTTGTCTTTCAAAAGAGTAATTTAAGGGGCACCTGGGTGGCTCAGTCGGTTGAGCGTCCGACTCCGGCTCAGGTCATGATCTCGCGGTCCGTGAGTTCGAGCCCCGCGTCCGGCTCTGTGCTGACAGCTCAGAGCCTGGAGCCTGTTTCAGATTCTGTGTCTCCCTCTCTCTCTGACCCTCCCCTGTTCATGCTCTGTCTCTCTCTCTGTCTCAAAAATAAATAAACGTTAAAAAAAAAGAGTAATTTAATAATTTAATAATGTTTCTCGAGTCCTGTGTGCCCCTAAATGGGTGGGCTTTCAGAAATGCTGTAGGTAAACTCCACTTTCACACACCGCCGTCCCTTCATCGCTTTCTTTCATCCGTCGTCGTCCATTCAACAAACGTTTACTTGGCTAAGTTGGGGGACGGGGGTGCAGGGTTCGAAAGTGAATCAGGCATGAGCCCGTGGGTTATCTGCCAGCATATCTGCCTCCCGCTCAAGCTCACTGCAATCCCCTTGAGGGCAAGGGTGTTATTTTCGCCGTGCTCTCCCTTTCCTCTCCTTTTGGTGCTTGCAGAAATTGGCCAAGAAATGCTCACTCGAGACTTTAAATTTGCTCCCCTCCCCCCCGCCCTTTTCCAGCCACCCACCGCTTCCCCGAGCGCAGAGATGTCCACAGCGCCCACGCTGTGACCCCGACAAGCCGACGGGCACGCGGAGACAGAACCAGCTGCAGGAAGATGTTTCGAGGTCGGGTGCCCACCCAGCGCGGGACGCCACTGGGAGGCCCCTGGCTGTTGACAAGACAATTGCTTTAAGAAAGCTTCTCTCCAGGTGTGTATGAGAGCGAACGTTTAAGGTCGGTGGTCGCGGGGGGTTACCGGAGGTCCTCCTGGACGCCCGTCGCCTGCCAGGACCGTAAAGTCAGCTGCATAACGTGCATGGGAAAACGTGAGGCAAACTAACGGTTGGTTGGCTGCTTTCTTCCTTTAAATACCAGGAGCGAGCCGGCCTTTCTGTGAAGTATATTTAAATGTAGGCTCATAGAGGTGGGATTCTTGTAATTTTTCCTTTTTTAAAAAAAAAATGTTTTTTAATGTTTGTATTTATTTTTGAGACATAGCGAGAGGGAGCATTGAGCAGGGGAGGGGCAGAGAGAGAGAGAGAGAGGGAGACTCAGAATGCGAGGCAGGCTCCAGGCTCCGAGCTGTCAGCACAGAGCCCGACGCGGGGCTCGAACTCACGAACTGCGAGATCGTGACCTGAGCCGAAGTTGGGCGCTCAACCGACCGAGCCACCCAGGCGCCCATATAATTTTTCAGTATTAATTCACCTTCAACAAGATACTATCCAGGATATGCATGTCGTTGGGAAGGGAAGAAAAGGGATCTGTTTGAGCAAAGTCTGGCATTAGAGACAACATATAAATATGTTATTTTCTCAGGTCTAAAGAGCTTCTTTTCCCACCTTTTTTCTTTTTTTTCTCTTGGTTTTGACCTTTTACTGCTCTCTTTTTTTGTTTGCTTTGTTGCGGGTGCTACTGTTATTATTTTTTCTCTCTCCATTTATTAGCAGTTTTACGCCTTCTTCTTTCTTTTTTTTTTAAAAGTTTATTTATTTTTGAGAGTAGGGAGGGGGCAGAGAGATAGAATCTCAAGCAGGTTCCATGCTGTCAGCGCAGAGCCTGATGCGGGGCTCCATCCCAGGAACCGTGAGATCTTGACCTGAAACGAAATCAAGAGTCAGATGCTTCGCCAACTGAGCCACCCGGGCGTACCTGCACTTTCCTGACTTCTCCTACTACTGGCCCTAAAGTGCTGGTACTCCTGGCTAATACTTATTGAGCACTTACTGTGTTCCAGGCACAGCCTGGGGGCCTCACACCCATTTTTAAATTTAGTTCTTACCCCCTGCTTACAAAAGGGCACGCTTAACTTTTCCCATTTTATGGATAAAGCAATAGGAACTCAGAGAAGTTAAGGGCCTTCCAAGCACATAAATGGTGGAGTGTGCCTTCTACTCCAGGATTGCCTGACAGTAGGACCTGTGTGTTCCTGACCAGTGCTCTAGCCCTCAAATATTTATATACTCCGTAAATCCCCTAAGGCTTTGAGATGATTTGTAAGAATACATGTGATACGGTAAACTAAAAACACGTGAGTCAGGATCATGAAGAATACAAATAGAATAGTAAAGTAACATCTGGAGGAGAGAAAATACTCCGATTGTCCGTACTGGTTAATACAGTTGGGCTGCGGATTTAGTCGTGAACTTCTCGTCGACTCAAGAAAAAAGAGAATTAAAAAAAAAAAGAGAAGTTGAATTCATTTTGGCCAAAGAAAACATTTTCATTCCTCTGGAAAACTAAAGCTTTTCTAACATGTAGGTCTTCGTCGTAAAACCTGGGCAGGGCTCGATTGCGACCGGATGGTTCAGGTGCAGGCCCGGGGTCCTAACCAGCTAGGGAGAGAGTAGGGACTCTCACATGTGAAGGGATATTTGGAATGAAAGTACTCTGAACGGTAACAGTTTCCAGTAACACCTTCCGAATGTCCCCCCGCCCTCCCCCCCCTCCGGGACTTTGTAAACGCTGCTGTCCTGTCCCCTGGGATGGTTCCAGTCTTTGTTTGCTCTAAACAGTTATTCATTGAGCCCCTGCCGTATGCCAGGGCCTGTCTAGGCATCGAGGACCCCGCGGTGATGGTCATGTCACCACCCTGAAACCTTTGGTGCCTCCACCCTGTCACTGTCTACTACTGGGTTTTTTTTCTGGACTGACTTCGGTTTACCCTCCTTTCGTGGTTTTATAAAACCCCGAGAAGACACTCAGCACCTTACGCTGTAACTGTCTACGTCTTCTGCCCTGTGCTGTCTCTGATTCAGATTGCTGTATGTTTCCAAGACCTAAAAATAATAGCAGCTGCCAAATAGGGAACACAACCTACTGTGTGTCAGGTGCTTTAGATACGTTTTCCGTGACGCCTCCACAGCTTGTAGAGCGGCGACATTTGAGCATTGTTGGTTCACCTGCCTTTTAAGAAGCTGGTGAGAGTAACATATCCCCTAGAAAAATCATCTCATAACACTTTCACGTTTAATCTCTGAGGGTTTGAAGAGCTACCAAAGCACACAGGTGGACCGCTTCCCTAGATCCTAGGTTAAGAATACCTGCTTTAAAGGGGCACCTGGGTGGCTCAGGCAGTTAAGTGTCCTACTTTAGCTCAGGTCATGATCTTGCAGTTCATGGGTTCGAGCCCCGCGTCGGACTCTGTGCTGACAGCTCAGAGCCTAGAGCCTGCTTCAAATCCTCTGCCCCTCCCCTGCTCGTTCTCCCCCTCTCTCAAAAATAAAGAAACATTAAAAACTTTGGAGCAAAAAGAATATCTCCTTTCAAGAGATGTGTGACTTCCATTTTTCAGAGGAGGAAACCGGGTCAGGAGGGGGTTAATTAACTTGCAAGTTGGACGGTGGATCGTGGAACGACCTTGACCCTAAGTGCTCTTGACTCTAAACTCTTTGTTTTTCCCATTGCCCAAAAGTATAGACGCTCAGTAAATAACTGAGTGTGTGGAAGGCTAAAAAGGGAACTTTCTAGGGTATGTGTTCCAAAATATAATAAACCATCCATATGATAATCAGATTAGACAAGAAGATTTTTCTCAAGTATTCGGATTTGACTGCCAAAATCTTTTGTGTTGCTTGCAACTTTTTCCAAGTGACAATCTCCTCCTCCCGCCGCCTCTCCTCCCCATGGTACCGGTTCCAACAGTTTTTGCCTCTGATGCCATTTCTGTTTGGCTGTGCACATTTCTTACTCTTGTGTTGAATTATGTTTTCTTCGGGTGCCAAGGCAGATGGATGGCACTTTTGTTATGATTCAGATATAAATAGCATCTGTTAAAAACTGGACATTAATACTTGTCTGGCAAATAAACACACGCATCAGTGAAACCGCCCTCTGGTTGTGTGTGCCAGCGGTCAGGAGTGTATTCGATGGCCCGTCACTTGGTGCTTGTGTGGGCGCATTGGTCTCGTAATGCATGTTAATCTCCACCTCACCGAGTCCTGAAGTCATTCATTAATGCCTCAGAGCTCTCTGTTGAGAGCCCAAGCTGAGGGTGGCGTGGAGCCAGAGGCGACCTACACAGGCCTCATCAGAGCGCCGTGCTCAGACTCAGGGAGGGCCCTGTTCAGCTTTCAGAATCAAGGGTCAAATTAGCTTAGCTTTCTTGCCCTCGCGGTACTAGGCGTCCACCGCGGTCCATCGCGAACGAAGCTCACCGTGTACCAGGCTGCGTGGTAGGCGTCTGGGTGTCAAGCCGGGAGGTTGGCCGATCCCGCCACTGGGGAGGCTCACTAGCCGGCAGGGGCCACAGGTAAGCAGCCAACAGAAGATCCCCGAAGCAGAGGATTAGAGTGAACATAGAGTTAGGGCTAGAGTGATGGCCCGGGAGGCGATAATACTTTATAGTTTTGGTCCCATCTGGCCCCACAGCAAAGGAATGGAATTATGGTGCCTTTGACCTTTGTGTCCTTTTCTTTATGTTTATTTCAAGTTTATTTATGTATTTTGAGAGAGAGACAGAGAGAGATCACGAGTGGGGGAGAGGCAGAGAGAGAGGGAGAGAGAGAATCCTAAGTAGTCTCTGTGCTGCCAGTGCCGAGCCCGACGCGGGGCTCAAGTCCATGAACCGTGAGACCATGACCTGAGCCGAAGTCAAGAGTCTGACACTTAACTGACTGAGCCACCCAGCGCCCCTGTCCTTGAGTAAATAAAACAATTGGTAAAACAAAACTGTGAGACCAGATTCTCCGTAAAAGCACGAGTAGTTTTGTTTAAGGAAGACAGGAAGGAAGGCCTCACGAAGGAGGGGCTGCACCCTCAATCTTGAAAGATGAATCGCAGCGTGCAGGCAGGAGAGGTGGAAGGAAATCCTAGCAAAAGCATGAACCAGAACTCAGAGGTGAGGAACGACACGGCGCGTTCCGAGTGCTGCCTGATGATGCCGCCCGCGTGGAGCGCTGGGATCTGCTGGTCGCGGGGGGCCAGCTTATTAATGATGGGAATGATCCTGTCCCCACAGTTAGGAGTTTGGTTTCAGCTCAGATAACCCTGGAGAAGTAGTGTAGGTTTTTTTTTTTTTTTTTTCTTTTTTAAACTTCATAATTTTAGACTCACAAATCTGTTACAGAATCAGTACGGAGAGTTCCTCTGTGCACCCCGGTGCCCCCCTAACCCGCCGCACCGTGATAACACCTTACCAAGTAGTCGTAGTACAGTGATCAAAATCAGGATAACGCCATTGGGACTGTACTAGTGACTAAACTATGGGTTGTATTCGGGTCTCGCTAGTTTGACGTGTTTTCTCTCGGTACGTAGTTCTATGAGATTCTAACACATGTATAGTTTCACATTGTACATTTTTAAGCCAGAGAGCCACACAACTATATCAGTGCGCTAGAGAGAGAAAGCCTGGCAACAGAGGAGACGGGTTGGAGGGAGAAGGTGGGATCTGGAAGTGATGTGCGGGGCTATTTCTGTAACCCAGATGAGCGAGGATGAATGGAGCAGTGAGGGAGGGATGGAATGGGGCAAGGAAAAGACCGAAGAGTGTTTTGCAAGTAAACTTGACCATCCTCGCCAGCAGCTCAGAAAGAGAGCTGGAGGCCAGAGTCAAAGGCAGGGATTTCTGCCGTAACTTACCAAGGTTCAGGAGTGGAAGCAAATTCATGTGTTCACTCAGTGAATCTGAACAGCCCTGACCGCTAGTCCCTAGACCGGGACCTGAGGCTGTACCGATCACACAAATTAACCCGGCCCTTGCTTTTTTTGGAACTTAAAGTCTACGAGACAAGCATTAACTGAGTACTCATGACAAACTGGGCTAAGGGCTGTGAAGGAGAACAGAGGTCGTGCGTGTGTGTAAGGGGGGTGTGGCCTAGTGTGGGGGTGCCAAGGAAGACTGCATCTGTGGCCTTGGTCTTGGGCAGCAGCGGCCCCTGGGAACTTTCCAGTGAGGTGAATTCTCCGGCCCCACCCTCCCCAGGATCTAGATCTAGGATCAGGATCTGGAGCTGGCGCCCGGCGATCGGTTCCTAACAAGCCCTCCAAGCGGTTCTGACGGTCACTGGAGTTTGAGAACCGCTGATCTTTGGGAGGAGGAGGAGAGCATTAGGCAGACCCTAGTGCGAAGGGCGAGTGGTCTAGGTGGGGGGCTATGGCTCTGAAAACAGAGCTTCCATGCAGGATAGGCCACATCACACAGACGGCCAAAGGCTTCTGTGGCTGAGGCTCGAGGAACTGGGGAGAGGGAGACCAATGGAGGAGCAGGCAAGGGCTGTCCCACGGGGCCTTGAGACGCCATTGAGGGCTTTGGTTTTAATCCTAAGGACAACAGGAGACAGTTGCAGCTCTGTCGTTTTTGTTTCTTTAAGTTTTATTTTAAGAGAGGGAGAGAGAGAGCGAGCGAGCGAGCATGAGCGGGGGAGGGCAGAGAGAGAGAATCCCAAGCAGGCTGTGTACCGTCAGTGCAGAGCCCGATGCCGGGCTTGAGCCCATGAACCGTGAGGTCACGGTCTGATCCGAAACCAAGAGTCGAATGCTTAACCAGCTGAGCCACCCCAGCACCCCGGAAGCAGTTGGGAGTTTTTCCAGCAAGGAGGAAACACGAGGATGTCGGCACTTTAAAATGTTTATTCTGGCTGCTGTGAGGAAACTAGAGGGTGTGTGATTGTGGTGCGTGTGGGGCGCGTGTGTGATCTGGACACAGGCAGGTTAGCGATGCGCCTACAGGGCTGACATAGCTCCCCCCGGGAAGCCTACAGTTTGGTATGAATTCACGCGGAGGACCTGCCTGAGGCTCTTGACACGATTCTCCAGTAACCTGCAAAATCAGCTGATGATTTTACGGGCCCACAGGCTCCACTCTTGTGGCTCGATAAGCTAAACGAGAAAATCTGCCTGCCAATCTGCGCTAACTCCTTGCTCTCGAATTTTTCAGAATCCACAGTTTCCGAAGTAGTTAATTTCGAAGGAAATGAGACGAAATAGCCCCCAGACGAATGTTGCCACGGTCAACAGCACCAAGTCCTGCGGTACCAAGGCCAGGTGAGACGCTGCTCGGGCGTGTGGCTCAAGTTCACAGTACCGTGCCGGGCGTAAGGCCTCGAGAGAAGGGTGCTTTACTGGCTGTTAATGATACCGTTATCAGTCCCGTCTGGTTGGGGCCAGTCATTCATGCAGCAGGCACATACCAAATGCTGACTTTTGTGCCGAAATTGTCTAGGGACTCGCATATTTGTCATATCAGCAAGTATCAGCTTATTCATTTTATTTAAAAAAAAAAATTTTAATGTTTATTTATTTTTGAGAGACAGAGACAGAGCATGAGCAGGCAAGGGGCAGAGAGAGAGGGAGACGCAGAATCGGAAGCAGGCTCCGGGCTCTGAGCTGTCAAAACGGAGCCCGACACGGGGCTCGAACTCACAAACCACAAGATCGTGACCTGAGCCCAAGTCGGATGCTCAACCGACCGAGCCACCGGGCGCCCCTCAGCTTATGCGTTTTAAAGCCGAAGGCCGTTAATTTGGTGCTCAACACGACTACAAATATTTGACGAGTCTGAGGCCATCGGAAAACCATGGAGCACCATGGAGCCTGCCTTGCCACGGGGGCCGTGGGTGCAGGTTTGCTGGTGGCCACGCGCTCGGTTTCCCCCATAGGTGGCGGCAGAAGCAAAACTTTCCCTTGCCGAGAGCTCAAGCGGGAAACCAGCGCGGCGGGCCTTTGCCAGCATCTGAGGACTTGCTTGGGCCCGGCAGCACTATAAAAATAGGATATGTTAACCGCTCCTTCTCTGCTCCCGGGAGCTGGAGGAGAGAGCGTACTAGTTTCCAGCTCGTGCATTCGAAAAGGCTGCCAGCGAAACAGGTTTTGAGCTGGGAACAGCTGTTTGACAGCCAGCGAACGGGCAGGTCTTCTGACACAACTTGGCTGTGGCCTGTTGCCGTAGCTGTGTCGTCGCGTAAGGTGTTGGGGAGTCTGAGAACGGTCATTAGGTGAGAGTGGATTTCTGAGCCACCGTCTGAAATGAGATTTTGGGGCTCGCGATCGAGAAAGCACATTACAAACAAAATGGTGTAAGCTTTTTCTTTAGATCTGTGTTCGGGAGCAGCAAGGCATTCGTGCTGATAGAAGTAGCCACACAACCACAGCACTCGGTTCAGTTAAACTCAACATGCGTTGTTTTTCGGACACCGGAATCGGACGTGGCCCCTGCTGTCATGAAGTTAAGAGCCTAGCAGGGAAGGGAGACGCGGAACAGTCATAAGGGTCTTGGGGGTTAATTGAGACCTTTTTGACCCTGGTCACCAGTGCTCGGGGAAGGGCCCAGAGTGAGAAATCATGGGTGATACTGAAACTGCTGTGTTGGGTGGTGGGAAAGAGGGTGACGACCCTAAACGGGACCCAGAAGTGGGAAGAGGTGCGTGTGTGTGCGTGCATGCGTGTGAGTGTGCAAGTGTGTGCGTGTCAGTATGTGTTGGGAGGAGAGTGCCGTTGAATGACAGGGCTGTGAAAATCCTTCACTCATTAATTTGAGAAACACTTCTGGAACCACAGTCATGTGTTGGGTACTCCGGGGCTGGGAGTTCAGTGGTGTAGAAGTTCTGTTTTATTTCATGGAGCCTATAACGGAGGTTGTCATTTCTCAAATGCAAGCGTGACTCCCGGCCGCGGTGAGTGCGGCGCAGGGGAAGGACGGGCTTTGATGAGAGGGTGTGGAGGACGATGCCGACGGGGTAATCAGGGAAACCCCTCCCAGGAGGTGACAGTCACACCCATATCTGCGGGTGACAGGAGTTGGCTGGGTGGGGAGAGGGACCCCCAGGCCATGGGAGGCCAGGAGGGGTGAGGGAGGGGGCCGGAGCTAGGTCACGGGCTGCCTGGGGGGGCCCTGGTAGGCATGTTCTTTCTAACAGGCTGCGAGACATTTGTTAAAGAACATTTAAAATAAAAAAGATCACTGATTCCCTCCCTCCCCCCCACATGCCAACATAGCTATTTTTGTCACATCTTATAGACTCTATCCACATGTGAAAACACATTTTTCATTCATTTTTTTTTAATTTGTTTATTTTGGAGACAGAGAGAGCACACACATGCGTGCAGGGGAGGGGCAGAGAGAGAGGAAAGAGAGACTCTCAAGCAGGCTCTGCACTGTCAGTGCAGAGTTCGACGCGGGGCTGGATCCCATGAACCATGAGATCGTGGCCTGAGCGGAAATGAGAGTCGGACGCTCAACCGGCTGAGCCCCCCCCCCCCCGGGCGCCCTTGTGAAAACACGTTTTTATATCATTGTGTTCATAGTACTTTTTCTCTTCACATTGTTCTAAACACGTTTTTATGTTTCGACATACTTATAATCGTTATTTATGCTACTGCATTAAAGCATGTTAACGTTGAGAGGTTTGTGTTATATTTTGAGTTTGATTTCTGAGTTTGTGTGGATGTGTCTTGTAGTGTGGGTGGGGGTAGGCTTGGAATTCATGCTGTAAGGGGAGGTATTGGTTAAAATGAGGTTTGGGAAGGGGCGCCTGGGTGGCTCATTTGGTTAAGCATCCGACTTGGGCTCAGGTCATGATCTCACGGTCTGTGAGTTCGAGCCCCGCGTCGGGCTCTGCGGTAACAGCTCAGAGCCTGGAGCCTGCTTTGAATTCTGTGTCTCCCTCTCTCTCTGGCCCTTCCCATCTCGAGCTCTGTCTCTCTCTCTCTCAAAAATAAACATTAAAAAAAAATGAGATTTGGGAGGAAGGTGAGAGCCTGTATGGGGTTCTGGGGAGAGCATGAGCAGGGGGGACCCTTGGTGGAGGAAGCCCGTGGCTCAGACATGTGGAGCCACAGGCCCTGGAGGCAGGTCACTTAATAACCACGGATTCTTTCTGCTAAATTGAATTCGGTTGACTGGCTAAATTGTTTTTTACGATACCCTATCATTTGGAATATATTTGTAAATCAGCTTGCATTCTTGTAATCCCTGTGTTTAGAACAGTAGACAAGGGGTTGCCAGCTGAGTCTACGAGAGTGAGGGGGGTGTGAGGCTGGGATGGAGGAGGCAGCACAAGCCCCGGAATCCTAATACTCGATTAGATTATTATGTAGACGACTCACTTTTAATTTTCCACATGTTCTTTTAAAGTAGGTTGCAGAATTGTGGGGCACTTTGGGCAATGCAAGGTACCCCTTCTTGAGTATTGACAGATTTTCTCATCTGTGCGTTTCTATGAGAAGACACACAAATCACTCATGCACGAATGCAAGTGCATACACACACACACACACACACACACACACACACACACACACAGCCCCGGCTCAAGTGGGCAAAAAGCCTAACGTTAAATTCGGGAGAGTTCAAGTCTTGGCCTCATGAGCCAATTTGGCTTTTCTCTCTGGATTCACCGACCGCCAGCAAAATAGGTGCTCAGTTATTGCTAGGCGGATCTACATGGAATCGCCTCGGTGTAATGTTTGTGGTCTTTTACTTCATTCTGATATTAAGCAGGGAACTTTACGGAGCCCCCTTCAAAAACTATAGACTCATAAATCGGCTTCAGGGTCTTCTGACCCAACGGTTTCAGCTTGTTAACGCACACATGGCTGGGTCAGCCCCAACCCCCGAGTTTCCGATTGGTTGGTCTGGGTGGGGCCTGATAAAATGCCTCTCTGAAAAGGTTCTAGGTGATGCTGATGTTGTTGGTTCAGGGGCCACATTTTGAGAACTACTCGTTTAAAGCTACCTATCTGCCTGTGTGTCTGCTTCAACAGCCTTTTAAAAATTTTTTTAAATTTATTTTGAGAGAGAGAGAGGGCATGCATGTACATGAGCAGGGGAGGAGCAGAGAGAGAGGGAGAGAGACAATTCAAGCAGGTTCTGCGCTGTTACTGCAGAGCCCGATGTGGGGCTCGATCCCATGAACCACGAGATCATGACCTGAGCTGAAATCAAGAGTTGGGCGCTCAACCGACTGGCCACCCCGGCGCCCATGCAACAGCCTTTTAAAACCATGGCATTTCTGCATAAGGAATCTACAAATGAACTAGCTTTCCCCCCACCTTGACGTGAACTGACAGTGGCATCTCTTGGGAAAGGTCTTTAATCTAACCCCAGAGCAAGAGTGATTCAGTGCACATCCTGAGCAACTCGAGGACAGGAAGTTGCTAAGTTTCTACATGCCGCCTCAGTGCTATTGCACTTGCTGTGGGTAGGCCCGCTCCTGTGCTTGAAAAAATGCCGCGTTTTCCTAAAATCCTGAGTTAGATGGTGAGCGGTTGGAGGTTGGGCTGTTCATACTTCCCCTTCCGTCCCTCCACCCTCACCCACGTGCGGCCTGCAGCATTTGCTCAAGAATGAATCGCCGAGGGGGTAGTTGCTTGGAAAATGCTGATACCGCGAATGTTCATGTTGAACACCAGACAGGCTCCATGGTCACAGCTACCTGGGTCTGGCTCTTTGGAATATCCGTATAGTAAGTGACGTCTCTCTGGCTTTTATGATCCTGCAATTGGTAGAAACTGGAACCAGAGAAGACCCAACAGGTCACAGACCATTCTCCTGTGGGAAGAGGATTATTCCCTGCGGTGTGCTCAGTGGCATTAGGAAGAATTACTTTTCATATGATTATTATTTTTTTTTTCCTGCTGTCTTCAACTAAGTGTTTCTTGAATCGCTTTGTATTCAAGTAATAAAATGCACAACAGGCAGTACATTTCTGGGTGATTATCTCACTCCTCAGGTGGTGTAATACGGCACGAGGCCAAGGCCCTGGCATGCCTTATTGTTATTAGGAAGGGAATTTATGGATAAAATAAAGCGAGCGGTTAGTTGCATCAGCAGTAACCACAACAAGGAATGCAATTATGGCAGGTCCTCCTCACGTGTGTGCAGAGCAGGGTGAGGCGGGGCGGGCGGCGGGGGGGTGCGGTGAGTGCTCCCTAACCAGCCATACAGCTCGGGTAACCAGAGATTTGTCCCCTCCTGCAAGGAGCTTGTTAGGAATTGGGTAGAAAACAACAGGAAGGCCTTGGCCACAGACAGCCGTACGAACTTGGTACCTGGGATGAGCTCTCCCCCGGACCCGCTCTGGGCTTAGCACCTGCGTCGTCCTGGACACCTTGCTGGCCTATCCTGAGTGTCGGCGTCCCCACTGATGAAATGGGGAGTGCAGCCAGTGGTTGGGCATGAGGAGGGTTCAGTGGTGGGTTTTCATGAATCTTAAGCACGTTTCCTGGCTCAGAGTAAGCCCCCAATAAATGCTAATTGAATTAGAATGTTTTTCCTTCTTTTTAAAAATTAAAAAAAAAAATTTAATTCCAAGTTAGTTAACACACAGTGTACCAATAATTTCAGGAACAGAATGTAGTGATTCATCACTTACGTATAACGCCCAGTGCTCATCCCAGCAGGTGCCCTCCTTAATGCTCCTCACCCTTTTAGCCTTTCCCCCTACCCAACACCCCGCCAGCAACCTTCAGTTTGTTCTGTGTATTTAAGAATCTCTTATGGTTTGTCTTCCTCTCTGTTCTTGCATTATTTTTGCTTCCCTTCCCTTATGTTCATCTGTCTTGTATCTTAAATTCCCCATATGAGTGAAGCCATGTATTTGTCTTTCTCTGACTGACTTATTTCACTTAGCATAGTACACTCTAGTTCCATCCACGTTGTTGCAAATGGCCAGGTTTCATTCTTTTTGATCGCCAAGTGATAGTCCCTTGTATGTATAGGTATATACACATATAAATATGTATGTGTATCTCATCTTCTCTATCCATTCATCGGTTGATGGACATTTGGGCTCTTTCCATACTTCAGCTCTTGTCGACAGCGCTGCTATAAACGTTGGGGTGCTTGTGCCCCCTTTGAATCAGCACTCCTGTATCCGTTGGATAATGACCTAGTCGTGTACAATTGCGGAGTCATGGGGAGTTCTATTTTGAATTTTGTGAGGAAACTCCATACCATTTTCCAGAGTGACTGGACCAGTTTGCATTCCCACCAGCAGTGCAAAAGGGTTCCTCTTTCTCCGCATCCTCGCCAACATCTGTTGTTGCCTGAGTTGTTAGTTTTAGCCATTCTGACAGGTGTTGAAGTCTGAAATTGTGATGCCTCCATCTTTGGTTTTCTTTTTCAGGATGGCTTTGGCTGTTCAGGGTCTCTTCTGGTTGCATACAAATTTTAGGATTGTTTGTTCTAGCTTTGTAAAGAATGCTCGTGTTATTTTGATATAGATTGCATTGGATATGTAGATTTCTTTGGGTAGTATTAACATATTAATAATATTTGTTCCTCCCATCCATGAGCATGGAATATTTTTCTGTTTTTTTGCGTCTTCTTCAATTTCTTTCATAAGCTTTCTATAGTTTTCTGTGTACAGAGTTTTCACCTCTTTGGTTAGGTTTATTCCTAGGTATTTTATGGTTTTTGATACGTTGTAAATGGGATTGATTCCTTGATTTCTCTTTCTTCTGCTTTATTATTGGTGTATAGAAATGCAGCTGATTTCTGAACATTGATTTTATATCCCGCAACTTTGCTGAATTCATGAATCAGTTCTGGCAGTATTTTGATGGAGTCTTTGGGTTTTCCACATAGAATATGTTGTCTGCAAAGAGTGAAAGTCTGACTTCCTCCTTGTCAATTTGGATGCCTTTTATTTCTTCGTGTTGTTTGATTGTTGAGGCTAGGACTTCCAACACTATGTTGAATAACTGTGGCGAGAGTGGACATCTTTGTCGTGTTCCTGACCTTAGGGGGAACGCTGTCTGTTTTTCCCCATTGAGAATGATATTAGTGGTGAGTCTTTTGTATACGGCCCTTATGATCTCGAGGTGTGATCCTTATATCCCTTTTTTCTTGAGGGTTTGTTTTTTTCAAGAAAGGTTGCTGTATTTTATCAAATGCTTTTTCAGCATCTATTGAGAGGATCATGTGGTTCTTACCCTTTCTTTTGTTAATATGATGTATCACATTGATTGATTTGTGGATTTTGAACTAGGCCTGCATCCCAGGAATAAATCCCACTTGATTGTGGTGAATAATTCTTTTAATGTATTCTTGGATCCAGTTTGCTAGTATCTTGCTGGGAATTTTTGCATCCATGTTCCTCAGGGAAATCGGTCTGTAGTTCTCTTGTTTAGTAGAGTCTTTATCTGATTTTGGAATCCAGGTAATGCTGGCCTTGTAGAATGAGTTTGGAGGTTTTCCTTCCAGTTCTATTTTTTGGAACAGCTTCAAAAGAATAAGTGTTAACTCTTCTTTAAATGTTTGGTAGAATTCCCCTGGAAAGCCATCTGGCCCTGGACTTTTGTTTGTTGGGAAGTTTTTGATTACTGATTCAATTTCTTTACTGGTTATGGGGCTGTTCAAATTTTCTCTTTCTTCCTGTTTCAGCTTTGGTAGTTTATATGTTTCTAGGAATTTGTCCATTTCGTCCAGATTACCTAATTTGTTGGCATATAGTTGCTCATAATATTCTCTTATTATTATGTGTATTTCTGCAGTGGTGGTTGTGATCTCTCCTCTTTCATTTGTGATTTTATTTATATGGGTCCTTTCAATTTTCTTTTTGATCAATCTGGCTAGAGGTTTATCAATTTTGTTAATTCTTTCAAAGAACCAGTTCCTGGTTTCATTGATCTCTTCTACTGTTTTTTTGATTTCAATATCACCGATTTCTGCTCTAATCTTTATTATTTCCCTTCTTCTGCTGGTTTTGGGCTTTATTTGCTGTTTTTTTTCCCCCAGCTCTTTTAGGTGTAAGGTTAGGTTGTGTATTTGAGACCTTTCTTCCTTCTTTAGGAAGTCCTGGTATGCTATATGCTTCCCTCTTATGACCACCTTCACTGCATCCCAGAGGCTTGGGCTGTTGTGTTTTCATTTTCATTGGCTTCCATGTACTTTTTAATTTCCTCTTTAATTTCTTGGTTAACCCGTTCATTCTTTAGCAGGATGTTCTTTAATCTCCAATGATTCATGGTCTTTCCAGATTTTTTTTCTTGTGATTGATTTCGAGTTTCGTAGCATTGTGGTCTGAAAATATGCAAGGTATGGTCTCGATCTTTTTGTATCTGTTGAGGGCTGATTTGTGATCCAGTATGTGATCTCGTCTGGAGAATGTTCCATGTGCACTTGAGAAGAATGTGTATTCTGCTGCTTTAGGATGAAACATTCTGAATGTATCTGTTGAGTCCATCTGGTCTGGTTGTCATTCAGAGCCATTGTTTCCTTGTTGAGTTTCTGCTTAGATGATCTGTCCACTGTTGTAAATGGGGTGTTGAAGTCCCCTACTATTATGTCATTATTATCAATGAGTTTCTTTATGTTTGTGATTAATTGATTTATGTATTTGGGTGCTTTCACATTGGGGCATAAGTATTTACAATGGTTAGATATTATTGTTCGATAGACCCTTTAATTATGATATAATGCCCTTCTTCAGTCTTTATTTTAAAATCTAGTTTGTCTGATATAAATATGACTACTCCACCTTTCTTTTGATGACCATTAGCATGATAGATGGTTCTCCATCCCCTTACTTTCAACCTGCAGGTGTCTTTAGGTCTAAAATGAGTCTCTTGTAAGCAGCATGTAGATCGGTCTTATTTTCTTATCCGTTCTGATACCCTGTGTCTTTTGATTGGAGTGTTTAGTCCATTGACATTTAGGGTGAAAGATACAAATTTAGCGCCATTGTGTTGCCTGTTGAGTTCGTGTTTCTGATGATGTTCTCTGGTCCTTTCTAGTCTTTATTGCTTTTGGTCTGTTTTGTTTTGTTTTGTCTTTTCTCCAAAGTGTCCCCCTTAAAATTTCTTGCAGGGCAGGTTTAGTGGTCACGAATTCATTTAGTTTTTGTTTGTCTGGGAAACTCTTTATCTCTCCTTCTATTTTTAATGACAGCCTTGCTGGATAAAGAATTCTTGGCTGCGTATTTTTCCAATTCAGCTCCTTGAATATATCCTGCTACTCCTTTCTGGCCTGCCAAGTTTCTGTGGCTAGGTCTGCTGTGAATCTGATCTATCCTCCCTTATAGGTTAAGGACTTTTTTCCCCTTGCTGTTTTCATAATTCTTTCCTTGTCTGTGTATCTTGAGAATTAGACTGTGATTTGCCTTGGTGATGGTCAGTTTTTGTTGAATCCAATGGGAGTTCTCTGTGCTTCTTGGATTTTAATGTCTGTTTCCTTCACCAGACTAGGAAAGTTTTCCACTATAATTTGCTCACATAAACCTTCTGTCTCTTTTTCTCTCTCTTCATTTTCTGGGACTCCTATGATTTGGATGTTATTCATTTTTTTTAAAATTTTTTTTAACGTTTTTATTTATTTTTGAGACAGAGAGAGACAGAGCATGAACGGGGGAGGGGCAGAGAGAGAAGGAGACACAGAATCGGAAGCAGGCTCCAGGCTCTGAGCCATCAGCCCAGAGCCTGACGCGGGGCTCGAACTCACGGACCGTGAGATCGTGACCTGAGCCGAAGTCAGATGCTTAACCGACTGAGCCACCCAGGCGCCCCTAATGTTATTCATTTTTAATAAGTCACTGAGTTCTCTAAGTCTTGTATCATGATCTTTTGCCTTTGTTTCCCACTTTTTTTCTGCTTCATTATTCTGCATTTCGGGGACAAGACAAGCTCAGGGTCTCCGTGCTGTGCTGCCATATTCTGAAACCTTTTTTTTTTCCTTCTTAAAATTCTTCATGAACTTGAGTTTCTGGTCTCTTCACTTCCTTAGTTTTGTGCAATTATTTCAGAGACACCAAGAATTCCCATCATTCTTGGGGCCCCTTTCTGGACAATATGTGCACGTGATGCCCCTTGCTGTATAGCACTTGCTTTTCAAAACTTTGACCCCAATTAAATCCAGCTCTCCACTTCCCTGGGTCTGGTTCTTGAGTTCATGTCCATGGACCTTGGATGGGCTATTACAACTCCTTGCCCGTCATTCTTCATCTCCCACCTCACGCCCCCTTGCCATCTCTTCTGGACCACTTTTTACTTTTTGTCCTCTCTTTTGAATCCTGGATGCCTATCCCATCCTCACTTGATGCTGATGGCCCAATTTCCCATTTCACAGAAGACATAGACACGAGCTGGAGGGAAGCAACATGCACTCTCCTCACCACATCTGTGTCTACTGTCTTCTCCTTCGTCACAAGTGATGAACTGAGTGTGCTCCTAAGAAGGCTCATCCATGGGATGAGATCCTGCCTCCACTGGTGAACCCATGGGAACTGGTCACCCCTTCTTTCAGTCCTGCTTCATTATTCTTTGCCTTGCCACTGGATCACTACCAGAAGTCTTTATAGCTGCTTCCAGTTCTCCTGTCTTAAAGACATTTCTTCTTTGACCTTCATACCTCCTTCAGTTACCACACTGTTTCTCTGCTTTAAAGCAGAGATTCTTTTACTCTGAGTTTATGTGTACCTTGCTTAGGCTCCCCCTCTAACTTCCCAGTTCCACCAGCATGGTACCTCTTGGATTGATCAGTACTGTCGCATGGCTTGATCCAAAGGGCAATTTTTGGTCATCTTCAATGATGATCACTGTAGCATTTGACATGTACCATGACTCCCTCCTTGTTCCTCACTCAATTTCCAGGACACTTCAGTCTCCTGGTTTTTCTCATTTCTCATTGGCTGCTCTTTTTCATCTTTTGCTGGTTCCTCCTCACCTTCTTGAACTCTGAATGTTGGAATACCCCAAAGCTCAGCTCTGACATGTTTTCTCTTTTTACACGTGCTTTCATGGTGGGCTGATCTGACATCATGCCTTATTTCCATTATATGCTGACAGTCCTCACACTTGTATCTCCAGTCCCAGACTCTTCCCCAGACTCAAGCTCAAATATCCAACTGCCTATTCAGTATCTCCCCTGGGAGACGGAACAGGTATCTCCAACTCATCATGTGCAGAATGAAACTTTTGATCTTCCCCTCAAAAGCTGTCCTGCCTGTAATCTTTCCCATCTCAGTTAATGGCCACTTCTTTCAGCCTTTGTCTTGCATGCCAAATCAAATCTATAAGATAATACAATTGACCTTGCCTTCAGAATATATTTAGAATATGACCATTTCTCAACACTTTTACGAAAACGACCCTGGTCCAGGCCACCATCTTTTCTTGCATGCATTATTTCAGTAGACTTATAATTGATCCCCCTGTTTCCTCCCCCCCTCTGTAAGTCTGTTCTTGAAATGTAGTCAGAGGGATCCTTTAAATGCAAAGCCCAGATCATAACCCTGTACATATTTCTCTTCTCTGTGTATAGCCCTCAAGTGGCTTCACATATCACTCATGGAGAGAGCCCAGCCATCACAGAAGCCTATGTGGTTTTCCTCTGTCTGACCTCCTGTTGTCTCTTTGTCCTCCCAATGGCATTGTTCTCTTCCTGGTTCCTGTCAGATCAGTGTTACCTAGTCCCCCGCACCCCCCCGCTCCATTTGTCTTCACAGTACTTAACCACTTGTATCATTCACTTATTTATTGTTTGTCTTCCAGGACTAGAATATAAGGCCCACGATGTCCATGATTGTGTTTTGTTCATTGAACCCCAGACTTCTAGAAGGAAGCTCATTAAATATATTTTGGCTGTATGAACACATACCAAACCATGTTCTTCTGTAAATTTACCCATGCTATGATTCTAGGTTTCAGTTGAATTTAACTAGTTGAATAAAGATGTACGTGGGACTCTGCTGTCAGCCTCACATGGCTTCAAGCCCTGGTATTGTCCTGGCTCACAGGGACCTGTGTAAATAAGGCAGGTCTAGACCAATACCATGCTAGGAAGTCAGGGGCTGCCCAAAGAGTGGTAAACCAGAGCACCAGCCAGTGTGTATTTCTTTGACATTAAAAAAAATTCTGATTCATTTCTTCAATCCTGTAAACTTGAGATTCTTAAAATCTAGGGCTTTAGATGTATTGTCTAGTCTGGTTCTTCATTCTCAAATAGTGCCACACACATATATCTATTTTTGAATATTAAATAATTGTGCACTTGCATTTAAAGGTGAAGTCTAATAGAGAAAACTTCCTCCCTCCCCTTCCCTTTGAAGGTTTGCTAAGTTAGGAGCCTCAGACAAGTGATGTTATAAAACTTACTTGTGCCACTAGAGCTGGATGCCTTTTATTTCCTTTTTTTACCTAATTGCTCTGGCTGGGACCTTCAGTACAATGTTGAATAGAAGTGGTGAGAGCAGACATCCTTGCCTTGTTCCTGATTTTAGGGGGAAGGCTTTCAAGTTTTGTTCTTTTACCATTCTATACTATGGTAGCTGTTGGTTTTTTACTCATGCCCTTTGTTGGGTCAAGGAAGTTCCCTTCTATTCCTAGCTTGTTGAGTGTGTTTATCAAGAAAAGGCATAAGATTTTGTGAAATGCTTTTTCTGCATCTATTGAGGTGATAATTTTTTTTTAAATTGTATTAATGTGGTGTATACAGTGACTGCTTTCTATATGTTCAATCACCCTTGAGTGCCTGGGATAATCTCACCTGTTCATGACATCTAATTCTTTTTTAATGTCACTGTATTTTGTTGAAGATTTTTCCTATATTCCTAAGGAATATTGGTCTTTAGCTTTGTTTTCTTATGCCTCTATCTGGATTTGGTAATGCTAGCCTCACAGAATTGTGTTGGGAAGTGTTCCCTCTTATCTGTTTTTTTTTTTTTCTGTTTGTTTGTTTTGGAAGAGTTTGTGAGGGATTAATTGGTTTTAATTATTCTTTAAATGTTTGCTAGAACATACCAGTGAACCCATTTGGTCCTGGGCTTTTTTTTTTTTTTTTTTTGCAGGAAGTTTTTGATTTCTCATTTAATTTCTTTTCTTGGTATAGGTCTACTCAGATTTTCTATTTCTTCTTCAGTCAGTTTCAGTAGCTTGTGTCTTTCTATTTTGTGTAGATTAGCTAATTCATTGGCATACAATTGTTCTAGCATTCCCTTATCCTTTTTGTTTTTATCCTTATCATTTTTTCTTAGAAAATCTAGCCAGAAATGTGTCAATTTTGCTAATCTTTTCAAAGAACTAACTCTGTTTGTTCTCTCTTTTCAATTTCATTTATTTCTGCTCTAATCTTTATTATTTCCTTTATTCTGTTTATTTGGGCTTAGTTTACTCTTATTTTTCTAGTTTCTTAAAGAACAAGATTAAGTTATTGATTTGAGGTTTTTTTCTTTTAAAAAATAATGCAGGCATTTACAGCTGTCAATTCCCCTCTTAAGCACTACATCCCATAATTTTTGGCATGTGTGCCTTCATTTTCATCCATCCAAAAGTATTTGCTAATTTCAATTGTGTTTTTTTTTCCCCTTTGATCCGTTGGGGTTATTTAAGAGTGTGTTACTTAGTTTTGACATATCTGTGAATTACTCAATTTCTTTCTGTTATGGATTTCTAATTTCATTCCAGTGTAGTTAGAGAACATCCTTTGATTATTCGTATATTTAAAAATTTTTCAAGACTTGTTTTATGTGCTAACATATGATTGAATAATGTTCCATGTGCACTTGAGAAGAGTGTATATTCTACCATTGTTGGGTGGAGTGTTCTTTACATGCCCGTTAGGTCTAATTGGTTTATAGTGTTGTTCAAGTCCTCTATTGTTGATTTGTACAGATGTTCTATCCACTATTAAAAGTGGCCGTTGAAGTCTTCAGCTATTATTGTTCAGATGTCAGTTTCTCCTTTCAGTTTTATCAGTTTTTGCTTCATGTATATTGGGGCTCTATTATTGGGTGCATATGTGTTTATGTTACCTTAATTTATGCTTTTTCTAATGCTCCTCTTTTTTATGTAACTTTAAGTTTCTGACTTGTATAATTCTTCCTTCTTTCTGAAGAATTTAACCTTTTTTTTTAAAAGCAGGCTTGCTGGTGACTTATCCTCAGTTTTTGTTTGTGTAAGAAAGTATTATTTGCCTTTAACTTTTGAAGGATAATTTTTCTGGATACAGAATTCTAGGTTGGTAGGTTTTTTTCCCTTTCTACACTAAACGTTTCACCTCACTGTTTCCTAGCTTGCATGGTTTCTAAAGGTATGTATGTATGAGTCTTTCTTTTTTCTTTCTTTCTTTCTTTCTTTCTTTCTTTCTTTCTTTCTTCCTTTCTTTCTTCATGTTTCATAATTTTTTTATTGAAAACTAGACATTTTAAATAATGTGGCAGTTTTTGAAAACATATTCTTTCCACTTGTTAAATTTTTGTTTTTGTTTAGTGACTCCTCTCCTCTCCTCTCCTCTCCTCTCCTCTCCTCTCCTCTCCTCTCCTCTCCTCTCCTCTCCTCTTCTCTTGTAAGCTTCACACTCAGCACAGAGCCCAGTGCAGAGCTTGAACTCAAGCCAGGAGATCAAGACCTAGCTGAAATCAACAGCAACCCACTGAGCCACCCAGGAGCCCCTGTATAGTGACTTTTCTAAACTGACTTTGTAAAGTCTGTATTTTTTGTCACATATGACCATTGAAGTGTCTTATTGGTTAGTTTAGTGATCAGCTCATGATTGGACAGAGATTTCCTTAAATGCCTGCAAATAATAGTCTTCCAGTCTTTGCTGAGGGGCTCTTTGTGTGTATTTGAGTGTTCCTTTAATACTCTGATGGGCAGTTTAGAGACCTACCTTAGGCTTCATTTCCTGCTTGTGCAGAGCCCCAAGGTCAGCCCCAAGGTAAGAGTTTAGGGCCTGCTCCATTCTTTCCTGAGCAAGCACACAGCCCTGGGCTTGCTCACAGCTCTATATGTGTGAGTGGCTTTCTAGACTCCCAAGATTATGTGGGAGCTTCCCTGTGGACATCTCATTCCCTAGATTTCCCTTTAAGGTTTTTTTGTTAGTCTATTATTTGCTCCATCTCTTATCTGATCCTTTAGGCAGCTAGAAGCCTAGACAACAGTTGCCTCTGATTTTTTTTCAGCAAATGCCTTTTGACAATTTCTTGTAATGGTGCTCGAAGGAGCACCAACCCCATTCTCCCCTTTCCAGCGATTGGCAGACTGCCGGATTTTCACTGAAATTGCAGGCTGTTGGTTTCAAGGCTACTGCCTATTTGGGGGCAGGGGTGGACAGGAGCAGGGGAAGTTGAAGTGCCACAAAACATGGTGTTCATACTGAGATTCTGCCAGTGTTTATGAATAAGGGCTCCCTAGACTTCTGCAAACCTTTGGTTAATTTCCAGGGTTCTGAAAAAGTGGGTTCTGACGAGTTTTGCCAGTTTTCTTATTGTCTTCATGGAGGAGAGGATTTTCAGAGGTTCTTACTGAACCATTGTTGGTGCTCTTGCCTTCTGCTCTGCCTCTGGGATGGATATGCAGTGAGGCACTTGAGGCGAGCATAGGGAATCCAAACTTTCCATCATTACTCCCACCAAAGGAATGAGTCAGTGGTAGTCAAGATGCGGGTGGATCTTCCTACCCAAGAACTTCCTTATTTCCCCATTTTTGAAAATTATTGGATCCACTAAAATCAATGAGTCTGAAATCATGATCTTGTGTTCGTTTTAAGAAGAGTTTTTGAAACATTGGCAAGAAGGTCATGACTAGCATTGTTAGAGTCTCCAGCTGTCCTTTTGGAAGAGGAATAGGGAGGAGGTTGGCCACATTTGTAATGTGTGCTCAAAAGTAATGTACTCTGCTTTCTTTTATGTCACAGGGATTTAATGTGCAAAATGGCGGTTATACGGGACTGGCATATTTCGTATCCTCCCACACACAAGTTCATGAATTTAAGACCTCACTCTTCACCGTGTAGAGTGTATTCAAGGAATGGTTTCCAACGTGTGTTTAGACCTTCTTCAAGTGAGTATTCGTGAAGAAATAATGCTAACGGTAGATATTACTTAAGTGTGTTTAGTATGTACCAGACTCTGTACAAAAGCTTCACATATCATTTAACCACATGCAACAGAGCTATGAAGTAGACTCTCTTACTGTCCCTATATTCTTTATGGGGAAACGGAGACACAGCTCGATCAAACCACTTGCCCAGAAGTTATGTAGTTTTAAAGTGGCAGGATCAAGATTTGAACCCAGACAGTGTGATTCCAAAACTACCGTGTTCCCTAGTATATCTCCTTACTTAGTTTTTCTTCATTAGGGACTCTTTATTTTAGTAGTTTTAGGGTTACAGAGAAATGTAGCTGAAGTCCAGAGAGTTCCATACACCCCTTTACTCCTCATCCCCATTCCCTACTGTTGACATCTTGCATTAGTGAGGTGCATTTGCTACGATTGATGTGCCGTTATTGATATGTTGTTAGTGACCAAAGTCTGCAGTTTACAGTCGAGTTGTTCTTTGTGTTGTGCATCCTCTGGGTTTTAATAAACATATAATGGCACGTGTCCAGCATGACGATATCACATGGAATCGTTTCACTGCGCCACAAAATCCCCTGTGGTCCACGCATTCATCCCTCCCTGCCCCTAGTCGGGGCAACCACTGGTCTTCTTACTGTCTCCATAGTTTTGCCTTCTCAGAATGTCATCAAGTTGGGATCATATCGTATAGAGCCTTTTGAGACGGGCTTCTTTCCCTTAGCAGTACGCACTTAAGGTCTTTCCTGTCTTTTGATGAGGCAGTAGCCCAGTTTTTAACCTCTGAAAAATATGCTCTTACATGGATGTACCATGGTTAGCTTATCTGTTCACTACTGAAAGACATCTTGGCACTCATGAATAAAGCTGCTGTAAACGTTTCCATGCAGGTTTTTGTGTGGATGTAAGTTTTAAACTCGTTTGCATCTCTCAGTGTTAAAGCGGTAAAATTCAACGTAATCATTTCCCCAAAGTAGATATCTTTTCATCTCTCCCCCCTCTCCCTCCCCTTCCTTCTTTCCTGAACATTTTCTAAGCCCTGACATGTGACAAGAACTGTCATAGGTACTGAGGATAAAGAGGTGGGCCCAGCAGAGGTCCTGCCCTGATGGCACTCACAGTCCGGGGGGGGGGGCGGGGGTAAAGAATTTTAGTGGCTTGAGGCAAACACTACCAGAACGGAAGTGCGTGTGCGGAAAGCATAGCGAGCACACAACCCGAGGTGCCAGGAGGCCTCAGAGGGGACAAAGGCACGGATGCACTGAATTCTGCCTTGTGAGGGGGGAAAGGCATTCCTGTCAAGTCGGACTGGACACTGTGCTTCCTCCCAGTGGATCGCAGGGTCACAGGCATCTACCCGGGAGTCTGGAGATACAGATCTCTAGGTGGCCGAATGTCTGCCAAAATTTGAGCATTTCTGTTTCCAAGGGAAAAGGGGAGAATAGGTGGGGGTCGGCCAGCAGCTGCCAACACCGTTCAGCAGCCCCACGTGTCCGGTGCCCTCCGGACGCGTCTTAGCTGACCTTTCTGATCCTGCAGAGCAGCGTGGATCGAGGGGCGTTCCCGCCGAGGCTCTTGCGCTCTGCCACATTGGCCTTCGGAAGTGTGTGCCTGGACATCCCCGCAAGGAACGCTTGAAAGTGTTGACCTCGAAGTATCCTAACCCAGAACTTCGCCTCTTACGTCGCCTCACGCACAAGCGGTATTCTGTCGTGTCCACTTGCCTTTCCTGAACGGGGAGGTGAGCTTTGATTGTCCAGTTTGCCAGCTTTCTGTCCCTCTTTTGTGAGCCGCCTGTTGATATCCTTTGCCCGTTCCCCTGCTGTGGGCTGGTCTTCGGGTGACTCGTGGGCGCTCTCTCTGTATGGAAGGTACTAGTCCTTCGCCTGCCTTACGTGCCGTCAGTGCCTGCTTTTCCCTTTGGCCACTTGCCTTCCGTTTTTACTGGTGGTAATTCTCAGTACTGAATTCCTTTTTCTTGTTTAAAGTAAAAGTCTCCTAGCACCTTTTGCCTCCCCGAAGGTGGGGACCGCGAAGTGTTTGGCTGCCCTCTGTCTCCTGCGTGGTGGTGCACATACATGGAGGTGACGTACTTGCATAATTCATATTAAATGAGTGCTGTTCATGGGGCAAACCACAGACCTGGGACCCCTGTTTCCTTTTAAAACAGTTTTTTTGCTTTATGTTCAAATCTGAAGGATTGCTCTGGACCTGACTTTATATTCATGAGGCTCTTCTTCTGTCGTGTGCAGTCTGCGGTTAAGCAGATCAAATGAGTTTTTTCTTTTTACTTCTGATCTTATACTTTTAATTTCCAGCTTTGCGGTGTGCTTTCAAGAACAGTTTTCCTTTTCCCCGCTGAAATCCCCTGTATATTCAGCGTGTTGTTAGGTTTGCCTGTGATCTCTTGAACGTGTTCACCGTTCCTGCTTTACACACCTGATCATTTCTCCATCTGTTCTCTCTGTGGCTCTTCTGGTTTCGCTCTTGGTTAGGTCACCTTTTCTCATTTCACTTGTCTCGCAGTTTTAAAAAGACTTAATGGCACACATTTGTGTGGAGCACGGAGGAAGCAGAAGAAACTGTTGAAAGCCTCTTCTCTCAGGCTTCAAGTGAGATGGGCTGTCTCCATTTCATCTCCGAACTGAGCTCTTGTCTGGCTTCGGTTGCAGCTGCCCCTGGTTTTCAAATGCTTTGATCTGGACGTCCGAGCGCTTCCCAATCCGGCTGCCGGGTTGGCTCTCTGCTTTACGGCGCCCCCTGCCAGTTTCGGAGGGTCTCCGGGGTGGGGGGTTCTCTGCCCTCCAGCCCAGCTCCTAGTTTTCCGCTCCTGAGGACGCCTGTCTCTGCCCTGCCTGCCTGCCTGCCTCCACTCTGCAGGTGGGCCCCTGAGGTGGGCTCAGCCTTAGGGACTCCCCTCTGCTCTCGCGCTGTCCTCAGCCTCTGGTGAGCAGGTGCCTTACACTCAGGGAAGAGCCTGCCCACCCGGGCCCCGTCACAGCCCCGTACCTCGTCCCCAGCAGTGGGGTGCCACTTCCACCCCCGCGGGAAGGCTCAGGAGGCCGGGCGCGGACTTGCCCTGTGGCTGAGGCCCCGCGGCCTCAGCCCATCACACCTGTCCCCGGGCAGCCGCTGAATGGTTGGTTCTTTTTCCCTCACCCCGGTCGAGAATGAATGTGCTCTGCTCCCCCTGCTCCTGCAAAGGGTAAAAGGGTCCCGAGTCCGTCCCCTCTGAGGAGTGGCTTGCCCTTTCCGGAATTTAGGTTGTTGGCATCCCTCAGTTCTCTGATGGGCTTAAAACTGAGCATCCCACTTGTTCTCATCGTTAGGGTGAGAATGACAGTCTCTTGTGACTGTTGTATATTCTAAACGGATGCAGAAAAGGTTGTCAACTTGCCCTTCGGAAAGATGATATCAATTTGTACTCCCACCAGCCGATTATGTGAGTGTCGTTACTGCTTTCCTTTCAAACCTTGGGAGGCGCGTTAGGCACGTGAAAGAGTTTTCCTTTTACTGTCCCCTAGTTTCAAACCAATATTTCTGATGACTTTTAAATTAGAATTGTTGATTGCAAAGGTGGTGCTTCTTGGGAAGCAACTAAAACTAGACGTGAAAAGCCCCAAAAAAGGTTTCAAGTTGGAGACATAAATTGACAAGAGAGGCTCCTCCGTGACCCTGGGGCCGGAGGAGGAGTTCGGGGCTGGGTGGGCAGAGGGCGAAACCGGGTTCACCGGCCCACGTGGAGCCATGCAGCCCCTCCCTGTGGATCGGCTGCTTCTGAGATTCCGGGGACGGAAACGGAGTGGGGGGGGGGGGTGCCGGCGGGGCCCCTGGAAATCTGGGATGTTTAGGTCTCTTCACGCTGGGGGCTCCTACTCAGTCCTCTTCCCCGCATCTGCTCCCTCCCAGGTGAGCCTCTGACTCCACGTCCCCGCATCTCTACGCCTCACGCATAACCAGAGCGATAGCCCCGTTCTGACTTCCCTCCTGAGCTCCAGATCGAATCTCCAGGTGCCTCTCTGACCTTTCTGCCTGGGTTCATCTGATGGGCATCTCAACCGTGAGCCGGCCAAGCAGAGCTCTTCGTTCCTGGTGTTCTCCATCTCGGTGAATAGCACCATCATTTATGTGGTTCTTCGAGCCCAGCCCCCAGTTATCCTTGGTTTCTTCAGGCTCTGCCCTGCTGAGCCGATCAATCAGCAAAACCCCGTCCACTCTGTCTCTTGACTATACCTCCCATCTGTCTACTTTCCCCCCCTGCCCCACATCCAGGGCCACCACCTGGTTTAAGCCACAGATACCTCTTCTCGGACCCTTGCAATCGCCTGCTCTCTGGTCTTCTTCCTCATTTCTTGCCCCTGTGTAATCTACTCTCTACGCAGCAGCCGGAGTGATTTTTGAAGACAACGTAGGTTAGAGGGGATCACCGCCCTGCTTGAACTCTCCCGAGCTTTCCCGTTGCCTTTGGAGACAACCCCAGGTTCTTGTGCAGACACTGAAGCACCACCCACCCCGATCTCAGCAATTTCTGCCCTCCGTCTCACGTGACACACGCATGCCATGTCCACGCTGGCCCTTTGCTTTCCTGGACACATCAAACTCATTCCTGCGCAGGCGCTTTACCTGTTGCTGTGTCCCCTCTAGCTTCTCGTCTGGCTGGCTCATTTCATCGTTGTGGTTCAGCTCATCACACACCTAGAGAGGACTTCCCTGACTACTGCACCTAAAACGGCTCCCCCCTGGCTCTTCGCCGTGTTCTTTCTCACCGTCTTTGTGGCACTTCTGCCTACCATTATTTTATCATTTATTGATTATCTGTTCCTTGTCTTTACTCTTTCCTCCAGATTCTAAGCTTTACAAGAGCTGATCTCCTCCGTCTGGTTCACTGTAATACCTCAGTGCCTAGAGCATTGGCTGAAATATGATGGGTGCTCAATACATATTTTTTGAATGACTGAATTATACTTCCTTAAAAGTCAGTGTTTCTCAGGGCTCCCTTCTTCTCTTCGTGGCGTGCTTCCCCCATGGCTTCTACATGGCCAGTTCCCCCACTTCTGATCTCTGAATGTTTGTGTTCAGCTTTCAAGTGGACATTCCCACTCAGAGATCCCAAAATGAATTCATTAGTTTTCCCATAAACTTTTTTCTCATCCGTTCCAGTATGTATTGCTATATACGAACTCCTGTAAATGTAGAAGCTTGGAATAGCAATGATCATTTATTTTGCTCACAGATCTGCCATTGGAGCACTAGGGACTTTACCTGGTCTATTTCAACTTCTCGTTCATTCACTCCTACTTTTCCCTCCGTGCCCATCATCTTAGTGTAGACCTCCATTAATACGTGCCTGAGCATGCTGTTAGTTAACGACATGTCTCCATACTGTCACTGGGTCCTCCCCTTTCTGTCCCTCCTACATGTGATGTCAGAATTCAGTTTAAGAATGAAAATTGGGTGATGTCATTCTCTCGATGGAAGTCCCAGCTTGGTGTCCCATGACCAGAGCATGAAGCTGAATGGGAGCCCCTGGGATTTGGCTCCTGCTGACTTTCGTAGTCTCGTCTCCGGGTTGATGCCTCCTAGGCTTGTCCCTCCGTTTGCCTCAACTGGCTGTCCTCCACAGTACCCCCTGCTTCTAGCCTCTCTCACTCTTGGGAGCACCAAGTTCCAGTTGAAGTTGTCACCTCTTTCTTGTAAGCAGCTTTTCCTGAGACCTTCAGCCTGTCACCCCAAACCAGCCACCCTCTTTTCTAGGTCTCCAGTGTGTCCTGGTTATGTGTGCCCCTCCCCAAGGAGGCAGTGGGCATGGCGAGCGAAAGGCATCCCAGCACCTGGCATAGGCTTCCTGGGTGCTCGGCGAGCATCAGGGAAGGTGAACGTTGGTGAAAGCTCATGCCAGAGAGGCATGATACCTGGATAAGAAATTCTCATTTGAAGGGAAATAACTAGAATCACCCTTCCCTGGCTCCTGCTTGTGAATGAGTTTATAAAAGAAGAAATGACATTAAAGACATTTAACACACATCCAGAATTTACTATGTAAAGCAAAGCTACTAAGTAAACTGTAGTCACCAAGCCTTTGCAGTCTCATAAGTCAATAGAACAGATTTACCAAACTACCTTTCGTTTTAGGCTCCTCTTTCTTGAGTAGGTTGTAAACTATCAAAAGGGAACAATCACGTGCTCATGCTTATGAAACTGACTGATACCATGAGAGGATTTGTACTTACTGTATTTACTTGTTCCCACGGCCGTTTCCATCTTAGAGAGGATGGAGGCTGGGGTGTGTCAGCTCTCCTCTGGTGACACGGGGACCCCTGGGATCTATAGCGCCACGGGCCCCACGTGGCTGCTTTTCCTCCCAGGAAGTGCAGCCCCCCGGCCTCCGGGAACTTATTTAGCACCTTCTGACATTCTTTCATTACCTTCCAGGGGACCAGCCATTCTCATCCCTTCCTTGTCTTGGAAAGGGAAATGATCTAGATTTGAGAGTTACACGTTTTCCCCTCAAAAAAGTGGCAAGGGGGTGAAAAGTGAATATGATATTTTGAAGATTTATTTGAAATGATACTGTTCTAATTGAATTTTCTTCTGAAGACCATCTTCTTTGCTTATAATGATACATGTCCTGGACAGGGAAGATTATCTTTGCTTTGCTTTTTCTCTTTAACGTGATTACTGTTATTTTATGTTGACCAGATTTCAGAGGTAAAAAATGGCCGTAGATTCGCCGTTGCAAGTCAAGCAACGCTTAGATGCGTAAAGTGAGCTACAGTAGAAGAAAGAGTGTTTTAGAAGTTTGTGGGATCCTAGTCCGCAGTGAAGTGGTTTTGGAGATCTTTGCTTTAAGCACGTCTAATAAACAACTGTATCTCTTTGACAGCCACCGCTATTGCAAATCCGATACTGTCCTTCTTAGATGTCAAACGGATTTTATTTCAAAAAATTACCGATGAGGGAGACGAGTTGAGAAAGGCCTTTCAGCTGCTCGATACCAATCACAACATGACAGTGTCGAAGAGTGAGCTGAAAAGAATTATCACAACCTTCCTGATGCCTCTCACAAGAGAACAGTTTCAAGATGTCCTGGCTCAGGTACCGTATGCACAAGCGACTTAGAATAACCCAGTTCTGGAAAAGATGGGGTTGGTTACTGCAGCGGGCATTGTGTTCTGGTTTTTCCCCCCACGGTTCCAAGTGAGTGGTTCAAGTTTTGTTTATTTTTCACAATTCAGTTTAAATCTGGCGGATGTGGGGTGATCAACATGGACGCGAGTCATGTTTTGTGTGGACCACTGGTGCAGCTGTTTCCTTTAGTTTTTGTTTTTGTTTTTTTTGTTTTTTTTGTTTTTAAGGCTTCCACATAAAGAGTATTTGGTCAACTCATATTTTGGAAGTCAGTATTTTGGCATTTGTTCTTGCATTGAATGGTTATTGAGCACCTACTGTATGCTGGACCCAATGCAGAGCAATCAGACGCAGGCCTGCCCTTGAGGGCGTCCCGGTCCCATGAGACGTATTTGCAAGTGTTGCTAAGCGTGGGCATCACAGGCAGGAGAGTTACCTAAAAATGGGGGGGTTGTCCAAGAAGGCTTTGGGGAGGAAGCGGTGTTTTTGGTCGCGTTGTGATGGAGGGGTGGATATTAGCCAGATGAAAAACGGAAGGGCATTCTAGGCAGAGAGAATAATAGCCCAGGTGAAATCATGCATGTCAGACTCAGCATGGCATGTCTATTCAGAGAACTGGGTAGTGCTGTTTGTATCAGAAGCAAAGGGATACGTGTCAAGTTGTGGACAGGGGGGCCAGTCCTGAAAAGTACCATGCAAAGGAGTTCGGCTTCTGTCCTGGAAGCCGTAGGGGGCCAAGGGTTTGCAGCAGGGAAGATGCAGTTACCTGGGGAGGGATATGGAGGACAGGCCCTTGGGCCTTCCGGTGGGGTACCATACCAGGGGGCTGTAAATAGTCAACATTTGGTGGGTGAGCCCTCAGGGCCTTTAAAAAAGGAATGCACAATACAATAGTAATTAAACACTCTCAAAATAAATCCATAGGGAGCGATGTCATAATATAAAGTAGAAAAGTTGGCTGGGAATATCAGTAGTGTGCCTTCCAACCCAATAACCCAATTATTAATTCGTACACACACACACACAGGCACACGCACACATACACACACACACACACACACACACACACAAATGTACATATTTTTACTCATTCATTACTTCTTCATCAGAGTCTGGCATTTTATAGTATTTAAAAGCCTATTTCCTTCTAGAATTTGGTGACTACCTCCACCCAACTCAGTTTGCTTTCTTTTACCACAGGGGAATTATGTGTTAGGAAAACAAACAGACCAGAGAATTTCGGGTGTTCCTGAATTCTAGTCTTAATCTCAGGGACTGGCTCTTCTTCCTTTGGCTGATTTAAAATGAAATTGTAGACCTATTTGTTGTTTCTTCTTGAGCATACCATGGTACTGTTTCAAGGATTTCTCTTCCTTTAATTTTGTTTTTCACTGAATGTGGGGTTTGTAGCCATTCTTTTCAAATACATATATTTTTCCTTTATCTTCTCTGAGACATTTTGGTATTGTCCCCAGACCCTTGAGGCTCTGTTCATTTTTAAATCTTTTTTTCCCTATTTTTCAGATGAGATAAGATCTGTTGATCTGTCTTCAAGTTCAGTGGCTCTTTCTTTACATCTCTGTTCTGCTCGTAAGCTCATCCAGTGAATATTGAATATTAGATATAGTGTTTTTCAGTTCTAGAATTTCCATTTGGTTCTTTTTTACAATTTCTATTCATATGCTTACATTTTTTTCTTCAATTATGGGCGTATTTCTTTTAACTCATTAAGCAAGGTTAAAATAGCTGTTTTAAAGTCCTTGAGTGAGGGGCACCTCGGTGGCTCAGTTGGTTGTGCATCCAACTCTTGATTTCGGCTCAGCTCATGACCCCAGAGTTGTGGGATCAAGCCCCACGTTGGGCTCCATGCTGAGCACACAGCCTGCTCGAGATTCTCTTTCTCTCTCTCCCTCTGCCCTTTTCCTCCACTTGTGCTCTCTCTCTCTAAAATAAAAATTAAGAAAGTCCTTGAATGATAATTCTAGTGTCTGGATTGTCTCAGGGTTGGCCTGCATTGGTTTTTTTCCCTCAACGAGGGTCACATTTTTCTAGTTCTTTGTATTTGAGTGTACAGTTAAACTGTGGTTTGTGAGCATAATTCGTTCTGGAAACATGCTTGCAGTCCAAAGCAGTGGTATATCAAAGCAAATTTCCCCGTAAGGAATAATGGAAACTCAGATGATTTGTTCCACAACCCAAAAATATTCACATAAAAATGATGACAATACTGTAATATAATACAAAATAATAAAGAAAAAATAAAGCAAAATAAACAAATTACCCTGCACTTACCTTTGAAAACCTTCTTGGCTGGTATGAGGAGACAAGAGAGAGGAGGGTTATTGTGTAGGACGACTTTCACTGTCACTAACGGAATCACTCATATCTATTGGCTCAATGGAATCTTTTTCATTTCATGCAACTTTAACAAGGAATATATCCAATAACACTTGCTTTTGCCTTCTTTTGAGGGTTTCACAGAAGTGTGACATTGCGTTGTCATTCAACAGATTTGTCACTCGCACTGCTATCGCCTTATTTGGGTGATGCTTTTCTACAAAATTTTGTGCTGTTTCCCCCATTTTACACGTGTCCATAATCTCAGTTGAAGTGAGGATTCCTCTGCCTTTTCCTCCTCCTCTTCTGTAACAAGATGTAGACGCAGACTTCTTATAATATCTTGCAATTTCGGCCACTCATGTACTTTGTTCATACTTCTTGATTTCCGTCTTAACTTCCATAGTAATCATCTTCTTCTTCTTCGCACCCTTCTTTTCAATCATTTTCTGTGTGGGGGCCATTGTATATGCTCACACGGATGTTGACTATAGTAGAGCATTAATAAACTCTTATCATATACCATATATAACGTGACTGGCAATTAGGCAGCAGAGGAAAGGGTCTCTATCTGCAGGCAGCCTGACCTAGAAGGAAGCAAAGCATTCCTAAGCTTGCTCTTGTCTGGAAAAGCAAAGGACTGTCTGTAGGTGCCTCGAAGTGACCAAAAATACACTGGTGCCAGTGGTGGGCACCTTCCAACGTTCTGAAAAATCACTGATTTCTGCCAAACACCGCGGCCTGAGACTGAGCATCTGAGCATGGGAGACAATCACCCACAATCCCACAGAGAGAGAGAGAGAGAGAGAGAGAGAGAAACCATTGGCTCAGTTGTGATCATGTGACTTTCGATGTCACGTACTACTCATATTGCAAGACATCACTCATTTATCAAGTTAAAATTTTATTAGAAATGTTTGCTCATCTTGCGGAACACTCACAGAACAAATTACTCACAACTCAAGGTTTTACTGTATTTGGATTACATCCCAGACCCGTGTTACCCAATAGAAATGCAGCGTGAGAGGTGCCTGGCTGGCTCAGTCGGCGGAGCACGCAGCTCTTGATCTCGGGATTGTGTTCACGCTCCACACTGGGTGTAGAGATTACTTCAAACTAAAATTAAAAAAAATTTTTTTTTAATACATAGTGTGTGTATATATATATATATATATATATATATATATATATATATAGTGACTCACACATGTAGCTTAAAATGTCTTAATGGCCACCTGAAAAGAAATAGGTGAAATTAATTTGAATATTTTAATTTAATGAACGTGTCCAAAATGTATCATTTCAACATGTTATCACTATTAAAAATCGACAATCAGTAGTTATTTTGCATTCTTTTCTGTGTACGAAGCCTTCAAAACCTGCTATACACTTTATACTCACAGCCGACTTCAGTCTACACACTTAAGTTTCCATTGGAAATACTTGATCTATATTTAGATTTCATAAAATTTATAATTAAAATACAAGTTTCATATACTTAGTCGTTGCAAACGTACTTCAAAGTTTTCCAGTCATGAGCAGGGGAGAGGCAGAGAGAGAGAGAATGAGAGGGAGACACAGAATCCGAAGCAGGCTCCAGGCTCCAAGCTGTCAGCACAGAGCCCGACGCGGTGCTCGAACCCACGGACCGCGAGATCGTGACCTGAGCCGGAGTCGGACGCTTAACCGTGAGCCACCCGGGTGCTCCTCATTGAATTAATTTTAAAATTTAAATTAATGAACATGAATAAAAAGCTTCAGTTCATCAGCTGCCCTAGCCTCGGTTCAGGTGCTCGACAGCCACATGTGACTGTGGCTGCACATCAGACAGTATAGGGCTGAACACTATAAATACTGTGCTGTGGAGACTGGATTCTGTTACATTTCTCTGAAGACTGTCGATGCTCCTGCTCTGGCGGCAGTTAACCTGCAAACTGTGTCTCGCCGGCAGTGAGCATTTGCTTGCATCTGAGTTTGGCCCTTTTGTTTCTCGGTGGGTCTCTGAGTCCGGCTTGCACATGCCTGGTTCGGGCATCCGTTGGAAACTTGGACAGAACTTAGAACAGCAAGTGGGTCTCCTCCTCTCTCCTGTTTGAGACTTCCCTCACATTTTTAGTGGCCGTGGTTGCTTCAGGTTCTGCACACCGGTTCTTCAGGCCAGAGGGACTGGGTTTTCTTTTGGGGTTTTAGCTGCTGTGCTGGGGAGTGACTGTGGCTTACTCTTAGGCTCAAAGCCTTTATGAATGGGAAACTCCCTCCATACTTGTCCCTTTTCCTGAGTTTTGAATTTCTCCAGAGTCTTCCTGCTTTCGTATTTGCCAGTTTATAGTTGTTTTGTGCGGGAGATTGATCTGTTACGAGCTGTATCTACCACAACTTCTGCTTCATCAGATTTTAAAAGCAGTCACAAATTTACAGAGAAATTGGAAGTTTAGCGGGAAGAGCAGTTTTTTTTTCCCTGACCCATTTGGGAGTAAGCGGCCCCGTCACCCCAAATATTTCAGCGTGTGTGTCCTTCAAAACAAGGATAGCCTGGGGCGCCTGGGTGGCTCAGTCCCTTAAGCATCCGACTTCAGCTTAGGTCATGATCTCACGGCTCATCGGTTAGAGCCCTGAGTCAGGCTCTGTGCTGACACCCAGAGCCTGGAGCCTGCTTCCGATTCTGCGTCTCCTCTCTCTTCCCCTCTCCCATTCGCTCTCTGTCTCTCTCTTTCTCAAAAAAAAAAAAAAAAAAAAAAAATCAAAACAAGGGTAGCGTTCTACATAACTGCAATCTGACCACCGAAACATGGATATTAACATGAGCTCATGACTACCGTCTCAGCCCCAGGACCCAGCCCGGTTTTGCCAGTCATTCCATGCAGGTCTTGTATGATCCAGGTCAGAATCACGAATTGCATTTGGTTGTCGTATCTCCCCAGTGTCCTTCAGTCTAGAACAGTTCCTCAGTCTTTCCTTAGCTTTCCGGACCTTAACACGGAAGATTGCAGCGTGTAGCATGTCCCGGTGTGAGTTTATCTCCTGTCTCCTTACGACTAGATCAAGGCTTGCATCTTTGGGCGGGAGTACTGCAGAAATGCTGCTGTGTTCTCACTGTGTTTTATTAGGTTGCGCTGTGATCCTAGTTTGTCCTGTTACTGTTATGTTCACTTTGATCACTTGAGTATCTGTGGGATACTGGGAAATGTCAGGCTTTTTCATGGTAAGGTACTCTTTATCCACTTTGTAATTAATAAGCATTTTGTGGGGAAAATTTGAAACTATGTAAATATTCCATTCCTTACCGAACTTTCATTTATTCATTTACTGTTTTTATATTTGCAGGGACTCAAGACTTCCTCTTTTATCAAGTGGTTATGATCCATTACGTTCTTCATTTATTTTGATTTTTAAATTGCCTCTACTTTGACCAGTAGGAGCCCCCTCCTGCTGGTTTGTGTCCTTTTGGCATGCCTCTATCATTCTCAGAGCACTTCCTTCGTTTCCAATATAAAATATTCCAAACTCATCTGTACTTTCCTTGCCTCAGTCCTGGAATTATCCATTTCCCTAAATAGCTTTGGTCCTTTCAATGGAAACGAAATTCAGAATCCAGAATCTGGGCACTGGGGCTGCTCATTGCCACTGGAATGGCACTCCAGGCCTCTCGGTGGGCAGAGCTCTAAGGGTACATTTCCCCCCAATACACATGTATACGTGCATTTACATCTCCGTTCATTTCTGTACCAACCTCTCTCTCTATTGAAAACCACGAGTCTACACAAGTAATGCCAATTCTAATCCTACCTCTCAGGGTTCTTTCTAATTTTCTTGCTTTTTCATATTTGCAATTGCCTTTTCACACGACGAGAAGCTTGGATTTTGTTATTCTTAGTATATTTCCTTATTCGATCAGTCTCCCTGGTGTGTGATCATCTCCCATCCCCAGAGCCTCGCCCTCGCGTGTGGATGCTCTCTTCACCCCACTTGGGTCACGTCCTGCTCTGGACTCCCATGGTCCCCCCAGCATGGCAGACGTTGTTTTTTCTCTGCCCCATCAGACTCTAGGACTGACTTATTAGGGAGGGAACAGGAAAGCAGGGAAGAGAGAAGAAAGATGAAAACCTTTTCTCCTTAAAAAAAAAAGTTTCCCCTTTATTCACGTTAACTAAAAATTTCACAAATAATACGTATCAATGATTTCATGTGTCACTTTTGACTGTACCCACAGTTTAAAAAATCTGTTTATTTTGAGAGATAGAAAAAAAAGTGCAAGCAGGGACGGGCAGAGAGGGAGGGAGAGAGAGAACCCCAAGCCGGCTCCACGCTGTCAGCACAGAGCCTGATGTGGGGCTCGATCGCAGGAACCATGAGATCATGACCTGAGCGGAAACCAAGAGTCAGATGCTTAGTTGACTGAGCCACCCAGGCACTCATGTATCTATATTTTTATTAAAAACTTTCCTAGATATAATTTATATTATAATAAAATTCACCATTTAAAAATTTACAAGGTACTGGTTTTCCGTATATTCAGGGTTATACAAGCATCATTACTGTCTAGTTCTAGAAATTTTCATCACCCCCAAAAGAAACCCCGTACTCATTAGTAGTCACTCCCCATTTCCCCTCCCCTAGTCCCTGATAACCATTAATATATTTTGTGTCACAGTAGATCTGCTTCTTCTGGACATTTACTATAAATGGAGTAATATAATCCATGATCTTTTGTGTCTGGCTTCTTTCATTTACCATCACGTGTTCAAAGTTCATCCGTGTTGTAGCATGAATCAGTACTCCCTTCCTTCTTATGGCCGAATCGTGATCACCTTTTGTTTATCGTTGGCTGATGGACCTTCGGGGTGCTTCCACTTTTTGGCCTTTGTGAACAACGTTGCTATGAAAATTCACGTACAGGGGTACCTGGGTGGCTTAGCCGGTTGAGGGTCCGTCTGTTGATTTTGGCTCAGGTCGCGATCTCACAGTTTGCGAGTTCGAGCCCCACATTGGGCTCCACGCTGACAGCGTGGAGCCTGCTTGGGATTCTCTCTCTCTCTCTGTCTGCCCCTCCTCCACATGTGCCCTCTCTCTCTCTCTCTCCAAATAAATAAATGAACTTAAAAAAATTCACGTACAAGTTTTTGTGCGGACATATGTTTTAACTTCTCCAGGGTACGTGCCTAGGAGTAGAACTGCCGTGTCATGTGGTCATGTTCTCTCTCGGTTTTTAAGTTTTTATTTAAACCCCAGGCAGTTAACACACAGTGTAGTATCAGTTCAAGTGTGCAATATATAGTGATTCAACACTTCTATACAGCACTCGCTGTTTATCATGACACGTGTACTCCTTAATCGCCATCACCTGTTTCACACGCACCCTCCCCCGCTCTGGCGACCATCAGTTTGTTCTGTACAGTGAAGAGTCTGTTTCATGGTTTGCCCCCCTCTGGTTTTTTCCCCTTTGCTCGTTTGTTTTGTGTCTTAAATTCCACATACAAGTGAAATCATATGGTTATTTGTCCTTCTCTGACTGACTGATTTCGCTTAGCATGATACTCTCAGCTCCATCCACATCATTGAAAAAGGCAAGATTTCATTCTTTTTGATGGCTGAGCAATATTCCATCACACACACACACACACACACACACCCCACATCTTCTTTATCCATTCATCAGTTGGGCTGTTTCCATAGTTTGGCTGTTGTGGACAGTGCTGCTGTAAACATCGGGGTGTGTGTATCCCTTCAAATCAGTATTTTTGTGTCCTTTGGGTAAATACCTAGCAGTGCAGTTGCTGAATCGTAGAGTAGCTCTATCTTTGACTTTCTGAGGAACCTCCATACTGTTTTCCAGAGCGGCCGCACCAGTGTGCATTCCCACCAACGGTGCGGGAGGGTTTCCCTTTCTCCGCATCCTCGCCAACACCTGTTATTCCCTGTGTTGTTGATTTCCGCCCTTCTGACAGGTGGGAGGTGGTAACTCGCTGCGGTTTGGATTTGCACCCCCAAGGGTGAGGGCAACTGGTACCGTTCTCTTGTTTTTAAGGAACATTTGTCCTTGCAAACCCGGTATCAGTTTCCTCATAAGCTTGATTTGACTGATACTTTATTTATACCAAATGGAGAGTTAAGATATTTTTCCTGCTAATGTCTCCCTATATTCATGATCTAATGTTAATTTAAAATTTTGACAACCTTCCCAAGCTAATCAGCTATGCAGGAAGAGGAAAAGTACAGAAAATGTGAAATGTGTATCCGTTTTTAAAAGCTACATCTGTTTTTAAGAGAAGTCACTGAGAGCTGTAGAGATTCAGAGACTTTAAAAACCAGGCCCTGGTAGCCTAGCTGAAAGAATAAGCATGGCTTTTCTAGAACCTCGAGCTCCCGTGACCGCGTGTAAACCGAGGAGGCTGGAATGGGGTGCATTTTTAGGAGGCCAAGTTCACCGGGAATGAAGAGCAGGGTTTCTCTTTCCAGTCACTGGAGTTCACAGGGCGGGTGACTTTTCTAGATCTTTTACCAGCGAATCTCTTTTCCAATAGTGAATGTAAGCCTAACCGGAAACATAGAAACCGGTAAAATATTTCAGGGGGATTTCACTGTCAACATTAGGTAAGAGTTTTCCAGTTACAGTGAATTCACTTCAGCTTCAATTTTATTTTAAGCACCACGTCGAGAATGTTTAAATGTCGGACAGTTTTGGAGACTGATCAGGGCAAGAACGGTGTGGCATTGCTGGCAGGGCATCGCCCTGTACCTTAGTTTCCACTGACGGTAGAGTGAATCTTTTTACGAAGATTCACTTAACGAAGACGTTAAGATTATTAACGTCTCTGAACGTTAATAAAAAGTTTGTGAAAGAAGTTGAATTGGCAAAGAGATTCCAGAGAAGAAAACCACAGCTGTGGTCTGGTCCCAGAGGTCGTGCTGTGTTGGGGAAAGAGATGTCTCTGAAGACACTTGTCGACATGATGGATGTGGATTTAAACACTACCCTCCCCCACCCCAGTCTGAGAGTTTACTTTTAGTGATTCATCGTTGGGTGGTTACGCTTCTTAAACATGTTTGCCAGAATCACAAATACTGAAAAAGTGAATTCTTAGCAAAGAGCCTCTCCTTCTAGACTAGATTCTTCGGTTTGTTTAATGGACTGAGCTTTGGAGGCTGGACATAATGCAAAAATGTATCTGCCACATTAGCCTTTTCATTAGACCATAAGTAACAATGTGAAATGTGACAAAAGCTTCAATAGGTTAATGGACTTTCTCCCTCCTTCCCTCCCTCCGTCCCTCCCTCCTTCCTGCCTTCCTTCCTCCCTCCTTCCTTCCTCCCTCCCCCCTTCCTTCCTTCCTCCCTCCCTCCTTCCTTCCTTCCTTCCTTCCTTCCTTCCTTCCTTCCTTCCTTCCTTCCTTCTTTCCTTCCTTCCTTCCTCCCTCCGTCTTCCTCCCTCCCTCCCTCCTCCTCCTTCCTTCCTCCCTTCCTTCCTTCCTCCTTTCCTTCCTTCCTTCCTTCCTTCCTTCCTTCCTTCCTTCCTTCCTTCTTTCCTTCCTTCCTTCCTCCCTCCCTCCTCCTCCTTCTTTCCTTCCTTCCTTCCTCCCTCCCTCCTCCTTTCCTCCCTTCCTTCTTTCCTCCCTTCCTTCTTTCCTTCCTTCCTCCCTCCCTCCCTCCCTCCCTCCCTCCCTCCCTCCCTCCCTTCCTCCTTTCCTTCCTTCCTCCTTTCCTTCCTTCTTCCTTCCTTCCTTCCTTCCTTCCTTCCTTCCTTCCTTCCTTCCTTCTTGGCAGGGTGGTTAGCACAGTGACAGGAACTTGGGCTCTGGAGTCACAGAGAGTTCTGGCACTTAATGGTAGTGCCTTGCAGGGAGGTCACATCCCTGTTCTGTGAAATGTGGAAAACGACCACACCCTCAGAAGCTGGTTTTGGGACTAGAGGAGTTAACTCCTGTAAAACACCAAGGGTAGTGCTTGCGCCCGTCTGTTGGGTATGAGCTCTGCAATTGTACGTTTCCCCCCTTGTCATGAAGCCTTACTCCCCAAATCATGAGGCCTCCTGTCTTGGAGCAGCACACACACCCTGTTCTCGCCCTTCTTCTGTGGGGTTAGGCAAACTCTGAGGTGTCTACCCCAAAATTACATCTCCTAATAAATACTCTATCTGAAATAGAAATCACGCATGTGCTTTTCAGGAAACGTCTTCACGAAGGCCCACACCGTGAGCCACTCTCCCTCTGGTCCCATTTTCTGGTCATACATGTTTTAAATAGAAAAGAGAAATTTGTCCTTTGGGGAAGACTGAGGTAGCCGTGTAGGCTTTGAGGCTGGAATTTGAAGGGCTAAGTGAACATCAAACTTGACTGTATAGACGTGGGAGCCGCTCAGCTGTATGGGAAATTGTACTTTGTGTGTTTGTATGAGGCTTCATAAAATATATCTGTATTGGTTACACGTCTTTTATTTTTATTTTTATTTTTTAACGTTTATTTATTTTTGAGACAGAGAGAGACAGAGCATGAACGGGGGAGGGTCAGAGAGAGGGAGACACAGAATCTGAAACAGGCTCCAGGCTCTGAGCTGTCAGCACAGAGCCCGACGCGGGGCTCGAACTCACGGACCGCGAGATCATGACCTGAGCCGAAGTCATCTGCTCAACCGACTGAGCCACCCAGGCGCCCCTGATTACACGTCTTAACTTCAGTTTCCGAATCCTTTTTTGGGGGAGATAATTATTTTCACTTTTTAAACAATTAGACTTTTTCTTTAGAAGTAATTTCAAACCTCCAGAAAATCTGGAAGAATGAGAATAGTACAAATAGTACCCATAGACCTTTTACCCAGATTTGCCAGTTGGGAACATTTACTCTCATTTGCTTCTCCTGTGATCTTTTGTTATCTACGTGTGGTCTGTATGGAGACGCAAACGGTGTACAAGGCATATACACGGTGTACGTAATTTTTTTCTGAACTCGTTGAGAGGCAGCCGCTTATATTATGGTTATTTACTTGTAAAAACTTCACTGTGTATTTCCTAAAAAGAAGAACTATTCTCTTACATAATCACAGTAATCAACGTTAGTAAATGAAACACTGAGATACTACTTTAATCTATAGCCCGTTTTGACCCACTTGACCCAATAATGTCCTTTATAGAATTTTTTATTTAAAAATGGCTTTTTTTCTACCTTAAAAGTATATGAATGTACGGAAAGTTCACATGACCCTCAGACGGTAAACCTGTGCTGTGGCCTCACCCTTTTGGGGGAAAAAAAAAAAAATATATATATATAATATATACATTTATACATATATACATATATAAGTACATATAAAATGTATAGTAGAACATATTTCTACTAATTTTACTCTATTTTTAAAATTTTCTTTATTTTTTTTTAATGTTTATTTTTGAGAGAGAGAGAGAGCGCGCGCGCGCGCAAGTGGGGGGAGGGGCAGAGAGAGAGGGAGACACAGAATCCGAAGCACGCGCCACGCCCCAAGCTGACTGTCAGCACAGAGCCCGACGTGGGGCTCCAATTCACAAATCATGAGATCATGACCTGAGCCGAAGTCAGATGCTCTACTGACCGAGCCACCCAGGCACCCCTATTTATTTTTATTTTCCAGAGAGATCCTGTGAGTGGGGGAGAGGGCGAGAGAGGGAATCCTAAGCAGGCTCCACTCTCAGTGTGGAGTCTGAGGAGGGGCTTGACCCCATGACCCCGGGACCATGACCTGAGCGCAAATCAGGCGTGGGACACTCAACCAACTGAGCCACCCAGGCACCCCTAATTTTACTCTATGTTTTAGATAGAACTAGATTTCAGGTAATTTTGTAGACAACTTGTTGACTTTTAACTGATCACAGACTGGCCTGGCATTTATGCTATTTGTACCCAGATTATTGAGGATGTATGTCAACTCAGACACCTAGGTGAAGTAGCTGTGCCTCCTAGATACCCACCCCTGTGATGGCATCCTGTCCTACACCATGAGAACTCCTGTGCGGTCTACTACTTGGATCTGAATCCTCTAACGGGCTGTCATTCTTGTTTGAATGTAGATCCCCCTCACCAGCTCCGGTGCCATTCCTTACCTCGAATTCCTGTCCAGGTTCGGTGGGATGGACCTACATATAAATGTTATAAAGAGGTAAGTGGTTTCGTTTGCTCATACGAAAATGTGAATTATGGAATGACAAGAGAGAGGCTATGAGGTCATGAGAGCTAATCAGGTCAACAGATATGTGTGGAAGATGAGTTGGTAGAGCTTGTCCATATAGAATTTAATGGAGTTAATCCCCAGTCAAACGTATATGTAGACAAGTCTTTAGTAGCCTCAATGTAGGATGCGTTTTAGAACAAAAGAAATAATACTGTGTTGGAAATGGAAACATAACAAATTAAGACAGTGCTAATATATATTATGTGCAGTGTACTTCAGGTTTGGAAATAATACATTTTAATTTTGAAGTAAACATGTTAAGATGCAAAATTTAAATTTGTTCATTTTTATTTTCTTTCTAATGTCTCTCATTCAAAAGCGATCGTGTTTTAGGAGGTAGAAATGAAATATTTTTTTAAAGAGGTCCCTTGGATTCTGTAACTGTAGCACGCGCTTGGGGCTCGCTCACTTTACCTGCAAAAGGGGAGTGTTAGAGTATGAACTCTCACGTCTCTATCAGCTGGAAGGTTCTTTGATTCTGGCATGTGATTCAGGAAAGGCCATTTTAGTAAACAAATTCCTCAGATTATCTGACTCTCAATGAATAAACCTCATTTTCTCAGGAGTTGTGCCGTTGCAAGCGTTAACTCTGATCCTGAAGCATTAGCAAGTTTGGGCGTGATGGCTTTCCTGATGGAATCAGTCGTGGACGCAAGCGTAGGTATAAGAAATCATGCAGCAGAGGGGAGGCAGAGCAGGGATCGTTCAACGGGCGCGAGTTTCAGAGACGTGCACAACGGCGTGCATATACTTCACACTGATGAACTGCACGCTTACAAATGATTAAGGTGGGAAATTTTATGTTGTGCGTGTGGTTTGGTTTGTTTCTTTTGATTTTTTATCACAATTAAAAAAAAAAAAAATCCGCGCAGCAACGCCAACACGAGTGACGAAGTATTAATCCCTAGGTAGCCGGGGACTGCTCTGTGCTCTGTGTAGTTAATGGTCCGTAAGTGTTGGGCTGAGATCATCTCCAGATTTATTCAAAAGAACGACTATTTGCTTTATAAACTGTATTTTGATGCTCCTAACCTAAAGCAGTCCCCATCTGTGATAAGGTTGCTGGGTAGACAGTCCCCTCATTTGAATGTTATTTGTTGGAAAAGCTAAACAACTAGAAAACCCGAAAGCAGGAGAGTTCTTTTTTTGTCTTTTGTTTTTGTTCCTTTAATTGTGAAACATCAGTCTAATGATTAGCTTGAGATGAAAAGGATCACAAGTTACTTCCTTAAATATAAAAGGCTAAATGTTTAAACGAAGTTTGAAAGGTTTAGCTGAAAACTGACTTAACCCGTGGGGCTGAATTTTTTTTTTGCTGTTGGAGACAGTGAATCGTAGCTAACAGAGATGCACCCTCTGTTAATATGGTAGGGTATATCCATGAACGCACTTCCACTGGAAACAACTAAACTGACTGATATAAGGCAAAACATATATGTGCATTTTCATTCATTAGTGAGCTAGCCAGAAAGCGAGGACTCCTTAGAGGCCAACATGAAATGAGACGAAAGCCAGCTTTTGCCCTGAGAGTATTCGCTACATCCCGGTGGATGTGTGTTTCAGCTTGGTTGGCTATTTAGAGTGGAGGGGACAGGAGACAGACGCTGAGGTGGAGGGACCCAACAGAAGACCAGTACATATAAAGTTAGGACACCTAAACCCTCATGTAAGGGTAAGTTATAAATATAAATCTGCATCACAGAAGGGCACAACAAGGAAACCTACCTCTTTCCATGCTGCATTTGGGCAAAGTACAGTAAGTCAGTATTTATGCAAGTCTGTGCCTGAAATAATGCCACCTGTGTGGTCTGAGAAGTCTCAGGCTAGTAGTTCACTTAAAACTGGTCCTGGCCTGGGTGTGGCCTTCTGTAGAGGAATACATTTTCGACCTAGCCCTTAAAGAATTTCCACAAAGTGCCAAGTAATATCAGACCACACACACACAATATTGAAAACATATGAAGAGACAAAGAATGAGGTTGGCAAACCAATAGAAGCAATGTCCCCTAGGATCAGATATCCAAGTGCTCGAAATACTGGAAGTATCAAATATAGAATCTAAAACTATTTTAGAATGTTCAGAACAATGAAAGAATGGACTCAGCATATAAATACGAAAGAAGAGGCCAAAAGGGAAAAAAAAAAAAAAAGATTTGGAAAAGTACGGAGCAGAACTTCTGGTACTTGAAAGATGCAGTAACAATTGTAGCTATAAAATTCAGTGGCTGGGTGAAAGTCGTGGATTAAACACAGTCGAAGGGAGCATTAGTGGAGTGGAAAGTAGTTCCAAAGCAGTTATCCATGAAGGCCACCCAGAAAGACAAAGACAGATAAAGTATGGAGGACAGGTGTAAGAGACATGGTGGGGAGAAAGAGAAGGCCAAGAGATTTCTTACTGGATTTCCAGATATACAGGGAAAAGATAGGGAAGAGAGAGATTGAAAAGGATGACGGCTGAGAAGCTTACGCCAGCCAAATGAAAAGAAACGCCTATGTAGACATGTCCCAGTGAAACTGCGGAGCAGCAGAATCAGAGAGAGGAGAGGAAAGGCAGCAAGAGGAGAAACCAGACTGGCCTAGGGGACCGACCATAGACTGAGACTGGTGTCCCTGGTTTGAAACAGTGGGAAGGCCTCTCCCATGCACGGGGAATAAAGTATTTGCCAGCCCAGAATCTGTAAGGTCTCTTTCTGTGGGAACACCGGGGCCCTTTTCGCTTCTTGCCATAGCATAAACTCAAGCACTGATGTCAGGTCATGTGGAAAAGGGAGAAACATGTGTCCCCTCTGCCTGTGGTGTTCAAGGTCACCTTTCAACTAGATCCTTTCTTGGTACTACAAAGCATGCCTCTTATTTTTATACACACATGTAGTATGAAGGAACCCCTACAATTGGAGGAGGGCAAGTCGGGGGCCTTTGGGTTTGGCTCTCACTCTTGATTTGGGTGATTGTTAAGTAGGCATTTGCCTTAATAATAACTAAACTATGAAAATACATATTCTTTTCTATCTATAAGTCATATTTCATAAACACAATGTAAAACTCAGTAAGTTCAAGAAACAGATTAGCTATAGCAGAAGAAATAAGTGGACTGGAAGACCGGCCAGAAAAAAACTTAGCCAGAACGCAGCACAGAGTCACAGAAATGAAACTGGAACTCTATGAAGCTGGTAATGAGAGATGGGATGGGGTGATACCTGAAGGAGCAATGGCGGAGGACTTTCCAGAACCGAGGGAGGGTTCCATCCCGCTGACTCAGAAAGCCAAAGAAGTCCCGAGCAGGATTAAAGATGGGGGTGGGGGCGCAACTACCCCCAGACCGAGAGATCTGCCAAGAAGCCAGAGGGCAACATCTAGACAAAAGTGACTTCTGAACAGCAACAGGGATGCCAGGGGAGTGAATTGACGATCACAGTGTCTGGAAAGAAAATCATTGCCATCTTAGAATTATATATAAAGAACATATCTTTCGGTATTTTCAGAATTGAAATAAAGACCTTGTAAAACAAAAATGGATTTGGCCCCCCCATTAGATCCAGTGAAAGAACTTTAAAGGATGGACTTTTTAGGTGGAAGGAAAACGCTCCTGGATGGACAGTTAGAGGCGATGCAGGAAAGAGTGAAGGGCAAAAAGGACAGTGAGTGTGCAGTTGGATCCAACACCCGCTGACCTCAGGAAGCACTAAGGGCTGAGAGTAACGATGGCTTTGGGAATTTAAAAATAGAAGAGAATTAAAATACACGACAGTAGCAATATATACACGGAGAGGAGGGACTAGCATAAAATGTCCTCGAGTTGTTACCTTGTCCAGCAGGAAGATGAGAAATCTTGATTAACTTTAGACTTGGAAAAATATGCAGGTTATAATTTCCAGAACAACTGCCGTAAGATTAAACATGGAGTGTTTAGAGGCAAACAAGTCGATGGAATCCTAAAAATGGGATTAACCGAAAGAAGGCAAGAAGCCCGCAGAATAGGGCGGAACCAATAGAAATTCCAAATGTATTGGTGATTGTAATAAATGTTCCACTTAAAAGGCAAAGATTGTCTGACTAGGTAACAAATAGTAAACTCCACTAAGAGAAAAACCTATACAGGCTTACAGAAAGGTTAAAAAGTGAAAGGGTTTCAAGACCTACCATTCCAAGAAACACTAAAGAAAGAGGGCGCCGCTAAGTTAATAACTGATAATAAGCCGTGTTCTCCTGAAGCAGACAGAAAGATGGAGTTCAGGGGTGCAAGACGCAGTGTAGGGGAGACAGCCGTGAAGGGAAGAGGGCCAGAGGGGAGTTGGGCCCAGGAGCCGCCCTGCGGACTGGAGAGGGAGGGAGAGAGGAAGGGGGAGATGGGGAGCGAGTTTGCACCTGGCTCCAGGGACACCGGGCTCCGGGGACACCGGGCTCCCGGGGACACCCCCGCTGCTCCATTTCTCCAGCTGACGGTGGGTACACAGGCATTTGTCTGTTTTTGTTCTTTAAGTCTGAAACCTCTCTTCAAAATAGTGTTTTGTGTCTCTTCCAATACATGATTAAGACATGAAAAATATTACATTTGATATAGAACCACAAGTCTGGATTCCTGGCGAGTTTCCCTGTTGAAGTTGGGCACTTACCCCTCCCAGCCTCAGTTTCCTCCAACGTAAAATGAAGTTAATTTCTGCTGGAAACGCTCCAACGTCTTCCGCTTACCCCAGTATGAAGTCCAGCTTCCTTATCATGGCCACAGCACCGCAGAGCTGGCATCCATTTCCATCCCTGCACTCACCCGTGCCCCCTGCCCTTGCCGGGCGGGCTCTGGTCTCCGTGGCCACCGCCAGTAGCAAAGCTGGGACGTGCTGAGTTCCGGCCCCCTCGGCCTCATGCCGCTGTGTCCTCCCTTTGCTTTGTCCAGAGAGCTTTTCCTTCAAGTGGATCGTTCCTGGCTTCTCTGCTTCGGATTGTTCCAAAGAGGGGCTCTGAAGTAGTTGATAGATACGTGGATAATGTGAGATAGAAAACAGTTAATAAAAGCAGAGGGAGCCACGGGGATGGTACAGACATACATCCACCACGGAGTCCTTTACCGCGTGGCAAAGAGTGCCCCTGGAGTGGACTGGGGACCCCTTAGAGGTCAGAACACAGGACTGCAGCGGAGGGGTGCGATGTGGGGTGTGACCCGGCACCTCCACTTCTCCAGCCACGACCTTCGTCTCCCTCAGTCTCTTTGTCTGCAAACCAGGACGATCATGGCCCCTGACCCACAGTCGTCGTGAGGATTAAATCAGATGGGGCTCGCCGTAGGAAGTGCTCATGAAGTGTCAGCTCTAACTGCTCAGTTCCCACACTACCTGGGAGGAATAAATGTTAGATTTCATTTTACGGATGAGGAAACTGAGGCACGGAGAAGCTAGGGACTTGGTCCAGGTCTACACTGCTGGCAGATGGCAGTGTGTAAGGAATACCTCGCGCTTGTAAATATATAATTTAGAAATCCTTATAATTTTGATCTCTGCAGGCCCTACATAAGCATTTATTTGGTTAAAACATGTTAACAAAAAGTCTTTATTTTTATTTTTCAGGGGAGGTGGGAATGAAATGAATTGCAGTCGGACAGTAAAAGAACTTGAAATCCAAGTAGGAGAAAAGGTAATAGAGATCTTTTAAAATTCTTCCCCCGACCCTTTGTCAAAAGTATCGTCAGCAGAGGTAGATGAAGCAGAATGGGCCACATCTTGCGGTCTGCACTCTCCCGTCAGGGCCGTCTGACAAATAGATCCGATAACAAGCCCGTGTGAGAGCTTGCATTCAGACGGCCTCGGATGGCGTCTCTTCGGATGAGTGACACCAACAGGGAGTCCTGGAATATGAGTCACTTTTGTAGTAACTTTAGATCCTCGGTATTAGGGCTGCCCTTTCTGGATTTGTCGAAGACTGAAGCAAGGATCTCTTTGGAAAGAGAAAACTACTGCTTTTCAGCGGCAAATGTCAATTAAGAGCAGCATGGCAAAGATAACTGGTGAAACCCAAAGTGGCATATATTTAAGTATTGAGTAACTTTGCCACAGAAGCTACTACATGTGTTTAGGAGAGGAGCATACAGCTTTGCTCCTTCCTGTTTGCTGATTATGGTTGGACATCGTCGCGTACGGCTAGGGAGGGAGGAGATGTGCGTGGCTTCCCGGGGTTGGAATCAGACCCCTTTTAAAATGCATTTGAGCCTGTCAGTTACACAAGCAGTTTGAGAATCATGATTTAATTCACCCGGTTCAATATGTTGCTTTGAAATGTGACCAATCTTCTTTCCTTTTTGAACCTTCTGGGATTTTCATACATTTCAAAATTTAAAAATCGCCAGAAATCCACAAAATGTTTGTCTGAATTTCCCTGGCTGAAGCCACTGACACCAGAAAATTCATCTTAATGTGACATTTTTTAGCATGCCATACTCCTAAAAATCTGGTTTCACTATAGTCTATATTAGTAAGAACCCTGGTGTAATTATCTGCTTCTGCTATTGTGGTTCATTTGTTATTCTGTAAGAGATACATAATATGATTGGTATCATTTATGGCACGCCTTTAATTTGTCTCGTCATAAGCTGTGTTAATCATGAAATACTCCTGGGAAAGTCAACCGTTTGTCAGAATCATCATATCAACATAAACACCATCGTGGATCAAAAATGCAGCATTTCAGGGGCGCCTGGGTGGCTCGGTTGAGCATCCGACTCTCGATTTCAGCTCAGGTCATGATCTCACTGTTGGTGAGAAAATAAATAAATAAACATTAAAAAAAAAAAAATACAGCATTTCAGCGAGCGCAGCGCGTACGGACCTGGGCCGGGATTGGAAATTACCAACAATAAGGCCTCGCCGAGGAAAGCCACAAGGGACCCTTGATCTAATTCCTCTGTTATCTCAGCCCCCTCCCTCTTATCCTAACAGTGGGGGGAGCCCTCCCACTGGTTAGGAGCGAGTTAATCAGTGGGCTTGCACAGTGCAGCTTTCAAGCAACTTCTGGGGAAAAGGCCGAGGAGGGGTGATTGCAGTAGCGCTAAATCCCTGGGTGGCTCGGGGAGTTCTCTGCCATGCATGCCGGCCAGCGTCCACCGCACCCCAGTTCTACCTGGGGCCCCGACTCTGGGCAGGCAGGTGGAGTAGGACAAGACCGACCTGGGGACTGTTAAAAAAAAAAAAAAAAAAAAAAAAAACTCAACCGAGTAAATGTGAAGATCTAAGTTTCAGGCCAGGTCACCTTCCCTGGGGCGAAGGACAAGGGTCTTTTTAGGTGGATCACCTCACCTGTCTTTGGGAGAGGGAGGAAGAGGGAGGGCCCACGAGACAGATGACCTCAACCGTGCTGGCCGGTAAATTCCAGATTGATTGGCTTCAAACTCCAGTCCTGGAGAAGCTGAAACTTCAAATAAGTCTTGGTTTGCTCTGCTGAGGACAAGGGACTCCACTGAGTGCCTGTGGCTTTCTTTTGAACAGGACCGGTCGGCTCTGGGTTTCCGTCTTGGAGCTTTGCCACTCACCAGCGGCCTTGACAAGTCTTTATCACTGGCTTTCCCTTAGCGGGGCTAATAGCACCACCTTGAAGTATAACTGAGCTCAAGGGGTTCGCCGCTTGGGGTGCGTCAAACTGAACACAGCCCAAGGAAATGTTGAAAGCAGAGAACTTTGCGTTACCTGTGACAAGGAAGGAGATGGGGAGACAGTTCTCAAAGCGCCGTCTCCCTGTGGGGTTAGTACAGGAAGCTTTCATTCCGTGTGTCGCGGACAGGGGCAGGAGCTGACGGAGGCACTTTTGGTTCAGTGGGACATGCCAGCGTGTCAGCGTGCTGGGCTGCATACATCGTATGTTTAAAAAAATGGCGGAAAGCTCTGCCTGTGGGAGGCGCTCTCAGTATTCTAAGGAGTGAAAGGTAACTTCAGGGCAACTCGGGGGGCTTCTGCACGGGTCCTCAGCTCCAGTCCGGCTCATACTGGCTCTAGCAGGGGGCTCTCCGGTGAAGCGTCTAGCTGGATGTCTTCTCGGCCGGACCTGTCGGCTCCGCAGAACAAAACACATCCTTCCCCTCTTCCCTTCTGCTGGTAGCTTTTCTCCCTCCTATCTGAGTCACTTCCCGTGGCATCCTGGTTCCCAGAAGCGCTGTTGTGTGCCTTACAGATACCCGGTGTGTAAAGCACCTGGAACAGTTGGACAATGCCAGCTATCCCTGTCTCGTTATTGCGGCAGCTGCCTTTGAAGGATAGACGGGAACGCCAGTGGATCTCCTCCCTTCCCACCCACTCCCAAAATAAACAGAACCAGATATCCTCACCTGTTAGCTGTGTGCAATAGCGTATTTCCAGTTAAGGCTATTGTCCTGCGAACGGCCCCCACAGGAGCGCCGGTGGCTGCGACGAATGCCTGGGAGGTTTTTTTTATTTTTATTTTTATATATAACTTCTTGTCAAATTGGTTTCCATGCAACACCCAGTGCTCATCCCAACTACCTGGGAGTTATTAGAAACAGGGTCTCTTTAGACATGTGTTGTCACTGCCGGGTGATCTATATGGTTTGGGAGAGCTCATTATTTTGTTTTAAATATAAGTCCGCGTGGCTTGCCAGAGCCAAGAATGTGTGCAAGTGTCTCTGAATTTTGGGAGCCAAAATTTTGCTAACTGTGTGTGTGGTCTAGCCTTCCTAAGCCGACAGATAGTTAGCAGTCAGGGCCCCAAACTGACTGAACCCCAGTGCTTGTGTTTCCTCATCGTTTCCCCTGCAGTGAGCTTGGTCTGATGGCTGGTTCCTCGGCCTTTCCCTTCTTCATGGGCACTCTGACCCTCCAATAGGTGTTTACATTCCCGCTCGTTGTCCGGTTGAACCCTTGGGCTCTCTGAGCCTTGTTTTCTCCATCAATCACGGGGTGGGATAGGGCGGGCCAGACTGGATGATCCCCAGGTCCCGCCTCTCCGTCTTCTGGTGAGTGTGACCCATGGCTTCACGGGAAGAGGTTGCCGTCTGATCGCGGCGGGCCCTGTGTGTGGGAGAAGAGAAGCTGTGTTAGCCCAGGTAGTCCTCAGGGCGTCACATTCTGGCTCCGGCTGGTCCTGGTCCCCTGATGGCGCTGCACTGGGTCCTACTCGGTAGGGGCTCTGAGTCCTGTGCTTTCCTTTCTTGCTCTCACTCCCTCGATCCTTGCTTTTCATTTGGTCACAGATACGTTCTTTCCTTTGCGCCTCTTCTGTGCCGTGACTTGGCGTCTGCTTGACGGGTCCTTGAGGTCTCTGGTCTATTCAATTCCCTGCTCTCATAGTCTCCTAGGGAAGCAGAGGCATTTAGCGGGAATCAGGCACACCTGGCCTGAACCGACCCTGATTACTTCCTGGGGTTGTGGCCTGACTCCGTCCCCTGAAGCACGGGGCCACCAGAGGGTAGCTCTCGGAACAGAAATGGAAAATGGAGGGTTTTGTTAGAAGGAGAAGGGAATAGGGGCAAGGGGATTTGCAGAAGGGGACCAACAGCACCCGCTTCAGCCTCCTGCCGAAAGGATCCCGCCGCCCCCGGGCCTTAATCCTTTGGACACTATGTAATTTTTTGAATTTTACCAGCTCTGTGAATAATAGCACTGATTGAGCACTTACTAGGAGCTGCTCTAAATATCATATGGTGTTAAATTATTTCGTTCAAGGGGCGCCTGGGTGGCTCAGTCAGTGAAGTGTCCGACTTCAGCTCAGGTCGTGATCTCGCGGTCCGTGAGTTCCAGCCCCGCGTCGGGTGTGTGCTGACAGCTCAGAGCCTGGGGCCCGCTTCGGATTCTGTGTCTCCTTGGCTCTCTGCCCCTCCCCTGCTTGTGCACATGCTCGCCCTCTCTCTCTCTCTCTCTCTCTCTCTCTCTCTCTCTCTCTCAAAAATAAACATGAAAAATATTTTTAAAATTACTTCATTCGAGGGGAGCCCCACAAGGCAGGTGCCATCCCTGCCCCACACTGATATGGAGGGAAACGACAGAGGGTGAGCATCGTGACCAAGGCTGCGGCGCTGGCGGGCGGAGAAGCTGCAGTTCCTGCCGTGGCCGCTTGGCTGCAGAGTCCTCGCCCTTAACCAGTAGGCCCCCCGGCCTCTTGGAGGCCTGGTTAGAAAAGAAAAGGTATTGATGCTTCCTTTGCATTCGGCAGACGTGACTCTTTGTTATGCCCGCGGGTAGACCAGGCCAGCACAGAGAAGTGTCTCGCTCACCTTCGCCGTGAGCCATCTTTTTGTACAAGTGACGTCTACTTCAAGGGGGCATTTGGGACTTTTCTTCCTGTCCGCACACTGACGTCCTGCCTTTGTCGCCGTTCTGCCCACATCCTCAGGCTTTTCTGCTCCACGCCTGTCCTGCACGTCTCCAGCTTCATCCTGCGCCAGTGGCAGGGGTCAAGGCCTAGGACATTCTTCAGGGGAAGAATCTCCCGGGAAAGAAAGGACCAAGGCAAAGCTTCAGTGCTGCCGGGCCAACCAAGTTTTGGTCTTTGTACTCTGTCTTATCTCTTACCAACTCCCCCCACCAAGGGTGAGGTGGAAATGCCAGAAAATCTCATGCTGCTACTTGAGGTGGGGCGGGTGCTCATTATGGGCCGGGACCAGGGAGTTCCTGAGAGACAGGAAGCTGTTCTGAGCCATATAAGAACGCAGGGTATGTCTGGAGACGTCATGACCCTTCCCCACGGCCCCATGTACAAAAACAAAACAAAACAAAACAAACCTGTATAATTCAGTTAAAGACACAAAAGAAGAAAACAAAAAAACAAAACCCAGACACATCCAGCGCCCCAGGCTGTTTGCTCTCGACCACGTCACCACCCAAATCAGGGACGCTTTTTTTAAGCCTGGGCGCCATGATGTCAGAACATCTGGTCCACCCAGTCAGCCGTGACTAGTGCGTCTGTTGGACACCAAGTGATCTGACACAAGTTTTTATGGGATTACCCTGGTGCCTTGGAGTTGGATGGATGCAGCCCGAGTCATTTCCGAAGCAATTAGTAAATAATGAGGGGTCCCGAGCTGCTTGCTTGGTTTGTTATATCCTCGTGCGGAAGAGACAAAAGTAATGGGTCGATTCATTTTCTCAAATAGGTGAGTTTTCCTAAAAAAAAAAGAAAAGAAAAGAAATTAAAAAAATTATTGCTTGAGAAATAAAGCAACAGTCATTAGAATCACAACCATTTCATAAACGTACCTTCACATTATACCACCACATTAGCATGAACGAATGTACCAGAATGCAGTCTGTTTGCCTAATAAAAAGACTGTGTCAAACTCAAAATGAGGCCATTTACTAAAACATACAAGCTCTTGGTTAATTTATAATATTCTCCTAATCCCACTTTTATCACCTGTCCTTCGGTGCACTTGGTATTAATTGCCTATTATAGCAGGTATTTGAACACATCTCCTCTTTCGTCTGAAGAAAATATTAGCATATCGTAGAGCTGTTGGGACAGATTGTATCCGAGCCACTTTTTCCTCCCCGCAGAAAAGCCTATCAATCATAACTGAATATAGTGATTAATAATGTCACATCTCTTATTCGTGTGTCTGTGCACAACTAAATGAAGTAGAATGCTTACATTCTGATCTGGAGAATCTCACATAACAAAATCATCGGTTGCCATTTTCAAAAAAAATTGGATTGAAGATGCTTCTCTCCCAGGACCTATTTTTGGTTGCTCTATTATTAATTCACTAAAGGCTCTGTCAGGAAGCTAACACAAAGATTCTGTGACATCAGAATTTGTATCATTTCAGACTAAGTTTACGGTTTTCTGTTTTTTCTCATTAGGTTATTTATTTTTGAGAGCGAGAGAGGCAGAGGGTGAGCAGGGGGAGGGGCAGAGAGAGAGGGAGACACAGAATCCGAGGCGGGCTCCAGGCTCCGAGCTGTCAGCACAGAGCCCGACGCGGGGCTCGAACCCACGAACCGCCAGATCGTGACCTGAGCTGATTTCGGAAGCTCAACCGACTGAGCCGCCCAGGTGCCCCGTTTTTGTTTTTGTTTTTGTTTTTTTAATCTTCTTGCATGTGGCAAAATCAATACTTCAGTCAAGATCGTAGGGGAGATGGGCTGGGGCCCTCGGGCCACCACTCACTGTCCAAACGCCCCTGTGCAAGCCAGTGTCTCTGGAGGCTGTTTCCTCGGCTGTGAAATGGAGAAACGATACTGCGAAGTTTTTCCAGTATTGTCGAGATTCTTGGTGGCAATACACATGAAATGAACTTGCTGTAGTGCTAGGGCCATAGAAGTTACTCAAAAAATCGGGAGTCTGCATTTGGAGGAGAGAAGACGTGAGTTGTCACGTGGAAAGTGAAATGATGGCATGTGGTCACTTGTGGTTTTAGGCCACAAAGAGAGCTCTGTGCCCCAGGCACGTCTGGGCTCCGGACTCACCACTGTGTGCAGAGCAAATGGCAACTTTTCCTTATATCTTATTTGCAATTTTTCCTTACTGGCCCTTCGTCCACGTCCAGTCCATCAGCAAGTCTGTCCGCTGTGTCCTTGGGCCGTATCTGGAACCCATCCACCTCTTCCGTCCCCGCTGCCACCGATGTCCCCACCCTGTGCTTTGTCAGAAACCCCCGGACTGCTTTTCCTGTTCCTGCCCGGGCCCCTTACACTATTCTGCAGGACACCCAGAGTTATCTGTTCAAAACAGATGTCAGATCTCACCAGACCCCTCTGGTTAAGATGTCCTGTGGCTCTTGGTTGCCCATCGAGGAAACATCCCCCAAGCATCCCGGCTTATAGTGCTCAGCATGGGAGCTCTCTCCAGGGAGATTTTTTTTAATGTTCATTTTTGAGAGAGACAGACAAAGCGTGAGCAGGGGAGGGACAGAGACAGAGAGGGAGACGCAGACTCCAAAGCAGGCTCCAGGCCCTGAGCTGTCAGTACAGAGCCCGACACGGGGCTCAAACTCATAGACCGTGAGATCATGACCTGAGCCGAAGTCAGATGCTTAACTGATTGAGCCACCCAGGTGCCCCCAGGGAGATTTTTTTTTTGACCAGCCTATCTAAAATTCCATATTTCCCCCAACACTTAGAACATTCTGAGGTTTTGGTGTGTTTACGTGTTTATCACTAAGATAGATGTTCCCCGGGGAGCGGGTGCCTTCTCTGTCTTGCTCACTGTTGTAACTTTAGTGCCTTGAGCTGATCCTGGCACTTAGGGTGACCTCAGCAAACATTTACTAAATGGATAAATAGTTCTGTAGGAAAGGTTCCCAGTAATTAGAGTAGCTGGGAATCACTGCATGGGACAGGTGAGACTGGTGGTCAAGGTGGGCCTTGGATGGGGTTTCAGTGTGCTGAGGACAGAGCAAGAAATGGGATGTGGGGTAGCTTTATAGATTTGGCACCTTTAAAAAAATATATACAGATTAAAAGAAAAATTTTTAAGTTTATTTAAAATTTTTTTTTAACATTTTATTTATTTTTGAGACAGAGAGAGACAGAGCATGAATGGGGGAGGGGGCAGAGAGAGAGGGAGACACAGAATCAGAAGCAGGCCCCAGGCTCTGAGCCATCAGCCCAGAGCCCGACGCGGGGCTTGAACTCACGGACCGCGAGATTGTGACCTGAGCTGAAGTCGGACGTTTAACCGACTGAGCCACCCAGGCGCCCCGAAAATTTTTTAAGTTTATTTATTTTGGTGGGGGGGGAGAGGGTGTGTTCAGGAGGGGGAGGGGCAGAGAGAAGGGGAGAGAGAGAGAGAGAGAGAGAGAGAGAGAGAGAGAGAGAGAATCCCAAGCCGGCTCCGCACTATCAGCACAGAGCCCGATGAGGGGCTTGAACTCACAAACTTCGAGATAACAACCTGAGTCGAGATCGAGAGTCAGTCGCTTAACTGACTGCCCCACCTGGGGAACCCCTAGATTTGGGACTTTTAAAACCCCTTGTTGTTTAGACGTGGGGCTTATTTTCATGGCTGTGTCAGAAGTTCCGTGGTAGCTAAAACCTCTTATTGGAAGTCTTTATGTGTCGCAGGTAAACCTTCTGCAAATAAAAATCAAAGGTGGGAGAAGGTTTACCTGGCCTATGGTGTATGTAGCGACGAGTTTCCCTCTTCATTCTGGCCGCAAGGAAACCCAAAGCCAGGTTTTTGGAGTTTTGTTCCGTCGTAGCAACTCTTGACTCTTTGGTTGCTTTAGCTCTTTTCTCAGCACCCTCTTCTCTGTTCCCGTGGATCTCATTTAACTGTCTTTTTGTGGAAGCTTGTTCAGTTTTCGGTAAAGGCAAGATTTGTCCGCGTTCAGTGAGTAAATGCATCGTTCTGGGCCCGTGGGGGTGAGCGTCAGAGCGGCGAGAGGAAGCGTCAGCCCTGGGCACCGAGGCGAAGCCTTTGTTAAAGGTGAACAACGCCCGGCCGCTGCCCCTCCCACGTGTCCCCAAATTGAAAGTTTGCGTTTATGGGGTTCTGAATGTAGTCTAATTTTTTCCTATCTGGTTTGGCTCATCTCTACCAGCTGGTAAATAGGAAATGTTCACGGTAGGAAGCCAATACTCTGCAGAGTGGAAACAGATGGAATCGATATAAAGTGACAAGCTAGACTGTGCTATTGAGAATACAGAGCCAAAAGTAAGAACATAACAGTCAAGCTACTTATTCCGTTCCAGTTCATTTAGTCCTGAATAGCGCCTCATATCTGCACAGCTGTGTTGTTCTTTTTTTTCCCTCTTTCTTTCTTCTGGGTTGATAATGACAATTTCAAAGAAAAACTTTAATTAAAGATTTTATACGAAATAGCCAAAAGTAGGATAATAAGGAAAATGAGCACTGATGTGTTTATTGTAAGAAAAATCCTCTTGCACGGTTTCATTTAAAAAAATTTACTCCTTAAATTTAAAATGAATGTAGTCGTGGTGACAGAAAGGTGCCAGACTGACAGCCGTGGATGCTGAACCCTTCCATTTTGGCTGCAGAGCCAAGACTTAGAAGCTGCTAGAAGCCCCCTCCCCTTGGGGCTCTGTCCCCAGGCAGGCGGGGAGAATGCCGCGCTGACCCCCTTGTGCTAGAAACCGGGCAAGGAAGGGTGATTCCGGGGGAGGAACCGCACAGAAAATAGCTAAACGGGAGCCAGTGAGATACCACCGTGGCCGCTTCAAGTCAATTTACTGTTCGGGTTGTGCTCCGGCATGAAGAAGCTTGGCCTTCCTCCGGGAAGGGCCACATCGGAGCCGGGTCTAGAGAAGGATTATTTTGCAGCCTAGCGGGGGCTTCTGGGCTTCTGGGAGGGAACATTAGGCCTTTTCTCACCTCCTTTAACGTCTGGGTGGTCATATTTATTTGGGTTCACAGCTTTCCTTCCCAGAGCCCGAAGTGCCATAAAAAGAATTTTCAACAAAGAACCGTAGAGGACAAATAACAGCCACTGTTAGCAGTTTATTGAACCATCTGAACTCGGTGGGGTACAAATATGAAGCAGCTTGATTGCTTCTTCTCACTGTTCTTAAGCAGCCGCTAGCAAATTTGCCTTTTCGTCCCTTAAGCGTATCTCAGGCAGGTCTCCTGGCTCTCTGGCCACATTTACTTACGCACACGTCTCGCACGGCCTAGTCCGGTTTCAACCTTGAGCTCAGGCCCAGCTCAGCTGGCCACCTCCTCCCCTTCCCGCTGCGCGAGCGGTGCACGACCGGCTTACCCTCTGGTCCTTCTCTCCCTCTCCCCCCGTGACCGTTGGGGTCTGTGATGAGGGCCGAGGAAAGGGAACATGTCTTTCTCTCTCTGCACTGGTGTCCTGGTGTCCTCTGTGGGCAGCATATAAAGGCTCCTCCCTTATAGGGCACAGGGGCAGTTATGAGGACCGTGCTGTGTGGGCCTTCAAACCATGTGGTTCCCTGATGCAGAGGTTCAGTCCTGGCTTAACACCCTCTGGACCTCCTCAGCTCTACTCCTGGTGGTCCAGTGCACATCCTCAGGTGCGTGGGTCCCTTACCTGAGGAGCAGCCCCTGGGAGCGGGACAACTCAAGCCCTGCCTTTCTTGGTCTCCACTTAACCCGTGGAAAACTTACACGTTCCATCCATACCAAGAGTAGGCTTGCAGGCTGCTCTGACCTGCCCCTCCCACTCTGCTGTCTCTGTCCCGTTCAGCTTACCCCAGGATGATATACAGCAGATCACTGAGTCCACTGGGAAATGAGATCCCTACACATCCTTCGTGTAGTTACCTGTCCTATCTGTACAAGGACTTACTTGGCCTACTAATGTCTCTTTCCCCCCATAAATGCTGTAGTCACCCCACCCATCTATCTATCTGTCCATCCATAATCTATCCATCATCCTTTTATCCATCCATCCATCCATCATCCATCCATCCATCCATCCATAATCCACCCATCATCCATTCTTTTATCCATCCATCCATCCATCCATCATCCATCCATCCATCCATCCATCCATAATCCACCCATCATCCATTCTTTTATCCATCCATCCATCCATCCATCATCCATCCATCCATCCATAATCCACCCATCATCCATTCTTTTATCCATCCATCCATCCATCATCCATCCATCCATCCATCCATCCATCCATAATCCACCCATCATCCATTCCTTTATCCATCCATCCATCATCCATCCATCCTTCCATCCATCACCCATTCATGTATCCATCTATCCATCCATTATATGTATATACATTCACCCATTCAACAAATATTCGTTGATCCAGGCCCTCTTCTTGGTCCTGGACCCTTGCCTACTGAAGAAGACCTTACACTTTCTCAAGCTGCTGTTAACTTGGACTGGGAAGTGGGGGCAGTGAAAGGGTTAGAGGAGTTGGCTGGGGTGTGAGGGAGTAGTAATACTTCAGCTGCTCAGTATTCTTTAACGTGGGTATGTGGTTATTTGGTTGTTCGGAACTCTGTCCTCAGCCTTTGGTCCCAATCCATAATTCCCATCCCACCACCGTTTATTGAATATGTTCCACATGAGCTACCTGCACACATGAGCTCATTTCATCTCAACCACGTTCACCTAACTCATTTCATCTCAACCAGATAGAATGTCTGTATTCATTCCCATTTCACAGATGAGGAAACTGAAGTTTAGTGGTCAGGTTACTGTTTCAAGGTTACTTGAAAACTAGTGCAGAGCTGGGATTCAGAGTCTTGCTTCAGAGCCTGCCTCTGGTGCACTACGTTGCCTGGAGGTCCCTTGTGGAGAGGGAGGGAAGGAAGCGTTGGAGCACTGGCTTTGTGGTCGGGGTGGGGCCCCCACTGCTGCAGCCCAGAGCAGTTGATGCGGTTTTCAGTGCGGTTCACCACCATGCCTGGGGGAGTTTTCTCTCCTCCCATCTCCCCGCTTTACTCTCTTTTTTTTTTTTTTTAACATTTATTCATTTTTGAAAGGCAGAGAGAGACAGGGTGCAAATGGGGGAGGGGCAGAGAGAGAGGGAGACCCAGAATCTGAAGGAGGCTCCGGGCTCCGAACCATCAGCCCAGAGCCCGACGCGGGGCCCGAACTCACGGACCGCGAGATCATGACCTGAGCCAAAGTCAGACGCTCAAGCGACTGAGCCACCCGGGCGCCCCTCCCTGCTTTTCTCTTAAAGGTCAGATGTTCTCTGCTTCTTGTAAATGAGTCTGCCCTCCGTAAATTCATCTAAATCTTATTTTGAATATTTTAATTTTGCTCCTGTTGTTGCCCCCATACCCACCCGTCTCCCCCTTCAGTAATCACTTTCTCTTTTCACTTCACTCCTATGTGAAATAGGGCTTCATTTCTTTCCTGGAAATGTTAGGTGAACGAGTCCCGGTTTGTGTGGCCACACGGCAGAACTTAAAGCTTTCCATCTGCTTTTCTCCAGTCCTGCCGTCCAGGCGGCAGAATCTGGGCTTTTTAGTCTGTCCTCGCTGTGGTTCACCACCCATCATCCCCCTTGTTCTTGGCTGTCTCCCCAGCCTGGGGCTCCAAGGACGTGGAGAGGGCCACATACTGCCCTGCTCTGGAGGCATATGGTACTGCCCGGGGTGCTGGGTGCACTGGGGACCAGCAAGGGGGAAGGCAGGGGCGGGGTCCAGGGTACAGGGGGAGCTAATGCCAGCTAGCATTAGCGGGGGAGGGTAGAGGGTCTGTGTCTGTGGTGGCCAGCACACAGCCTGGTGCGGGGCTCACTCAGAGAGCCATGGGAAGCAGCTCCTGTCTGGGCCCAGGCTGCCCAGGGTGGGCCGGGACTAGTCTGGTGCAGGGCATGGGGAAGATGGTTGGGAAGAGAAGACTTGAAGCACCGTCCCCGTAGCCTCAGACCCATTTCCTGGCTCCAAGTCTTTATTATTATTATTATTATTATTATTATTATTATTATTATTATTTTAAAGGTTTTTGAGAGAGAAAGAGAGAGAGAGCAAGCAGAGAAGGTGCAGAGAGAGAGAGAGAGAGGGAGAGAGAGAATCCCAAGTAGGGTCCATGCTCAGCATAAAGCCTGACGCGAGGCTCGATCTCACGACCGTGAGATCATGACCTGAGCTGAAATCAAGGGTCGGACACTTAATTGTCTGAGCCACCCAGGCGCCCCATGGCTCCAAGTCTTTAAAGCCATAAGTAGCTACTGTTCTGGTTTTCTTTTGAATCCTCAGGGCTTCTCCTGTGTTTGTGCACATAAAGCTCCTCGACTTCGGATAGAGGTAGGTGGGAGTCCATGGGTGGGAGTGGGACAGGGGTCGTGAACTTGTTCTGTAAAGACAGTAAGGAATGCTGTCTTTATGGGCCAGGTGTTCTGCCCAAGTACTCATCTGTGCCCCTGTTTGTAGGGGGAGGCAGCCAAGGGGCAACGTGCAAATGAGCGGGGCATGGCCAGGCAGCGTAAAAGTTGCCTGTGGACTCTGAAATGTGAAATTCATCTTTCACATGTCACCAAAGAGCCTTCTTTTGAATTTGTTTTAAGTCGACCATTAACAAATGTAAAAATCATTCCTAGCTTGTAAGCGACACAAATAGGTGGTAGGCAAGAGTTTGCCACGCCCGGAATACAGGAAAGGGAGTCGGGCCTCTGTAGTCGGGGACGCCAGGCTAGGAGAGCACCCTTTTCCAGGCCCATCTCTGGGCAGTAAGGAGGGCAAGGCCACGGGTTCTTTTCTGGGAGACTTGCCGGGTGTGGAGGGAGGAAGTAAGGGGCTCTTCTCCTTTTGCTGACAGTGGACCAGTGTTTGCCTCTCTCCGTGGGTTTGGCCCTCTGGATCACCCCTCCCTCAGAGCGGTGGGAATGGAGGGACGGAGCCCTGGGGAGCAGAGGCCAGACAGGGAGCTGGGTGCCTGTTTCAGGCAGGAACACCCCCCGATGACAAGATCGAAGCTAGGGAGCCAGCGGCCGGGTGGAAGTGTAATTAGGAAAGCCAGCGGGAGGGCACGGGATCCTGTCCCCCGAGGAACTGTGGCGGGGCCGGGGGAAGGGCTCAGGGCAGCAGACCCAGCTTGCTAACTCGCTCTGCAAATATTTATGAACAGCCACGCTGTCCAGGTGCCGTTCTAAGGCCGGCGGGTATAGCGGCAAATAAAACCACGTCCTTCTCCTCGGAGTTTACGCTTCAGTGGAGGAAGGGAAACGATAAACAGATACAGAAAGGAAATATGGAAGGGGCCCGGGTGTAGATGAACGCCAAGAGAAAAAGAAAGCGAGAGGTCAGAAAAGGATGCGAGCGCAGGCTTCTGTGCGGGCCATCGAGGAGGGCTTCCCAGGAGCAGGCGGCGGGTGACAGACCTGAATGAAGGCCAGGAGGGAGCTTCAGGAGGAGGAGACCGAACGTGCAGAAGTCTTGAAGGATGAGCATGCTTGGTACGGGCCGGAGAAAGCAAGGCGGCCGGGCAGCTGGAGCAGAGAGAGCCGGGGAGGGCAGGAGGGGCGGGGTGGAGAGGGAGTGGGGGTCAGACGACTAGGGCTTCGCAGGTCTGGTGAGGGCTTTCCAGCCTGTGCCAGAGAGCCTGCCGGGCTTGGGCATTTGAGCAGTTCGCTGTGGCTGGAGCCCAGGGACTGTGGGAGGGGGCGAGATTGTGGGATTTGGAGCCGGCGTGGGGGGTAAGCAGGAGGCTCAGAGACAGCGGCTCTTAATACAGACATGTCCCACTTATACCAAAATGGCCCACGTCTAGCTGGCCTAGAAGGGAGCTAGATGCTGCCCACACCGTCCTATTTTTCTGTCCCTACCTTCTCCTCCCCTGCCTCCCCCCGCCCTCTCTTTTCAAGGGAGCCGGGACACGGGATGGGGCACGGCCACGGCCACTGTCGTGCCCCCGGCCATTTTGTCCCTTGATACTCTTTTCTTCCTTCGTGTCGCGTATGGGACGAGTCTTCTACGCCGTGGCCCTAACTCCGCGGCTTTGATAAGCCTCTCGCCATCTGCAGCTCGGTTCAGATCCTGCCAAACTTCAGTCTGACAAATGATAAGAAACTTGGAGACATACCTCTGGTGGGTGTGAGTTCTGTGCCAGACTGGCTGCTTCCTGGCTTTCCACGCTGGAGACCCATATGGGCCGCTTCGGGGTTTTAAAAAAGCACATCGCCTCATGTCCTCCGTTTTCCCCGGAGAGGTGAAGCGAGAATTTGGCGGCAGACACGGTGCCGAGGTTTCTGTCTGACCACAGAGCAAGTGCGGTCCGTGGCCGGGGCTCCGTTCTTTTAGACAAAGCGGTGGGGCTGAGGGCGGACGCCTGCGAGCCGCGGCCTCACCTTAGCGGATGCGGTTCCCGCTCCTGCTCGCTGGGCAGTCCCCGTTTGGGATATTAAGCGGGTCTTAGCCAGTGTTAGAAGTGGGACATGTGTATGGAACTTAGCGTGGGGCTGGGCACAGAACAGACGTTCAATTAATATTTGTTCAGTTATCATATGATCGTAACCATTATTACATAGTAGACGGAATCATTCTGACATTCAGGATCGGCCCGAGGAGGTATTTGCAGACGCATAACAGAGCTTCCTCAGAGGGTGGCTTTTTCCCAAGCAGGAGAAAGAGAAGGCAGGTCGTTCCTTCATTCATTCGCTCAGACACCTACTGAGCCGGACCCCAGAGCCGAAGCCCTGAGCCCTGAGCCCTGTCTGGGGAGCTGACGCTCCAGAAGGAGAAGCAGACAGTAAAGATGGGCATTAAATCAGCTGGTGAGGGGGCACCTGGGTGGCCCAGTGGGTTAAGCGTCCGGCTCCAGCTCGGGTCGTGATCTCACGGTTCGTGAGTTCCAGCTCTCTGCCGTCAGCGCAGAGCCCGCTTTGGATCCTCTGTCCCCCCCGCCCCTCTCTGCCCCTCCCCTGCTAACGGTCTCTCTCTCAAAAGTAAAACGTTAAAAAAAAAAAGTCAGCTGGTGAGAAGTGCTCTGGAGACGAGAACCTGCGTATCGGGGATGGGGTCCTGACTTAACGCTCGCGGTCAGGAAGGCCTTTCTGACGAGACGCCATGTGGGCCGGGATCCGGATGGAGCGAGGGAGTGAGACAGTGGGTGTCTGGGGAAGAATGTTCCAGGCAGAAAGAACAGCAAATGCAAACGCCTTGAGGCGGGAGGAGCCTGGAACTCGGGAGGAGCAGCATAGAGTCCGGGGCCTGGAAAGCGGCGAGCCAGGGGACAGGTGGCGGGGGACGGGGAGGGGGGGCGGCTGAGGTGGCAGAGCCGCCTGGGGCCGGTCTGTGGGGCCTGGCGGGTCAGGGTCTGTGGGGAGACGTGAGCGGGGCGATGTGGTGTGGGGGACGGGGTCGCGAGTGTCCGGTGGGTGGCGTCGCGGAACGGGGGGTAGGGGAGGCCTCTCACGTGGGTTTGGAGTCAGACGGACTTCGACACTGGGGAGCACGGGGCCGTCGTCTTAGAGCCACTTCTGTTTTCCTGCATGAGTGAGGAGCGAGGCTCTCAGCGGGAAGGAAGGCCAGGGATGGGAAGAGAGGTGCAAGGATGGAGAAGGTGGACAGAGTCTGGTGGGGGTGGTGAGTGACTAACGCAGCAGAGCAGGATCCCACGGCGCCCTCGAGTGAGGGGACCCAGCTGAGTGGTGGATGGGCCGCCCCCTGCAGCCACATCGGGTGCCTGGAATAGGCGGGGAGTTGGATTTAATCAGGGATGGGGGCTTGCCAAGGCTGAGGCGGGAGCGGGGAGCACGTATGCAGTGGTGATTACAGAGACTGGCTGGGAGGGAGCGAGGACTGTGCACAGGAATTGGAGTGGCAGACGGGGGCCCTCGTGGGGAGAAGGCCGTGGGGTCCTGCACTCGAGGGAGGGAGCTGGAGCAGGGCGGGGGTGGTGGGAGCACGGGGCCTGATTCTGGAGAGTGGCCGTCACTGGGGATGACAGGGCTGGAGTCTCAGCAGGCAGCGGTGACCTCAGGCCGGGGGGGGGGAGGGCCAGGAGCTGAGAGATCTGGGGTCAGAGGTAGTCTTTGGGAAGCCACGAGTGGTCCTTGAGGCAGGGCAGGCCTGGCCGGGGCTAACAGCCCAGCTAGGAGGGCCTGGCATTTGTAGGTCCAAGCAGCCGGGGAGGAGAGGGAGCGGGTTCCTCAGCTCGGTGGTTCCTCGGGTGTGAGCACGAGCGCGGCCACCGCAGAAGAGGGTCACCAGGAAGGGACCCATTCCCATCCCTGGAAGGGACCCATTGGAGGAAGTGTTGGGGAACTAGGAGACGTTAATGAGAGAAAAGGCCTGCTCGTCTTAGAGTTTTTCCCAAACCCCTTCCTTGAGGGGCACCGATCACCTGACTCTGGGCTGGCCATAGACTTGACCTAGTGCAGGACGGTAGAATCAGACCTTCTGAGGCTGTACCAGACAGACGTTCATCACTTTTCGTCCACAGTCCGAACTCCAGCCTTCACGCTCCACCGTGCAGAATGCCTTCCCGCCCTGCCCTAGTCACCCCTCAGCTCAGATGCCTCCTCCTGCAGGAGGCCTCCTGGACGACTCAGGAACTCTCTGTGAAGGCCTACAGCTCCACACCGTCTCCGTTATCTGGCTCTTGTTCCCACAGCCCAGCTTCAGCGAATGCTTATCTTACGTCTTGTCTTCTCTTTGGGTAGTGCAGCTAATGGGTTGGCTTACATTAGAATCCCAGCAAAATGGAGAATGGTGCTTCCTCCCCGTGGGCCGGGGGGATTCAATCACACAGCTCCACACGTGAGCCCCAGCAGATGTTGTCCTCTAAGTACAAGTAGCCTTGGGATAAGCACACAGCTTAGTATTCTGCGTCTCCGTAGGGCTTATCCAAATGCCTTTCACGTCTGTGTGCCCAATAAATATGCATTTGCTGAATTTGGGAAAGATCTCTATACAGATTTTCTAGAATAGTTTTTAAAAATTCAGAGGGGTTGGGGCACCTAGGTGGGTCAGTCGGTTAAGCGTCCGACTTCGGCTCAGGTCGTGATCTTGAGGTTCGTGAGTCCGAGCCCCTCATCGGGCTCTGCGCTGACAGCTCGGAGCCTGGAGCCTGCTTCGGATTCTGTGTCTCCGTCTCTCTCTGCCCCTCCCCTGCTCGTGTGCTCGCTCTCTCTCAAAAGTAATAAACATTAAAAAAATTTAAAAATTCAAAGGGGTTGAAATCTACAGTCATGCTTTGCAGCTGCTAGTAAAGACAGTTTGCAAATGGCTATGAAAAAGATTGTACAAGTCCAGCCTTACCTGAACTATAGTTTTTAAGTATCAATTAACACAAAAAAAAGATTTTTCGTATGGCTCTAAAAGGGAATGAATTGTGTATGAGACTTACTGCTTTACATCAGAAAGACTTTTTAAAAACTTACTAAGACCATTTACAGAGAAAATTGCTTTGCAAACATTCAATAAATGCAAAGTGTTCTTTTTTCCCATAGACCTGTCATTTCGCAATACCTACAACTGTGAGTCTTTGAAAACATTTTATTTTACAAGAAGTATTTTAAACCGTTCACATTTTTTATGACCATTTTGGTTTTTAACACCGGGTCTTTTGGCTTCTCCTAAATCACTTTCTCTACACAGATTTTCAAAAACATGAAAACTGTTATCAAAGCCTTCAAGCTCATTGATGTTAACAAGACCGGTCTGGTCCAGCCCCATGAGCTGAGGAAAGTTCTGGAGACCTTCTGTTTGAAGATGAAAGACGATGAATACAAAAAGTGAGTAAACGAAGGTGTGGTGGGAGATTGTGCGGTAGAACTTAACCCAGTTTCAAAGTGGGACCTGGCAGGTGCCCTGGGGTCCGACATCATCCCCTCCTGCCGTCTCCATCTTGGCTTTTTAAAAGAGGCGCTCACGGCGTTCCTCCTGGGCCCGTGATGCTCCCCGCAAATGCTCATGCTCGAGAGCTAATGGTTCTAATTCCGAGAGTCCCCGGGGTGACAGTCATCTATCTGGCCTGCAGGCCTGAACACATCTCGATTATTTAAGCGATCCATCACCCAGTTGTCTCGCCTCTCTGGTTGGCACCGCGCCCGCCATCCCCCGTGTTTCCCGTTCACAGTTGACTTTTTACTCAAGGCCCGGGGTTAGAGAAGAACCAATTCCGGGATTTATTCATTAGCTGGTGTGCTCCCTGTTGGCTCTCCATCGTGATATCATAACAGAAACTTAATTTTCCTCTGAGGACTGTTGTTGCTGGGGTTGGGGGAGGGCACCGCGGCAGGGGGACCGCGAATAACCGAACGTTTAGCCGCCTCACGGCTCTCCAAAGCCGCTGCCACCTGCTCCTGACTCGAGGGCAGCGTGTGGAAGCCTGCACGGGCATCTTGTTTTTTTTTTTTTTTTTTTTTTTTGAGCCTCCAATAAACTCCAGATCATTTAGAAGAAGCCAAACGCTTGGCTTCCGTGGCTACCTGAGTTTTGAATGGAAGCCACTAGAAGGGGGCCCCCATTGAACTTCATTTCTGTGGGACTCCGCCGGGAAGCTCTCTTTCTCTTCCTGCCTTTACCCACTCTACTCAGCATCCCCCAGGCTGTTAACAGAAGTACCAAGCCTTATTATTTCCCTCCGCGCTGAAGAGCCTCACATCACACTGCAGTTATAAATTGCTGTGACAATGGCGGCTGTGCCTGCTTGCGTAGTGTCATAAAGACGATGTTGCTTCTGTCCGGAGAAGAGGAACCTGCTATCGTAGCAAGGAAGTGTAGGGGGCCTGTGAGCGTGGCAGGGGCGCTGCGGGGTCTGAAACTCAGGGAGACTTTATAGAAATGGGTATTGCCTGGTCTTTTGAATATGTTCTTCCTGTTTTCCTCTTCCTCACCCACCTCAGAATATAAAAGGACGTAATAGATGTTTTAATTTTTACATCTTTCCGACTGGGAAAGTGTCCAGAGTAAGATCCAAACAAAACAAATTAAATAATTTTGTGCACGCAATTATAGAACAAAAGCAACACCCTTCTAAAACAGGCAATCAAAAAACAAAACAGTGTTTTATTTGACAATAAACCTTGTGTTTGGCACTGCGGTCTCCAACCTAGTAAATCTATAAAAAATGTTACTGCCTGTTTCCCCATCTCGTAAGTATTGAATAATAAAGAACTCCACAAATTTTTATTTGAGTTTTTTTCCCTAAGCCTCGAGAACAATACTGTTTTCGTGATAAGGCTCGGGAAACTTAACATAATAGAATTGCTTTTCTTTAGAACAGAAACGCAAAGGATCAAAAGCAGACCATTTCTTCAATGGCTTTAATGCTTTTCTTATAGAAGCTCAAGAATATACTCTTTCCCTGAGAAGCTGCTTCAGTATTAACTTGGCTATTTTAGGTTTACCAGGCGGTAACAACCTGGGCTTTGAAGTCAGGCTCCGCTTGGGGTCAGGTCTATCTCTGCTGCACCCTCCCCGGTTCTAGGGCTTTGGGAAGCTCCTGGGCCCCTCCGAGACCCAGCTTCCCCTTAAAGAAGTTTCTAGCCAGAAACCCCTTGCAGACTGATGCCAAGATGCTCCAGAGTGTATAAAGCGGGTCTGGGATGCTCCTGGCGCATAGTAGGTGCCACTTTCCCAGCGACTCTGTCACGGTCATAAAGATTCCAGGAACGCACTCCGTTCCCTAGATGACAGGTCTCTTTAGGCTGCAAAATACCGTCGAGTGTGTGTGCAGAAGAGGCGAGAGAGACTATCCTCGCCAATGTTACACTTGATCAGACCACCCTGAGACCCATTGGGTTATGCTTTTCCTTTCCCATCTCACACACCCTACCGTCCGTAGCCCCACAGGCCCAAGCATTTGGATCCCAGTAAAACAATGAATGGCCAGCCTAAAAAGCAAACAAACTCACTCGAGGTCAGCCCACTGCCTGTGCAGAGGAGTGAAGCCCAAGGCTGGTTGTAGGTGGTGATGCCGGAGAGGTTCATGGGTCGATGGTGTCGTTTCCTTGACCCTGCAGTTGGCCTTCCTTTGTGACCCACTCGCCTGCAGGTCTGTGCAGACACGTGAGCTCTCCTGCCCTGAGTGCAGCTCCCTGGGAAAATGGCCCCGGCTGTTTTATCTCAGGAATGATCCTGTCTCCCCTGCCTGCATTCTTGTAAAAAAAAAAAAAACCCTTGGAGGGGCGCCTGGGTGGCTCAGTCGGTTGAGCATCGACTTTGGCTCAGGTCATGATCTCCCGGTCTGTAAGTTTGAGCCCCGCGTCGGGCTCTGTGCTGACAGCTCAGAGCCTGGGGCCTGCTTCCAATTCTGTGTCTCCCTCTCTCTCTGCCCCTACCCCGCTCATGCGCGCGCTCTCTCTCTCTGTCAAAAATAAACAAACATTAAAAAAAAAAAAAGCCCTTGGAGAAGCTGTATGCCTGGGCACTACTGAGACTTGGTTTTTGAGATTTTTATCTGTAGGAAATATTATCATGGGATTCTGTCTGTCCTCGATGAATCTGCAGCAGGGATTATGACTGCGGATGGGCTGGGTATTAGGAAAGGTCAGGATTCTCTTAGGAGGAAATACCAGTCTGAAGGAATGCTGGAGTTTTCCGGAAAACAGGGAAGTTGGTGATGAGATATTTATCAATATCTGGACATTTTCCTGAAGCATCAGAGTAGCCAACGCTTTCTATAGGACAGTAACTCAAATGGGAGCATAGTAGGTCACCCTTCTGGGTCCTTGAGCCCACAGCCGTATTTTCACAAGACAGAGACTATGGATGAAAGACGCAGCTACTCTGGGAGTTTCAGTGTTAACATCTAGCAGCTATCCTATCTACAGATATTTTTTCTTATTAGAACAGTGGGCAAGATTCGTCAAAGTGGGTGAGAAAAAGGTATGCGTCGAGATGAACACATGACGTTACTCTTTGTTAAATTTGGAAAACAGAAAAATAACAAATACTTTAAGTGATAATTGCTAAATTTTTAGAAAGCAGCATGAAATTAGATAATTATAGAAACCAACACATATGGAGATAATATAACCAAACATTTAAAAACTGTCAAATTTTTCTCAATGTAATAATGCAGAAATCATCTAGGAAGCCATTTATCAAGTGGCAGATTTGAATAATAGAAGATTCATTTTGAAAAGAAAAAAATATTCAAACATCCTGTTTATCTGAACTTAGAAAGAAAGAGTGTCTCAGTATATTTCAGGGAGAGATCATTGGTTTTGCCCCTCACCCCAGTGAACTGGGCCTCTGTTTGTCTCTGTGAAATGCTGTGCTGGGTCAAGAGGATGGGCTGGGTTCTCCCCTACACCCAGCTCTGGATTTCTCTGGTTACAGTGGCTTTCTGCTAATTGACTCATGGCCCAGATCCATTGCCCCCTATTTATTAAAGGAAAGTAGGACCTGCTTTTGCTGTCTGAGTGCAGCCTGAGTCCTGGCTGCTCCCTCCTCCTTCCAGAGAAGGGAGAAGACGGGTCCTGAGATGCACCTGTACTGTTCGAATCCTCACGCACGCGTCGGTAGGCCAAGGAGAATGATCTCCTTCGAAGTATCTGTGTGTTTGAATCTTATGTTAACCATTCTTAGCATTGACTTTTTAATTCCAGCTCTAGCTAGAAATACATTAAAATGAATGCCAACCCCAGGGCTGAAGGATACCTTGCCTCGTTTTAGATTCTCTGTATCGTAATTTCTGATTACCAAAGAACATTTCTATTTCAGGTTTGCAAAACACTACAACATTGATAAAGACACCACAGTGGACTATAATGTTTTTTTGAAGAACCTCAGTGTAAATAATGACTTGAATCTTAGATATAAAATGGGAAATCCAGGTGAGTGTTTTGAAAGTACATAGCTAAAGATTTCAATATCCTTTGGCACAATGATTCCTCTTCTAGGACCTATTCTAAGGAATACTTACAAATATGGAAAATGCATTAGGTGCAAAGATAGCCATGGCATCATTGTTTAGAAGAATAACATAAATGTCTAACAGCAGAAAAAGGGTTAAGTGAGTCACAGAGTATCCATGCACAGCCATGAGTAGCGATTTCCATGAAATTAATGGTAAACGTGGAAAATGGATGGGGTGTTATCCGTAGATGATTAGAAAGAAAATTCTAAGACACAGATCGTCTTTAAGTGATATGTGCCTGGGTGTTGTCTCATTCTTCTTTCTGCTGCTTCTATATATTCAAAAAAAATTTTTTTAATGTTATTTATTTATTTATTTGTTTATTTATGAGACAGCGAGAGACAGAGCATGAGCAGGGGAGGGGCAGAGAGAGAGGGAGACACAGAATCGGAAGTAGGCTCCAGGCGCTGAGCTGTCAGCACAGAGCCCGATGTGGGGCTCGAACTCACAGACCGTGAGACCTGAGCTGAAGTCAGACGCTTAACCGACTGAGCCACCCAGGTGCCCCATATTCAAAAATTTGTAATGAACACATTATCCCTTTAGTGATGGGAAAAAATCTTAATATAAAAGGGCAAATAGCTGAGTAGTTTATGCATTCTCTTAGACACGTAAAGCCAGGCTCACACAGGCATGTAGCCTCGAGACGGAACGTTTTCTCCTTGCACTGATGGCGTTTATCCCCGCCTCATCAACAAAGTGCCCAGAGTTGTTGACCTGCTGGATAGTTCTGGAGAGAGCGGAGTCCAGTCCCCCGAGGATGAGTTTATGAAGAATGCAACTGGAGATTCTCCCTTGGGAGCCTTTGGTCATTTGAAGGCAAGTGGTTTCTTGCCTCGAGAACGTGGTGTCACTGTCCGGTTTCAGTTTAATTCAGTACAACACATACTCATCGAGCACCTTCTGTGATTCTCAGATTTGCCACACTGGCAGGCTTAACAATGACAAATTCTCAGATTTTAGCTCGGTTCCTCTAAGATCACTGATAGCAGACTCCTTAGGGGGTCTCCTTGTTAACACCTCTCGAGCTTTAGGAATAACTAGACCAGATGCTCTTCCAAGAACCTGTTCATCCCTTATGTTTTGTTAGTTCATGTGCACAGCACTGGGCCCTTCATTGGCTTTGGAGCCAAGTAACATACTCTGTCTTTATTTATTTATTTTTTTATTTTTTTTAATGTTTTTTTTTTATATATTTTTGAGACAGAGAGAGAGCATGAGCAGGGGAGGGGCAGAGAGAGAGGGAGACACAGAATCCGAAGCAGGCTCCAGGCTCCGAGCCATCAGCCCAGAGCCCGACGCGGGGCTCGAACTCACGGACTGTGAGATCGTGACCTGAGCTGAAGTCGGACGCTTAACCGACTGAGCCACCCAGGCTTCCCTACGTACTCTGTCTTTAAGGAGTGTGTGTGTGTGTGTGTGTGTGTGTGTGTGTGTGTGTGTGTTTTAAATGGGGCAGGTAAGGCATAAAACAAGTCACATAAAAAAGAAATAATAATATAAAGCACTAATTTGTTGTGCTCTGTATAGATACTTCATGAGCCTTAATTTTAATTTTTATTTCTCTGAACACCTTTGTGAGATGGGTATTATTATCCCATTTTTTAGATGAGAAAACTCAGACTCAAGGGTGCTAGACGAAGCTCCCAAAGTCATAGAGCTAGTTTTTGGTGGAGTTGAGATTTGAGCTGTTTAGCTCCAAAACAAACTGTACAAATGCCTGAGAGGGAAGAACAGAATGTCGTGGGGTGTGCACAGGAGGAGGAGGGCAGTCCAGGGAGGAGCCGGGAGGCACTTTTGCAGGCCCAGAGTTCACAGGATGCACATGACAAGCGTGGAGGGAGTGAGAGTTTCCCCCCAAAGGGGGAACGTGTTTGGCCGGAGCATGGGCTGTGAACTTTGTCCAAGGGAGATATAAGGTGGTGGTCTCCCTTGATCATAGAGACTTTTCATCACGAGTAAGTTTAGAGTCCTAACTTGAGAACCATAACATTCCACCGTGCTTACCGAACATTTGTCCCATGCCAGGCCTGAGGCTGAGCACACTCCTGGACTGTCTCTCTTCATATTCTCCGCAGCCCCGTGAAGCAGACACTTTGGCAGATTAAGTAAAAAGATTGAAGTAAACAGTCAAGCCAATCCTACCACCCAGAATTAACCACTGTCAGCGTGATGCCTGGCATCTTTCCGTGCAGATCTGTGGAAAGGAGAAGCAAGACAGACAGACAGAAATAGCTTTGTAGAAAGGGGTTCCTAGAGATGGCCTTTTATATCAGTTTTGACTTTTACTTGAGCATATCAGAAGCACAGGAATTGCAACGAAACTAAAGAAAATCCTGACTATGTCTTGGCTGGAGGTAATACCCGCGGGTCACGCGTTCCCAACGTCAGAGACTTTGACCCACTGCCTCTGATACTGATGGGGCTGTGCAGAAGTCTGACGCTTGCCTAGTTTCCCCCTTATCCACGACGTGCTCCTCCTAGCTGGCTTCCCAAAGGAGTTACTTGGTCCTGAGTTTCAGAAACATAGCTAGGATAGGTCATGCTGTTGAGCCTTTTGCACAGTGTGTTTTTAATCTGCAAGTCCAATTACTTTTTCAAGATTTTTTTTAAGTAATATTACATCTTTGAATAAATCTTCGGTTTCATTTTCCTGATTTTTAACTTCGCTGTTGCAGATTATCCTTATGTTGGACCGTCTTTGTCTTTTGTGTCTGTTAAGTTATCTTAAAGTGCCTTTTTATTTCTTTGCCCTTTTCCTCTGAGGTCACAGTGACATCTCAGTCTTTTATCTACACTTGTGATCTGATTTTTGCCAAGGTCTTTTTTTTGTTCCATGTGATTTCTACCTTATTTATTACTTCTATCATGGCATTGCCTTTGGTTTACGATATTACTTTCCCTCTCGTTTTGTTGTCTTACCATCTTGTTTGACTGAGTTTCTGTGCTTTTTTCATGTTTACTTGTTTATTTTGAGAGAGAGAGAGAGAGCATGTGTGTGTGTGTGAGTGAGGAAGGGACAGAGAGAGAAGGAGAGAGAGAATTCCAAGCAGGATGTGTGCTGTCAGCTCCATCACAGGGCTTGATCTCATAGTTCGTGAGATCATGACCTGAGCCAAAATCAAGAGTCAGATGTTTAACTGACTGAGCCACCCAGGCACCCCTGAACTTGTGTTCTTAATGAAGATGTTCTTTTTTAAATTAATGTTTATTTATTTTTGAGAGAGAGGGCGTGTGCGCCCGCGCTCAAGTGGGGGAGGGGCAGAAAGAGAGAGGGAGACACAGAATCCGAAGCAGGCTCCAAGCCCCGAGCCGTCAGCCCAGAGCCTGACGCAGGGCTCAAACTCACAAACCATGAGATCAGGCCTGAGCCGAAGTCGGACACTTAACCGACTGAGCCACCCAGGCGCCCCTGAGGATGTTCTTTAAAGCAATTTTGCACCTTTCATATTTTATTCCAAGATGAGATCTTTGCCTTTTTGCATTATGCTCCTCTCCTTCTTTGTCAGTCCACCTACACCAGCCTCCCACACTTTTCCAGTATTGTTTTCATAATTTCGAGAACGTGGGGTAAACTGATGATTTTTTTATTCTCTTATATGTCTTTAATTAATTAGAGTCTACCTCAATCTAATATTATACTAATTCTCATGAAGTATAAGGGCTTTACAACAGTATTTGCCCATTCTTCTTTCCTGTCTTTTGCTACAGTGCTGTTATATGTTGTACTTTTATGTACACTAGAAACACAGAATGCATTGCTATAGTTTCTGTTGTTCTGCTGAGATTTGCTGTCTGTTCACTCATTAAGAGTATGTTTTCCCTTTTGTTCTCAAGCACTTGTGTTGAAATTAAAACTCTCGAAAGCTTTAAAATTTTTATCCGCTATTTCCAGCCGTTAGGTCATCTCCAAGTCTGGTTCTTTATGGATTACTTTTTTTGCTTAAATATGAGGGATCACAGTTTTCTGTCTTGTTTTGTTTTGCTACGTCTAGCAACTTTGGAATTTAGCCTGGATACAGTAAATTTTGCATTGTAGAGACTTTAGATTCTGTTATGTTCCTCTGAAGAATGTAAGTATTTGTTTTAGCAGCCAGTTTGTTTACCTACACTCAGACTCTAGTCTTTGTCCTCTCTGAGGGCTTTAACACTTGAAATCTTTGTTCTGCTATTTTAGCCTTAGCTGGGCATCTTATTGTCTGCTCTATATATCTTGTTCAGGGATTAGCCAGATTTTGGCAGACGTTATGCACAGACTTTGGAAATCCTCCCCCAAGCCCTTCTTTTCGGTCTTTCCTCACTTTCGTACTTTCCAGATACTGTGTAGTCCTGAACTCTGTCTTCTGATTCCTAAAGCCAGCAGGATGCTGGAAAAAAGCCAAATAATAAGAAATGCATCGAGAGTTACTCTCTTTTTCCAAGTGTCAACTCCAGTTTATGTCAGTTGCTCTCTAGTGCCTTCAGACAGTTTTTTGTTTATATTTTGGCCAGAGTTTATACTTGTTATCTGCTGAGAAGATAGGTTCAATGTGAGCCAATCTACCATAACTGGAAGCAAAGCTTTCTGGTTGCCCATGTTAAGAGTTTCTTCTTGTGTCAGTCTATGCTGGTAATTTATTGATTTTTCTAATTTTTACTATTTTTTTCTTTTGCTTATTTCACCAGGTATTGTAAGAAGGTGAGTTCTAGAATACAATTTCAGTTCCAGCATGGGAATCTCAGTTTTTCTCGCATTTTGTTACCGATAATTGGCAACATTTTTGTTTGTTAGGGGTATGTAAAATAACGATGCATCTCACAAGGAAAGGCAATTTTTATCTGATTCGATATGAGATATATATCTGGCTGTTCTGTATATTCTTGTTCCTGTAGCATTAGCTCAAGTTCTCATTGCTGCCTCTTAACTGGTGCCATTGTCGGCAGCATGGGCCTGTTCCTATCTGTCTTCTACACCCCAGTCGTAGAGATCATCTTAAAATCTTATTCATGCCACTGTCTCCTCTATAACTTTCATAATTGAAATTTAAGTTCTTCAGTTAGAAGACAGACTCTTTTTTGTGGATGTTCTAACTTAAAGATACACACTGGACCCAAACAATGCAGGTTGGAACTACATGGCTCCATATGTACACAGAGCTTTTATAGCATAGTACTGTAAATGTATTTCCTCTTATGATTTTCTTGACATCTTTTCTCTTTCTTACTTTGTTGTGAGAATACAGCATATAATACATACGACATGCAGACTATGTGTTAATCAACCGTTCATGTTATCAGTAAGTTACCTAGTCAACAGCAGGCTATTTGTAGTTAAGTTTTGGGGGGTCAGAAGTTACATGCAGATTTCCGACTGTGTTCGGGTTGCCACCCCTAATCCTCGTGTTGTTCAAGGGTCAGCTGTCGTAATTTGGGGCTATGGGCTGCATTATATTAAAGCTCTACACCGAGGTTGTCAGCAGAGGCCTGTTTGTTGGTATGTGGTGGGAAGGGACAAATCGCTGACACCAACTGGTCATCGTTCACATTGCCATCCTATCAGTTCCAAATCCTCAGCACCAAAGTCTGAATCTTAGGGCACCAGCACATCCTTTCTGGTTGGCTCCTAATGGAATTTATTTTATTTGGCCCATGGCTTGGCTAATTTGAATCCCAACCTTCCTAACTGGTTTTAGGAAAAGCCAAGACATCAGACAGGTTGCTCAGGGTAGCAATCAAACAGAGAGACGTTAAATGGAACAGTTCAAAGGTCATTTCTAGGTTTTGATTTATCTTCTGACGTGTCTCTGTGTGAGTCATAAAGAAGTAGGTCTTCCTGTCTCACTGACCCAGCTTCCGTAAGATTGCCGCACTAGGAGCGAGGTCTTTATCACACCTGCTTGCTTGCTTGCTTCTATCTCTCTTACTTGTCTCTCGAGTCATTTTGGTTATTTGAAGCTTATCCTCCAGTAGACTTCTTGTGAAGTGCCCATGGAAATGATATTCTCTGATTTCTTACAGTTTGTATGTGGCCTATATAAAAAATCATTTGACGAAACCCTTAGCTCAGATTTTCATTCTAAGCTAAGATATTTGATCTTAAATATCTTTACCCAGTGCCTAGTGATGTAAAGTTTTGCCGAAGAAAAGTTTAATGACAGACTGACTTTCTTTCCCTCATTAGTGCCTTGGTCTTTTTGTTCAGATAGCCAGCACATTTTTCGCTTTTTATTTAAAACCCAGTAATTTTGCTACAAGTCATGATGTTGGACACTTGTGACTGATTTTATAAGTATTTAGGTACTATTTGAATTGCTAGGTTGGAGTCTCTTTTCTTCCGGGAAGACTTCTGGAATTGTAATTTTGTAGCATCTGAACCATTCCACTGTTAGGTTTTCTTTCCAGTGGCACATTTTGCAGGTATCTTGGATTTCTTTTCCTAGCTTCTGTTTTAGACTATCACCTTCTTGCACATGTTCCTTCCTGCCTTCTTTCCTTTTTGCTTCCTTGATACATTTTTTTTCCCCTTTTTCACCTCCTGTGACTTTTGTTTATTTGCTCTTCTGTTCCTTTTAGCTCAGCCTTTATTTCTGGAATGATTTTATTTCGAATTTGCTTGGGGGCTCTATCATTGAATTTCAGAATTTTTCTAGCTCTGATTGATACGAGTCCTTTCTTGTCTCCTATCATTTAAAACATTTCTCGTCAACCAATAGGTAGCTAATGTGTACTGAGCATCTTGTGGGCAAACTCTGTGGCATTTCTGTCCATTTCTTCTTGCAAATGGGGACCCAGAAGCACAAGCCTGTGTAGGTAGTACTGGAAGGTTGCAGAGTCAGTGGTTGGATCCAAAGTGAGTCCTCATCACCTTCGTACTGTTTTCAGGGTTTTTCTGAATCTTACTTTGGAGCTTCCACTCAGAAATGCTTTTCTTGGCACTCCAGCCGTGAAGCACATGGACGGATAAGTAAATTCTAGACTGTGTCTGATTTTTCTAGAGTGAAATCTTTACTAGTGTTTTAATAATGTTTGTTTTCTACATGGTGGTTTGGGGGAAATAGTCTCAAGAGAGCAGTAATTTTAAAATAATGTGTCCCCTAGTGCATTTTTCCTAAAATTTCACTCTCTTAAGTAAGCACATCATTCCACATACTTCTTTATATCTGTTCCTGTTTCTCATATGAACTCCTGCTTTTTTCTCTTATCTATGAACTATAAATGATAAGAATCAAATCTGCTTCTGTAGGTTCCTTTTTGGGGAAAATGGGTCCTATAAGGACTTATTACCAAGAGCTGCTGGTGGGTTTGATGCTGTTGCTACCTCTTATCAGGGACACAGTATGTCATATATTTGCAGGCATCGTGAACTTTGACTTTTCTAAATGTATAGAACTATGTTTCCTGTTGATTTTGCATATTTCTGGTTTTGCTATGTTGGTGTTCTTAACAAGCCATCATCATCTTGCTTATCAAGGGCACTATCTATCTGGCACCTGAAGAAGTGACATTTGGGGGTGGGTTTCCTTCTGCTGCGTCTATGACATGCATAAATGCCCCCCTTAAGCTTTGGATTTCCTCTTTACCCCATTTCAAATCAGCAAGAACCCTTCAGAGGAAATCTGGGGACATTAACAGGTGGTGGGAATTGTTATGCCCGGCTGAAGAGTGAGGCCTGGCATAACTGTGACGAGAGAGGTGCCCTTGAACGTGGCTTGGTTGAGCTTCGTAGCCAGCTTATGGTGGCAGTATAGCTGCACGGGTCCCTGGACTGTGAGCTCCCCGAGGGCAGGCCTCACACCCCAACCCCCCCCCCCCACCGCCCCCATCCTCCAGAACCTGGCATCCTGTTTACAGAGCATGGATGGGTTTCCCCTGATGTGCCCTGTGTCCCTGGGAACTGTCCCAGAGTGGAGCCCGCACCAGGGCGCAGTGTCCGAAAGCCCGACTGGAGACCTCTGTGTGCCCAGCCGAGTCAGACCCTGGTTCTGTGGGTCGGCTTCCCCGTCTCTCGACGAGGCTCTTGCAGTGTGTGTGTTCTGAGATCCCAGTTTCAAGTGCTTGGCTCACTGATGCCACAGAATTCCAGACCACGTTCTGGAAGAATGGCTTTGTATTTCATTACATAGCCAGATGGGGGAGGCTGCTTTTCTTTTTCTTTTTCCCTTGTTTTCTTTTCTTTTCTTTTCTTTTTTTTCTTTTTTTTTTTTTTTTCTTTGAGGTAGGCAGTGGGATTCCAGAAGACTGGCAGTTTGTTAACTACAGCTGAGTCGTTGTAAGTGTGCTTAATTTGAGTGAAGCGTATTTGCAGACAGTTTAGGAAATAAATCTGGGAAACCATTTGTGATTCTTTGTAGTCGACTTTGAGAAAGAAAATGGCTATATTGTAGATTTATTTTATTCTTTTATTATAAAAGTAATACACGTTTCCTGCAAAAAAGGCAGAAAACACGAGAATACGAATAACCATCCCCGTAATCCTACCCCCTGAATCCTCCCACTGTATTCTTTTTGGTGTACTATCCCCTTAGATTTCCTTTCGGATGGATGGATGGATGGATGGATGGATGGATGGATGGCTGGCTGGTTGGCTGGGTGGGTGGATGGTTGGATGGGTGGCTGGATAGACAGGCAAATACACAACATAAGTATTAAAATGAAAATTAAATTATGCTAATAATATTTCTTTCAATCATGATACAATATATATGAAGGAAAATTTTCCATGTTCATTACCTTAGGCAGGCACCTTTGTTTTTAATGTCTGTGTGGTATTTTATAGGCTTGGTGAACCATGATTCATAAAACCAATCCTCGATTAGTGGGCATTTAAATTGTTTCGGTTTTGTAAGTCTTTAAACAGTGCAGAAAATATCCTTACCCACATACATTTGTTGGACGGTCCTATAATTCCATTCGTGTAAAATTCTAAAAGGAGATTTAAAAGTATTCAGTTACCAAGTTTTCTATACACAGGCCAGGACTGATTTCTTTCTCTATCATTCTCTTTTATCCATGCCTATTTGACAAGTGGAAACATATCGTTAACTTGTTTTAATTAGAGTTTGGGTTACCAATGAGTTCAGTACTTTTTTGTGCATTTGTTGGAATTTTTCATTCTTTTTATGTGAATTACCTGTTTACAACCTTCGTCTGTGTTCTACTGAGTATTTATTTTAGTGATTTGTAAGAGCTACTCATGCATCATGGTAATTAACCTATAGGTTTTCTCACTCACGTTTCTTTCATTGTGATTTGGGAGTGTGTGTTTTTTAACCAAACCAAGAAAAATATTGATGTCGTCAGGCAGATCCATTATTTAAGCGATTGGGGCTGTAATGTGTGTCTTGGAAAGGACTTTCCGCCCAGAGACCGTGTTCTATGTAATATTCATCTTAACTTTCTTCTGCTTTTACGGTTTGATTCTTCGACTTGATGTACTGTTTACCTAAGGTTTATCCCAGCACAAGCGAGCAGGTAGGTTAATTTAACTTTTTTTCTAAAATGTTCCGCCAGTCATTTCAACACCATTTAGTACATAGTTCGTCGTGCTTGTGGTTCATTCAAGTCTTAAATTTTTGCCAGGCAGGTGAAGATGAACAGGAAACACTGAATATTCAAACGGATCTTTGACACCGTCAATAAACGAAAATTCTTTTGTCTGAACAGAGGTCTCCTGGGAGAGTCAATCTGTCAAAAATTCCAAAAGGGAGTGCCCTCACAGCTCCGTTTCATCCGAAGAGGTCTGGAAAAACTGCTCCCTGGAAGAAGTTGAGACGGCCTTCTGCCAGGAGGTAAGAGTGTCTCCCTAACACCCAGGTTCTCTAAAGTGCGAGCACAGGAGATTGACAGCCATGGAAAACCATCAGGTCTGGACGCTATTTCTAGGCATCGTGTGGAGCCTGCCTCCACCTCCTTGGGCCCTGAGACCTCCTCCAACCTGTCGTGACAGCCTGTCGGTAACGGTACTGGTGCTGAGAGGCTGGTTCCGACATATCTCCTGTGTGCTGCTCACGCACTCAATCTGGTGAAGAAGATTCCAGACTCCTGTGAGGACGTGAGGCATCTTTATTGAGCAAAATAAAGGAACACTTGAGTAAATGAAGAGGTCTTTTTTGGTTCTTGGATTGGAAGATTCAAAATTAATGTCTGCTCTCCCTATATCTGGATGGATATACGTATATATATATTTTTTTGAAAAGGAGTAATAGAGGGCCGCATAACAGTATATCACATAAAAATATAAAGGTATGTTAAGCCTGTATGGCACTGGTACAACCATCTGACATTCAAATTGACTTAAGATAATAGCTGGGTCATGGATCAGTCTGTGTCTGTGAATTCAGCATATGATATCAGGCATTCCAGTAAAGTGTGGCAGGGATGCGGAGTGGCTCATTGGGTAATTATTATTGGAAAAATTCACTAGCCAGCCGTGCGGGGGGGAAAAAAGCTTGTAACCTGCCATTCTTCACACCAAAACTCTGTATGAATCAACTATTTAAATTTAAAAGTACTGTGGGTGAAAATTTTTTAATCTTGAAATCGAGACTACCTTTCAAGCATGATGCAAAGCCCAGAAACCATGAAGAAAAAGATGCTACATCTGATTACATTAAAATGAAAAGCTTTTGTACAGCAAAACTTTGTGTAAGCAAATGATAAACTTGACAAAGTACGTGCCATGTAAACCCAGACTAAGGTGCGTCGAGCTTTTAAAAACGAATGTAAGGTGTTCAGTAGAAAAATGTCAATGAGGAAAAAATTAACAGAAGCCAGTGTTGATCAAGGTGTTGGAGAAGCGAGTCTGTAATATTGTGTTGGTAAATTAGTAAAGCTTTGTTTTCTCTTATTGTGGTTAATAAATTTATTGTTTTCATAAAAACAGAACCATTACAAAATACATTAGTGTTACAAAAAAAGTAAGCGATTCTGAAAAGTACAAAGAAGAAAGTATAAATTATTCAAAATCCACCGCCCAGAAATAATCAAAGGCAACATTTGGTGAACATAATTCTCGGCCCGTCTTTATTCATATATATAGAAGGATGACTGCCTCGGTGGGTGGGTGGATACATAGATAGAAATAATTTTATAAGAAGAGAATCATGCTCCTTTTACAAATAAGATGTATTTAACGTAAATGTCTTTGAATTTACCAGAAGCAAAGGAGACATCACCACCCTCTCCACCCTCGTAATTAACCCTTTTGTGGGGCCCGCTGGGTGCGAGGCAGGGTCCTCCTCAGTCTTCACAGTAGCTCCGTGAGCCAGGCCCTGTTATCATCCCGGCTTCAACTTGAGGAAACTGAGGCACGGAGAGCTTTAATGACGGGTCTAGAGTTCCCCTGCCAGTAAGGCCTGGGCCAAGTTTAAATCCAAGTCCTTGCTGAAAGTGCTGTCTTCAAGCGAAGCTGAAGATATTTCTGTACTTTGGATAAATATTTCTTTACCACAAGATAATATCAGGTCCCAAAAGGGACTTTGAGACAAGAAGAGAATTAAGAAAGCCATTAAGAGTTGCAGAAAATAACGGCGTTTTTGAAGGATCTTTCGATCGCAGGCAGTACGGGCGGGCTCTCGCTTCCCGGTGTTCCTTCCCGCCTCACAAGTTTCGTTGTTTCTATTTTGTTCTTAGCCAGGGTTTACCATGATATTTACATTCTGTTCCGGCCCTATAATTTCCCTGGTTGTTTGGCCTTCGTTGTGTGTTTACGTGGGTTTAAGACACATGACTATTCTCCAGCGTTTACTGTAGTTAATCCCTTTCTGAGTTCATTATTTTGATTTATTTTTTGGCTGGCTGGATTTCATAGCCAAGTAATTTCCTTAAGAAAGGCTCATGGGGGCTTTATTCCCTTTGTTTTTTTCGTATTTGAGACTGTCTGCCTCTTACTTTTCTACCAGAGACACTTGGCTGGGTGTAATTCTTCCATCTTGCTTTCTTTTCCTCAAGATGTTGTAAGCATTGTTCCGTTGTCTTCTGTTCTTGTTTTATTAAGTTTAGTTATTTATTTTAACAGAGACAGAGTGTGTGTGTGGGCGGGGGAGGGGAGAGGAAAGAGAGAGAGAGGGAGAGAGAGAATCCCAAGTAGGCTCCACCAGCACGGAGTCCAGTGAGGGGCTCAAACTCATGACTGTGAGATCATGACCTGAGCTGAAGTCAAGAGTTGGTTGCTCAACTGACTGAGCCACCCAGGCGCCCCTGGCATTGGGTGTCCTGAAGAAGCCTGAGCTCACTGATTTTTTTTTTTCCCCTTATAGGTAATTCCTTTTTTCTACCTGGATGCCTAAAGCATATATTCTCTTTAATCCTTGAAATTAAAAAGCAAAACTAAGCCATACTGGCACGGAGCATTTTATGTCAAAGTTTCCTGGAACACAGTGTGTTCTTTTGAGGTACAGATTCAGTCCGTCATTTCCAGAAAACTTCTCCTGTGTCACTAAAATCCTCTCCTGCTCTCTGTCCCTCTGCCTTCGCAGCATCTTTCCTCCCTTCAGTGTTATTCCCAGTTACCCTCACACTGGGTCATCGTTGTCCTCGACAGCTGCCGCCTTCTCCCAGCTTGCCTTCAGCCTTTTTCCCCTGCCTTCGTTCGGAGTCTTTCAAGCCTTTCCTTTATTATTAATTTTAATTCAGACTTGCGTCTTATGCTGTTATTTCTAATTTCTTTATTAGGTCCTGTAATGATACTATTTTTGTTCTCAATTTTCCTAGCTTTGCAATATCCCTTCTTTTTCATTGTTTTATCATCTTGACTTCAAGCTTCTCTTATAATGCATTCATAGTCTTAGTTTCTTTTTATGGCACGAAACCTTGGTAGGTGATCACGTGTTTATATTTTTTTGTATTATGTTTCCTTACAGACTGGGTTCTTTGTCTTTTGCCTGATCTGTCTTCCTTCCTTCCTTCCTTCCTTCCTTCCTTCCTTCCTTCCCTCCTTCTCTCCTTCCTTTCTTTCCAAATTTCTATAGTTGCAAACCCACTTATTTTCATCCTGCTTGTGCTTAGGTTTTAAGTTTATTTATTTTGAGAGAGAGAGAGAGAGAGCGAGCAGGAAAGAGGCAAAGAGCGGGAGATAGAGAATCCCAAGCAGGCTCCACGCTGTCGGCGCAGAGCCTGATGTGGGACTTGAACCCACAAACTGCAAGATCATGACCTGAGCCAAAATCAACTGAACCGAAATCAAGAGTCAGACGCTCAACTGACTTAGCCACCCAGGCGCCCCTCCCCCATCCTTGATAGAGCTGTATTATTATTCTCACTTCTCTACAGTTTTCCATCATCTGCAACTACACAAATGATGCACTCTCTCACACAGGGATGTTTAGATTGCTTCCCGGTTTGTGCCGATCCCAATGATGCCGCTGTGAGTGGTTACATACGTATGTTTTGGGGCATGTGCACAGACGTCTGTCTAGGAATAGCTTACACCTAGGAGTGGAATTACCTGCTCGGTTGTAAGGGACGTGCACCTCAGCTTTAACTGGCAGTATCGAACTGTTATTGTTTTATCTATGTGCTCTGACTGTTCAGTTTCCCTCCACAGTGGAATGAGTTTTTGTATCACTTTCTGGAGTTATATGTGTGTATCATCGGTCCACTCTATATTCCTTTTTTTTTTTTTTTATTTTTTGAGAGAGAGGGGGGAGGCACAAGTGAAGGGCAGAGAGAGAGAGAGAGAGAGGGAGCGAGAGAAGTGGAGCTCACCCAAAGTGGGACTCACGCTCACCGGATGCGGGGCTCATACTCAGGAACTGTGAGCTCACGACCTGAGCCGAAGTCAGAGTCAGATGCTTAACTGACTGAGCCACCAAGGCTCCCTGCAGTTGCAAATTGCGTTTCAAAATACCAACATACAGTCCCACCGGAAGCATATGAGAAAGAATTCCTGTCGCTCTGCCTACTCGCCAACGCTTAATGTTGTTAGACTTTAACCTTTTTACATTCTGATGTGGCTAGAATGACGTCCGAGCTATCATTTTAATCTTTATGTGCCTTCCTACTGATGTGTCAAAGCTTTTGACATTTTGCAACCCTTCTTTAGAACATTTTTGGTAAAGGGGCGCCTGGGTGGCTGAGTCAGTTAAGCGTGCGATTTCGGCTCAGGTCGTGATCTCGCAGTTTGTGAGTTTGAGCCCCGTGTGCGCACTGTGCTGACGGCTCAGAGCCTGGAGCCTGCTTCCGATTCTGTGTCTCCCCCTCTCTCTGCCCTCCCCCACTCGCACTCTGTCTCTTTCTCTCTCTCTCTCAAAAATAAACATCAAAAAAATTAACAGTTTTGGTGAAAATATATTCATTTAAAACAAATGTTTATTGAATGCCTCCAGCATGCCAAATTGTGCTTTATTCTAGGTAATTATGAGTGAACAAAACAGACACACCCAGCTCTCATGGAGATTGTACAAACTTACATCAGGGGGAGAGGTGTTACACAAACACATTCACAAACACGATAAATAAAGAAAAGGACAGGGTGTTACAACAGAGAATAACAAGGGGGACCTCATCTGGATTGGGGATCAGGGAAGCATTTGTAGAAATTAAATGTACAAACAAAATGGGTGTCCCTTTTACTGGTCTATCAATAATGTGATGGTGTGCCATGCATCATTTAAAAGCATGATGTAGAGGGGCACCTGGGTGGCTCAGTTAAGTGTCCGACTTCGGCTCAGGTCATGATCTCATGGTTCCTGAGTTCGAGCCCTGCATCGGGCTCTGTGCTGGCAGCTCGGAGCCTGGAGCCTGCTTCGGATTCTGTGCCTCCCTCTCTCTCTGCCCCTCCTCTGCTCTCCCTTTCTCTCAAAATAAATAAATAAATAAACTTTAAAATAAATAAACGTTAAAAATTTCATAAAAAATAAAAGCATGATGTGGATATGTATTAGTGCTTACAGAAAAACATTTCATGATATATTGTTAAATGAAAAAAAAAAATCTGTCAAATCTGGATGTATAGCCATGATCCCAATTTTATAAAGTAGTATGTTTATATGATCGTTATGAGAGTTTCTGGAACACTATGTAAAAAAAATTGGATGAAGAGACTTCCAAGTATCTTTATGTCCTTCTTTTTAACTTTGCTGAATTGCTTGTTTTTTTTTTTTTCCTTTTATAAAGAGTAACCATTGAAAATTCCTTGGTATCCTGTCACCGACACACTATTTCTGTTTCCTACCCCGCTTTTTTCCTAAAAGCTCTTGATGGTGTCAGAAACACTCTCCTGAAAAAAATCTCATTGGAGACCAATGTCATCAAGATATTAAAAGTGGATTTCATTAATCCAGTAAATACACTGAGACTATACCCCACATCTGGCTCTGGCTTCTCTCTGTCAACCCACCTCCCCAAGAGAGAGAGGGGCAGATGCAGGCACATTTTGGGTTGGTTCTGTGCAACTTTCGAAGAGGTCTAGGCCCTGAGATTCTCTAAATATTTTTAAAGATTTTCCCGTTAGATTTCTGACATTCCTGTGCAAGCTATGGGAATGTCAATAAATCTGCTTCTTATTCCTATAGTGGGTACAGATTCTTGTACGTGTATTTCCATGTTCCAGCAGGTTTTATGTTTGTTTGTTTGTTTGTTTGTTTGTTTTTCTAAGAAAGTCACCTTATACCCCAAGTTGATGGCTATTTTGTTTCTCATTGAAGTCAGGAAAGACCGAATTCAGACAAAGTGTAGAGGGTTGGAAATATTGGAGAATATTGTTATTACTCAATAATAAACAGCAGGAAAAACCTTTGGAAATAAAACCCATCTTCATAGTATTTTTATGAGTCCTATAAAAATCAGCGGTTAACCGGCTCTACTGAATTTTACAAGTTCCGTAAAGCAAAACTCATTGACCCTGATTCTTTGTGATTCCCCATTTAAAAAAAGAAGAAGAAGAATTAAAGACATGCACAACGTGTACTCTGTTTATGCAACCTTTATATTAATGAGTTTCTTTACTCTGAAAGCTACTTCTGTTCTTAATACAATGTTGCCGCCTTTTTTGTTTGATTGACCTGATTTAATCAAGAGACACGTAGCGTGGGCTCACAGTAGGAATGGCTTGCAAGTATATTAAGAAAGATGTATCAAACTGGCACATCCAGCGAATATTTTTAGCTCTGAAATTTGAGGTGGAGCTATTATATGTGCTGTTTTTCCCGGAGAAACTTGTCTACCCTGTCAGTTGAGTAGTGGTGACTGGGGATAGTGTTCTGTAGCGAGCTCATCAATTAAACATTTGAAGTTCAGTACATGCCACCATAACCTTTTTGATCAGTTTTTGGAGGGGAAAAATGTGACGAGGTTTTGGTAAAAATAAGCTGGTTGAATAGCGCTTGAAGTGGGTTTCTGTGAATGCAATGCTCGAATTTTTATTCCCTGCAGCTTTCCAAGTCCTATGGAAAGGTTGAAAAAGCCCTGAGTGCAGGGGACCCCTCCAAAAGTGGCTGTGTGTCTTTGAATTACCTAAAGATTGTCTTCGACACCTTTGTGTACCGATTACCAAGGAGGATTTTTATCCAGTTAATGAAGAGGTAAGAGTCCCATTGTTTCCTTGACACTTTTTTCCCCCCCAAACGTCAGCCAGGAGAATACGGCACAGCCTCATTTATTTTTTATTAATGTCTTCTACTTTTTTTTAGTGAAAATTTCAAACACATGCAAAAGTAAAGAGAATAATATAATGAATCCACTAAGGTACTCAGCTTCAACATTCAACTCATGGTCAATCATTTATCTTCTTGCCCATTTTTCCTTAACCCTGGATATTTTTGAAACAAATACCAGACATCATATTTCATTGAAAAGATCTCACTATGTCTTTCTAAAAGATAAGAAGTTTTTTTTTTAAATTTTAATGTTTTATTTTTGAGAGAGAGTACAAGCAGGGGAAGGGACAGAGAGAGAGAGAGAAAGAATCCAAAGCAGGCGAGAGAGAGAGAGAGAGAGAGAGAGAGAGAGAGAGAGAGACAAAATCCAAAGCAGGTGAGAGAGAGAGAGAGAGGGAGAGAGACAGAATCCAAAGCAGGCTCCAGGCTCTGAGCTGTTAGCACAGAGCCCGACGTGGGGCTCAAACTTGTGAACCGTGAGATCATGACCTGAGCCGAAGCCAGATGCTTAACTGACTGAGCCACCCAGGCGCCCCAAGAAGTCTTTTTAAGAACATGGTGGAAATACTGGTTTCACACCTAATAGAATTATCAATAATAGTAATACATATCCAGCCAGGGTTCAAATCTAACAGACTGTCGCAGATTTTCTTTTACAGTTTGAGTCAGGATCCAAATGAGGTCTATACATTACAATAGATTGATTTACAGTTTGAGTCAGGATCCAAATGAGGTCTGTACATTACAATAGATTGATTTGCCACAATTCTTTTTTTTTGGTCTGTAGGGTCTCTCTCCATTTGTTAATTTGTTCCCTTATGACGCATTTATAGAAGTCTGGATTGTTTATTATGTGGAGTTTCTTGCAACTGACATCTGACAACCGACATCTACAGTGACATTAACATGTTCTCCTGTCTCCCGCTCCCATCCTCTCCTGCCCCTAAATGGATAGATACACAGATATCTGTTCAGTTGTTCTGGCAACAATACTTCATAGGCAGTGGCAGCGAATGCGGACTGGTTGTCTCTCTTTTCGTGGGGTTAGCAGCCATGGTTGAAAGTACTTCTCTCCACGAATTCACTGGGGATTAGAAGGTGGTGATATTTTCACATCTCTCCTTTCTTCTTTTATTGGTTGGAGCGCTTCTGTAATGAAAGCTTTCCCTCTTCAACTACTTGGCGACAGTGAGACACAGCTGGTCTAAGAAAGGCACAATGTCCTTGGTCCTTCCCTTTCACTTACCACCTTCCAAGATAGTGAATTGGTTCCTTAGCATACTCCGTAAGCGAGCAGTGAGTGGTTTTTCCTAAGTTACCACAGACTCTTGAATGGAAGCATATTTGATGTGTTGCAGTTCATCATTGTTCTCACTGATAACTCAGTCGTTCCATCTTGGCCAGCGGGACCTCCTCAGTTGGCTCCCGAGACCTGTTGGTGCGACCCTGATCGTCCCCAGTAGGTCTCTTCCTTTCCGACATGGCAAAATGCTCCTGGCTCTTCGGGGACAGCTCTTGCCCTCAACCTGGCATCAGCCATTTCTCTAAGGATCGGGATAATTGGCGGACACCTCGGGTTCTCTGGAAAGGAGAGGCAAGAGAGGAGGAGAAGGGAGAAATACTATTAAGTGAGGCCAGCTAGACCCATTCTCCGCAGCCTCCTCTTTCCTTCTCAGAGGTGAGCCCTGTGTATTGCCACTCTGGCTTCTAGAGTAAAAAGCAAGGTTTGGCCCTAGGAGTGAGTATTCCCATGGCTCAGAAAACAGCTGTTTTTCTGCCTGTACATGGTGACAATTTTTAGGAATTGCTCTGCTGAATAACTAAAAGCCATATAGTCATTTCTTTGTATTTCGTTTTCAAAATTACACAAGTCATAATTTAATAGCAATAATGAAACCGAGGAGCAGAAAGTCACAATACACCTTCTGTAACAAATTTACCGTGTTCACGTTTCCACATTCCCTTCACCTGTATCCACATACGTATATCATTTTTACGTGTTTGCAATGAAAGTACCTCTACAGTTTTACATTGTGCTTTTTCAGTGGGAATGCCAATCGTAGACACTCATCCCGTTGGGTTCATAGTCTCCCAACTTATCATTTGAATGGATGCCTATTGAGTCCCTTTCTCTGCCAGATATCGTGGGAGGTGCTAGGAATATGGAAATAAATACCAAGTAGTCGCACAGCCACGGGGTTCAGCAGAGGAATGGCAGCTATGAAGACCACCGTGGACGCTCAGAGTACTTGTCAGGATGCTAAGGGCAGCCAGGTTTGCACTGTTGTGACAACCTGTTCTGACCAGGGACCCAGGGATTTCTGAGTCGTGCCCCCTGTCACATTCACCCCGAATTCCCAGTAGAACCGGGCACAAGGGAACAACAGCAAGCGAATACCCAAGTACGATATTTTGAATATCGTTTTAACGTTTCTTCATTTTCGAGAGACAGCGCGAGCGGGGGAGGAGCAGAGAGAGAGGGAGACGCAGAATCCCAAGCAGGCTCCAGGCTCCGAGCTGTCAGCACAGAGCCCGACGCGGGGCTCGAACCCACGGACGGTGAGATCCTGATCTGATCCCAAGTCTGACGCTCAACTGACTGAGCTACGCAGGCGCCCCCTAGTACTGATATTTTGAATTATAAGTTAGGTTTGTCTTCTGGTGCACCTATCTGCCAGTAAAGGTTTGTCCTGTCTTCCTGATCAACTGTTCCCTTTATAATTATGTAGGTATCTTTCTATCCCTCTGGCTTTCATGGTCTATCTTATCTGGTACTAAAATATCCATAACAGTTTTCTTTGGATTAGTATTTGTCCAGTATATCTTGTCTCACTCTTGTTGTCACTCTTTGTGTTTTAGGTGTGTTTCTTGTAAAAGAGCATATCTGAATCTTAAAAATTCCAAAATGAACCCCTTGGCCTCTTTAGTGGTCAAGTGTAGTCTGTTTCCATTTATTGTGACGGGCATGGTTGGATTTTTTCCCTCTCCCACTGTATTGTTTACTGTCTCTGATTTCTCGGCCCTGTGTTTTTCTCTTTCTCTCCTCCATCGTGTTTGTCTCCGTCCAAGTTTTCCTTCTCACACTTGTTTTCCCCTCTGCTGTCTTGAGAATTAAATATTTTATTCCTACCCTTACAGAGGAGGTGACCCTTAAATTTGTAACATGTGTTCTCAACTTATAAAGCCCAAAGTTCACAATATTTCTACCGTCCTGAATATAACGAGCAGCTTCAACTTACATGTTACCAACGGCTAGTGTTTTCGTGCAGCCTTGTTCTGACAACACCCAAATTAGACATTATTATTGTATTTTTTTATACCATCCATGTTTGTTTAGGCTTTCCCATGTTTGCCAGTCTGTGTGCTCATCCCTGCTTCTTAAATCTCACCCCTCCTTCAGAATTCAATTTCCTGAAGTATATCCTGTAGTAGTCCTTTAAGTGAGGTGCTGTGAGTGGTGGGTTCAGTCTTGTTTTCAAAAATGTCTATTTTCTACTTACTCTTTAATGAAGATTTTGCAGGGAATACAATCCTTGTCTGAGAGCTATTTTCTTGTAGCACTTCAGAGACATTCTTCCCGGTCCTCTGGCCTCTAGTGTTGTTGTTGAGAGTCTGCTGTCTAATTACCAGTACTTTCTAAGTGATCTGTTTTTTCCTTTTTCTGGTTGCCTTCAAGATTTTCTATTTTTGTTGCTTTACGGTTTCCCCATGATGTTGTCTTGCTAGCGATGTCTGTTTATTTAACCTTCCCAGACACATGCTGTCTCATGGTGAGGATGAGTATTTTTCATGAATTCTAGAACATTCGCGGCTGTTGTTCTTTGAGGATTGCCTCTGCCCCTTTCTCACCGGTCTTTTCTTCTGGAAGTCTCATTAAATATTTGTTGAACCTCCTCCTTCTATTTTTTCCTCGTCTCCTAGACTCTTCGGCACTTCTCGTGTCTTTATCTGTCTGGGCGCCGTTCTGACTCTTCTCCTAGAATCGATTTTGGTTCACTAACTCTCTGCCATGCCACATCTCCTCCCGGTCTTGCACAGTCCAGGTCTCCTACGCCCAAATGAGCACTAGACCCCAGCCTCTCAGTGCCAGCATGAGATCCCAGGGCTTCCTGTAGCACAGCCTGCTCTGTCCGGGTCTGATGCGCTCCCTGGGCTCTCGTGGCCACAACTCACATTCCCACCGCACCAGAGTCTGTTCCCTCCACGCCTCTAGCACCTGTGCATCTCCCCTTCTTGTTCTCCACTTCCGCCGTGTGTTTTAAAATCATCTTGTTGATGTATTTATTCCAGTAGTCGTTGAAATTTTTGATGTGTCTGTTGATACATTTCTGTGACGAGACCAGGAGGCTTGGGGAGAGATCCACTGTGTTGCCAGAAATCTTACCTTAATGTGTTAATGCTGGCTGGGAAGTTAGAAAAGTGTCCAGAGAGTCAACAGAACTGAACGGGAGCTTTGAGAGGTTAAGAGGAGTTTCCCACACGGGTGGCCGGAGAAAGACATTCCATCCAGAGGAATCAAACAGCACGTCACAGGGACTGGTTTGATGGGGTCACGATCCCTTGTTAGGGCTCTTTAATTTTATATACCAACATGTTTTTAACCATTTCACTGCATTTGAGTCTTTAGTCTCTTTTTAGTTTTGCATATGTTTGTTCATTTGCTCAGCCAGCCCACAGATCGTTCTGGAGCCTGTACTGTGTAACCCGGCACTGTGCTCACTAGGGGCCCAATGGAGAGGAGGATATGACCCCTGCCCTCAAAGAATGTTACTTGCTGGCGGGTGAGACAGCATGCGGAGACATACCAGTAGTGAAAGGAAGGGCGCAGGGTGACAGGGCTGTGCTGAGAGTGATGGGGAGACCCTTGGACCCTCTGGGAGGGCTCTGGAAAGGCCTCTCTGCAAAGGTGAAGTTTCAACAAAGACCTGAGACGTCAGGAGGAGAGCCCTGGGAAGGGCTAACCCATGGACGATGTTCTGGGGCCTGGCAGGAGTTGGCAAGAGGGAGCGAGAGGTGAGGTAGAGGGAAGGCAAGGGCCTGGGAGGGGACTGGGGTCGTGATCATTGCTGAGGGGGTCGAGGACAGGCTTTGAGTCAGATTCAAGGCTACAGTGTGAATACTTTGGTGCATTTTTATAAGGATTGCCAAATTGCTCTCTGAAACGATAGTCATGATTTATATTGTCAACATCGTGTGGATTTTCTAGTTTCCTACTCTTCCCAGCATTGAATATTAACATTGTTTTAAAATATTGATAGCTTAAGAGGTATAAAATGGTGCCTCATTATCGTTTTAATTTATATTTCTTGGAGCGATATTGAGCTTGGACATTTCCACGAGCCTGTGTGCTGATTGTATCTCCCCTGACGTGAATTCTCCTCATGTCCTGATTGGTTAATGCCCCCACTGATGGTTTTTTAAGTCAGTTTTATCACCTTTTTGTTTAACAATTTTTTATAATTAATTAATTATTAAGAGAGAACCTTTTCTGTCATAAGCAGAATATTTTCTGGTGGATATTTTTCCCAGCTTGCCGCTTCCCTTTCATTTATGTGATACCTCATTGTTTAGAAGTTTACATTTTAATATAATCAAATACATTAATCTTCTTTGGGGATGTCTTCTGTTGCTTAATCTATAAATTCATCATTCTTACTCAGCCTTGAGAAAAACGCTTTCTACTCTGCTTGCTTTTTTTTTTTTTATTCTTTGAAAACAAAATACTTTAATCCATCTTGACATAAGGTGGGTATCCAAATTAAATTTTTTTTCCCAAATAGATAATCTATTTTACCACCACCACTTGTGAAATAATTCTTTCCCCATTGTTTCTAATGTCTGCTTTGTCAGGCATTCGATTCTCTCCACAATTTGGTTTAATGTGTCCTTCTAGTGTGTTCTATCAGTCTAGCTTTCTCTTGTATGTGGACGTTTCTATACAGTGCTCTGTCTACACGGACACATCCAACTGCCCTTTTATTTTCTGTTTTACCTTTAGAAAGGACATTGGGTTCCCTGCACTGTCACAGTTATTTCTTGAATTTCATCATTATGTCACCTCCTAGAAAGAGAGAATCTGCAGGATTCTACCATGAAAGCATTGGCCCTCACAAAACCGGCTTTAGAGGTGGGACTGGGGACCTGCAGTGAGTGACATTGTTTACTTACCACGACGAGTCCATGATTGTGTTGGGCCAATTCTGTATGGCTTTCGTATCTAAAAAACGAGTGAAAAGTTTACCAAAAAAATCGGTACACAAGTGTTCACAGCAGCTCTATTCCTCATTGCCCCAAACTGGAACCAGCCCGCATGTCCCTGAGCAGGTGATGGGGTAGGCAGTCCGGTTCATCTATACGCTGGCGTATTTCTCAGCAATAGGAGGGAGTAGATGAATCTCAGAGGCATTCGAAGGGAACTGGTCTCGAAGGTTGCTACTCTAGGATCCTGTCTAGGTGACATTGTGGAAAAGGCGGGACGAGAGGATCGGAGAAGGGGTCAGTGGTTTCCAGGACTCAAGGCGGGGGAGGGAGGCCTGACTCCAGAAGGGCAGCGCGAGGGAGGTTTTGGGGTGGTGGGGCCTTCCTGCATCCTGGGTGTGGCGGTGGTTGTGTGAATCCGTACATGTTAAAACTCCTGAAAGTATATACACCAAAGGAAAAAGTCCATTTCAGTGCATTTTAATTGGCTAAATAAAATTTTAAAATATGTCCTTTTAAACAAAAAAGGCAAACAACACAGTAAAGAATAAGGCAGGAAGTAAAATAAGATCTAAACCCTCATACTAAAATAGTTCGAAAAATTATTCTTACTATCCAATTCAAGAATGGATAGTATAGGGGGAAAAAGTCATCTTTTTGAGTTTGTTGTTTTTTTAAAAAAATACTCAAGATCTAGGGCCTAAATTAAAACCTCTAACATCTTGGTAATAAGACATAAAATCTTGATCCAAATAATATTTTAGAGATTTTAAAAAGCTGTTTTCCTTAAACATATATATATACATATATATACATATATGTGTGTGTATATATACATATATACATATGCATATATGTATATATATGTGTGTGTGTATATATATATATATATTTTTTTTTTTAACGTAATGGTAGGCTTTAATTGAACAGCTCACTTGACCTTTATTGCTAACATGCTGTGTTTTCAATGTCACCTAGGCTTTTATATAAGACACAGCTGGTAAAAGGTGTTTAAATATGAAGAGTGAGGTTTGAGGGAGAGCCGAGAGGGTGGAATAAATGCGCTGACTTGCTATAACTTTCCTATTCACCAGATGCTTCCTCCACCCAACACGCGAGCAGGTTCTCGCTCAGAAACATCTCCTGGTGAGAATTTTCCCATTCACTCTGGTAACATTACTGGCCTGACGGAAGCCATAGAAGCAGACACAATAAGCCATTTAGCCCAAATCACATTAAATGTAGAAGCAACACCCAGTATCGCTTCTCGGCCTTTTGGCTAAGGTCAAGTGAAACAATACCCAGTGGTATATTTTCAGTTATCGCCCCAACCTCTTTAACCCACACGTCTAGGATCTCTTCCGCCTGTGGGCCATTCTGGAAAAGGCAAAACAATAGGAACAGAAGAGAGGTCAGTGGTTGCCAGGACTGGAGGAGAGGAGGGTGTGACTCCAGGGGGCAACACAAGGGAGGTTTTAGGGCAAGGGAGCTGAGAAGGGTGGGGATGGTCAGAGGAAGAATATCCAGTGCCAACTACCGTTCTGAGCCTCAGCAGACTTTCAGGGATAAAAAAGCAAAACAAAACAAAACACACCTTGTCCTCTGTAGGGATGAAAACCTTCTATCTCCAAAGCAGGAGCTACTCAAAGTCCCGCTTCCTACCTGAAATCTAAAATGTTAGCTACTGTTAGTGTTAGTTAGTCCCTCACATAAGGAAGTGAGGGAAATGGGAAGACACGAACAACATATAAAAGAGTCTCTAAACTCACATTACTGTAACTGGTCATGAGATCTGAGTTGATAATTATAGTGTCCTCCTTCCATCATCCATTCTCTGTCCCCCCTACTTTCTCTGCCAACATCTTTGCTGGACAGCGCTGCTCACCTGCTGGGGTCCCCAACCTTCATTTCACAGGATCTCAGTCCTTGGTGGCCATCTCTTTATTGGGCTGCCTCAGCTGGCTTACTGCAGGGAATGTGGTCTATAGAAAAAGCACCCTAACCCCTAGGGATTTCCTCTCAGCTGACTCTGTAGTTGAATCACCAGCAAGGTACCAACCGTTGTATCAAGTCTGTTCTGGCGATGGGTTATGTGACAAGACAAGTGTATTCTGTGGAGCTGAGGTTACTGCCATCCCGTCACCACCATCGAATGAGTCCCTTAGTTACTCTGACGCATGGGACATCGCGGCGATGGATAAAACATTCTGGAGGTCCGTGGATGATGGTAATGGAAAAAGCGTTTCAGGCAGGGAAGGCAAATTTGTATCTAGGAGATGTATGGAGACAAATCGCTGCTCCCTCCACGATGAAGGGGCCCAATGTAATCTTTGCCAGGTGACTGGAAAGCCCACCTGGAGAAAGGGACCATAGGAGGGTTCAGCGCTGGCCCCTGCTGTTGTTGGCAGGCTGAGTACTTAGCTGGGCAGTGGCCAACTCAGCTTTATGATGAGAAGTCCATATTTTCAGACCAAGGCACAGCCCCTATTCCTGTCTCCACGAGCACATTTGTATGGAAGTCCATGAACAAGCACCAGTTGCCTGGGCAAAGCGACTGTCACCTGCAGGAACAGGTCAACTTTCCTCCTAAGAATCCATGTGGGTGCCGCCCAGTGGGGCACTTACGTGGGCCATAAATACCTTTACAAGCTGTGCTGCTCTTCTTTGATGAGTCAACAATTTATACTACAGCCTGGGCCTTCTGCGATCGCTCTTTCTTACTCGACGCCCCGCTCAGAACTGCTGGCTTGCCCAAGAACAGCAGAACAGATCAGAATAGCAGGACAAAATTGTCTCCGAAATCCAGAGACACCCTTCAAGCATATGAGTCTTTTTTGTGTGATGGGTGGTAAGAGACTTATCAACTGGTCTCTCACTTTATTTGTTTTTATTTTTTAATTTTTTTAACATGAAATGTATTGTCAAATTGGTTTCCATACAACACCCAGTGCTCATCCCAACAGGTGCCCTCCTCAATACCCATCACCCACCCCGCATCAACCCTCAGTTTGTTCTCAGTTTTTAAGAGTCTCTTATGCTTTGGCTCTCTCCCACTCTAACCTCTTTTTTTTTTTCTTCCCCTACCCCGTGGTCTTCTAAGTTTCTCAGGATCCACATAAGAGTGAAAACATATGGTATCTGTCTTTCTCTGCCTGACTTATTGCACTTAGCATAACACTCTCCAGTTCCATCCACGTTGCTACAAAAGGCCATGTTTCATTCTTTCTCATTGCCATGTAGTATTCCCTTGGGTATATAAGCCACAATTTCTTTATCCATTCGTCAGTTGATGGACATCTAGGCTCTTTACATAATTTGGCTATTGTTGAGAGTGCTGCTATAAATGGTCTTTCACTTTAGAGGGACTATTCCAACATGCCTCAGACATCTGGATCCCTAAAAATGTTACCAGAATGGCAGACCCTTAAAGTTTCTTGGGGTTTATCTTCTCCCCCTTTCTGAGGCCTCTGGGATATTTGTTATTTCCTTCTTAGTAGGTGCAGTTAATAAGATATCATCATGCAGTGGGCCAGTGTGGTGTCTATTGCACATCAGAACAATACAGAGACTTGGTAAATATCTATAGGACCCTCTGGGCAAGCCCTGCCCAGAGTTCCTTCACATTATATTATGGCAGGAAGCAGGTGAGTTGACGTAGTCCTGAGATAGGGTTGAAGGTATAGTGATCTCCCTGCCATGTAAAGGAAAACTGTTGAAAAGGGAATTGAAAAATTAGCATTTGATATGTCCATAGCTCCATACCAGCTGCCAGGGGCTGTGTTGATTTGCGTGTGTGATTGGCATCATCACTTGATTAAATTTGCAATCATCCATAATCATTTTCAAATATCCAAGTAGTTCTTGCATTGGGACACAGTGATTTGGATGGCATATGGTAGAAATCAACCCCTTGCCCTGTCTTTTACTCTTTGATGCACCCCGGGGAAGTTGTAGACTTTTTAAACTCTCTGCTGAAGAGTTGGATCTTCTACTTGGTCCTTCCTGCCATCACAGCCCCTTATTTCATGGATCAAAGAACAGATGTGAGGATTTGCAGTGACCAAGAATATTTATTTCTGTTATCTATTCTGAGTCTAGAGAAGTAACCACAGGGGGGTCTGTCACCTTACTGGACCCACTAGGACATGGACTTGGGCTTCCTCTATCCTCCATAGCCTCCAGTCTGACCCAGCAGACCATGCTGGCACTTTGGTTCTCCATGGATTATCATTAGTTCAGAGCCACTATGTAATAACCCTGAGTGGTCTAGGTATTTTCTTTCCCTTAATGCGTAGTCATTGTGGTAATTGGCTGAAGGATCTTCCGGGCACGATTTGAAGGAAGATTCTCTGGACCTTCTGGGCAAGGTTTAAAGGAAAATTCTCAGTATATGTGTATGGCTGTATTGCAGGGTTGCTCCTCAAAGGTATCCAGATGGCCCCTTCGTTAAGGGGCTCTGTATCCGTGAATTGGTTTTGGTCCGTGACCTGGGGAAGAGGTCATGAATTCCCACTTTCATGACTCAATTCAGGCTTCTGCCCATCAGACCTGGAATTTTCTGTGCATTCTGTATATATCAGGCAGCACCCTAGTCTTTCCCAAGGACCTTGTGTTCAGTAAGCTAGTGCCAGAAATCCTTGTGCCCTGAAACACCCGAATGATGCCATGACTTCCTGTGGTAAGCACTCCCCAGGTGTAGCTCCAGAAGAAAGTTTCCCAGCTCCCAACGATAGGACATCTCCTAGCTGTGAGTGTGTTTCACTTAACGTCATGAATATCCGTGAGGGGAATATGTGGGATTTCCTACACTTGCCTTGTTTGCAGAATGATGCCGCCCTAGGTGGTCATAGTGGCACTGTGCATGGGCCACCTCTGTGCTCCACTGCCAGTCAGGCCTGTCCATCTCAGGCCCCCATTCCCCTCTCCTAGACCTGTGGTTCTGATTTTCGGTATGATGGCACACTGGAATGGGGCGATAGGCTGTGCAGTGTGGAATGTGTTGCGAGTGATGTGTTACTGACTACTAACTAATAAAGTTAAAATATGCAAGTGACTTTGTTTTCTGGCAAAGTACAGCGGTTGTCCCTGAGCTAACACCGCCTTCAGTTACTTGCATGGCCTTGTCTTTGAAGAGGGAAAGGGGCAGGTTACAGCTAACGTTAGCACGTGCCCGTACCTTGGCAGGGTGTGTGCGCGCGCACAACTCACACCGAGTTGGTGAGATGAACCGATTGTTCTGTGGGAACAGAGGGGAGAGTGAGTACTTCTGGCTGGTGAGCCGGGAGGTGGGTGGGGACATTTGTCCAGGACACTGGCAGCAGCAGTGTGGATTGGGACTTGGCAAGGCCCTGGCTATGATCTCCTTTCGTCCACAAGACAGTTCGAGCCTGTATCTCACGTACTTTGCTTGGTCCATCAGCTTCCCTCCCTCCTCCAGAGTTTCTTTGGCTTTCTGGTGGAGTTTGATTACCTTGGCTGGTGTACTGTGTGGTCCCTTTCTCTTCAGTGACCTCTAAATCTTGACCCTGTGGTTGTCGTCCTCTCTGTGGCCTCTGGTGGGGCGCCCATAATCTCCCTTCAGAGGATCCTTAGCAATGCAGTGTTGGTGGGCTTGGGAAAGAGGATACGAAAGTCACCGAAAGGGCTTTTTCATACCGACACGTATTGTTGCATCAGAAATAAACAAACCAATGGTAAATCGCGATGCATGCGGGCAAGCCTACCCCAGATGAGGCATCAGGGAAGACTTCTGGGGGAGATGGCATTTAAGACGGGTCCTTTATGAAAGCATCGGGCACAAAGAAAAGAAGTCTGCCGTGTCACACACATTCAGAGCATGCCAGTCACATTGTACTCGCTGTGGGACGAAGAGCATCTCAGGCCGACAGAGGCCGGCATGGAATGGGAACTTAATATATTTGAAGACGGGGGGAAGGAGAACAGATTAGGGGACAGAAATGAAGAGTTTAATACTAGGGGCGCCTGGGTGGCTCAGTCGGTTAATTGTTATTGCTTAACCCAGCAATAACAGTTAGAAACCTTGGGATCTACAACAACACGGATGCATCTTAAAAACATGGTAAATGAAGGAAGTAGTCGAGCACAAAAGAGTACACGCTGTATGATTATTCCATTTACGGGAACTCCTAGAAAAGCCAAAACCGGAGTGACCGTGACAGAGAGCGATCATTGGTTGCCAGAGCTGAGGTCAGGGGAGGGGTTGGTTCCAAAGGCCGAGAGTAGAATTTTAGGGTCGTGGAGGTATTCCTTAATACTGGCTGTGGCAGTGGTTAGATAATATATACCACTGCCAAAACTCATGAAACTATACACTTAGGAATGAATTTTATTTTATGCAACTTATACTGGGGTAAAAGCAAACATTTTTAAAACACAGAAGATCGTCAAAGGACACGAATGAATCATTCACAGAGAAAGTACATAAAACTTTTAAACATGAAAAACGTGTGAGTGCAACAGCAAAGGACACGCAAATCAAAACAGCAACGAGGCACTGTGCCTTCGCCTATCAGATTGGCAAGGATCTGGAAGTGGCGGTGGGAAATGTGGCAAAAAGCCTCTCACGGACCTCCCTCATAAGAATAAATTAACACCGGGGCTCCTGGGTGGCTCAGTCGGTTGAGGGTCCGGCTTCGGCCCAGGTCATGATCTCACAGTTTGTGGGTTCGAGCCCCACATCGGGCTCTGTGCCGACAGCTCGGAGCCTGGAGCCTGCTTTGGATTCTGTGTCTCCCTCTCTCTCTGCCCCTCTCCCGCCCATGCTCTGTCTCTCTCTCTCTCCTTCAAAAATAAATTTAAAAAAATTTTTAAAAAAAGAATAAATTAACACCTTTATGAAGTACATTTGAGCAATGTGTAGTGAAAACCTTAGACACGTCCACACTTTTGACTCAAGAGTTGACAAAACGCGTGGCAGCCATTAAAAGTTAATTTCGAAGGTTTTTTGATGACATAAAAAATGCTCCTGATAAATACTGTGAGAAAACAGACCGTAACTGATACCTCATATGATCTCAATGATGTTAAGCATGCATGGAGTGTGCGTGCCTGTGCACACAAAGAAATTCTGGAAGGAAATATACTAAAATATCAGTAGCGGTTATCTCTGGCTGTTATAATTATGAGTAATTTATTTTTTTCTTCATGGTTTCCCCTGTTTTCCAGTTTGAGACTGTACACGTTTTATAATCAACATGAATAAACACATGAATGAAACAATTTTCAATAAATCAGCACACATTTTGCCAGAAATCACATGAGCAACCATTATCCAAAGTCACAAAGATATAGCCAAGTTTTTTCACTCTTAAAAATGTCCCGGGACACCTGAGTGGCTCAGTCGGTGAAGCGTCTGACTTTGGCTCAGGTCATGATCTCACGGCTCGTGAGTTTGAGCCTCGCGTTGGGCCCTGTGCTGACAGCTCGGAGCCTGGAGCCTGCTTCCAATTCTGTGTCTCCCTCTCTCTCTGCCCCTCCCCTGCTCGCTCTCTCTCTCTCTCTCTCTCTCTCAAAAATAAACATTTTTTAAAAATGTCCCAGTGGCTCTTTTTTTTTTTTTTGCCTTAGGCAGCTCTCCCTCTGGATTTATTTTTTAATGTTTTTATTTATTTTAAGAGAGAGAGAGAGAGAGAGAGAGAGAGAGAGCAGGGAAGGGGCAGAGAGAGAGGGAGAGAGAGAATCCCAAGCAGGCTGCATGCTGTCAGTGCAGAGCCCAACTCAGGGCTCCATCTCACAAACTGTGAGATCGTGACCTGAACCAAAATCAAAAGTCAGATGCTTGACCGACTCAGTGTTTGTTTACCACAATTTGTGAATCCTGTCAACAGTTAAGAGACGTTTGGGTTGTTTTCAGTTTGGGGTCATTATGCAAGATACTTCTGTGAACATTTACATACAATTCTTTGTGTGGATACATGTTTTCATTTCTCTTGGGTAAATACCTCGTAGTAAAATTGCTGGGTTGTATGAGTGTATGTTTAAATTTATAAGACACTGTCAAACCCTTTTCCAAAGTAACTCCCATTTTGTAATTCCGTCAGTGACACGTAAGAACTCCAGCTGCTCGACATCCTCATCAATGCTTAGTATTGCCAGTCTGACTTTTACCCATTCTGGTGGTGTGTAAAGGTATTTCATTCTGATTGAAAATTTTTTCTTAATGTTTATTTTTGAGACAGAGAGAGACAGAGCATGGGTGGGGGAGGGCCAGAGAGAGAGGGAGACACAGAATCGGAAGCAGGCTCCAGGCTCTAAGCTGTCAGCACAGAGCCGGACAAGGGGCTCGAACTCGTGAACCACGAGATCATGACCTATGCCGAAGTCAGACGCTTAACCAACTGAGCCACCCAGGCACTCCTCATTCTGCTTTTAATTTGCATTTCCCTGATGACTAATGATGTTGAGACTATTTTCATGTGATTATTAGCCATTCATATATATTCTTTTAGAAAGTATATGTACAAATCTTTTGCATGCTTTACTGGTTTGTTTATTTCCCTATTGATTTGCAAGTGTTCTTTGTATATTCTCGATATGAGTTTTTTTGTTAGCTACCTATTTTCACATATTTTCTCAGTGTGGCTTGCTTGTCTCTTTGTATTTTGAAGTACAAAAGTTTTTAATTTTGATAAAGCCTGTTTTATCTATTTGAAAATTTGTTATGGGTAGTTTTTAGGGGAGATCCATTTCTGGATGGTTTTTGAGTATGGTGTGAGGTAAGGTTGGAGGTTCATTTTGTTTCTATCCAGGTATCCAGTTGTTCCAGGAGTCTTTGTTGAAAAGGCTACTATTTCTCTGATGAATTACTTTGCACCTTTGTTGGAAATCAATTGACTATATAAGTATAAGTAGGTTTCTGGACTCTAGGCTCTTCCATTAATCTATAGGATTATTCTCACATCAATACCACACTGCCTTGATTACTGTAGCTAAATAGTTTAGTCTTGAAATTAGATTGTGCAAGTCCTCTAGACTTGTTTTTCTCTTTCACAATTGTATGACTATTCTAGGGTCTTTGTGTTTTAGAATCAGTTTGTCAATATATCAAAGGAAAAAAACCTGCTAGGATTTTAATTGCAAATACTAGCAATTGGGGAGAATTGCCACTTTAACTATATTCGGTTTTCTACTTCATGGTATAGCTTTCCACTTGTTTAGGTGTTTAATTTTCCTAGGCAATATTTTGTTGCTTATAATTCTCAAATCTTACACATGCTATGTTTATTTCTAAGTATTTTTTATTCAATCGTAAATGAATTTTTAAAATTTCATTTTCCAACTATTCATGGCCAGTAATTAGACATACAGTGATTTTTTGTATATTTACTTAGAATACTGTGACCTTACTAAATTCACTGGCTAATTAGTTCAAATATTTTTATTGTAGATTTTCTAGTGTTTCTGAATATAATCACGTTGCCTACAAATAAAAGCAAGCTTACATCTTCCTTTGCAGTCTGTATGCCTTTTGTTTCTTTTTCTTGCTTTATTTTACTAAGTAGGACATTAAGTGCAATGCTGAGCTGAAATGGCAAAATTGGACATCTTTCTCTTGTTCTGACCTGATCTTAGGTAGAAAGCATTCCATCTTGTAACATAGTGTGATGTTAGCCATGGGTGTCCTCCAGATGCCCTTTATTAGGTTAAGGGAGTTCCTTTCTATTCCTATTTTGACGAATTCTTTTTTTATCATACGTGTTGAATTTTGCAAAATTCAAATTTCGCAATTCAATTTTCTGCATCTGTTCTGATATTATGTAATTTCCCTCCATTATTCTATTAACATAGTGAATTATATTGATCAACTTTTAGTTAAGCCAATTTACATCCTGGGATTAAATCCCACTTGGTCATAATATATAGTATCCTTTTGATATATTTAATTTTATTTGCTAAAATTTTGTTAAAAATTTTTTTGCATCTTTTTTCATGAGTGACATTTGTCTAAAGTTGCCCTTGCTTGTAAAATATTTCTCTTAGTTTGGGATCAGGTTAACATGGGAAAATCTGTTGAGAAATGTTTCCTCCCTCTCTACTTTCTGGCCAACATTATTTATTTTCCTTAAATGTTTCATATAATTCACCTGAGAAGCCGTGTAGGCCTGAATTTTTCTTTTTAGGACTGTTTTCAGATAAAAAAATTTTTAAATAGAGAATTATTCACATTTTCTATTTCTTCTTGCGTCATTTTTGGTAATTTGTGTTTTCAACACATTCCATTTCATCTTAATTGTCAAATGGGTTGACATAAAGGTATATATAATAGTCCCTCATTATCCTTTTTAAACATAACCTTTTACTTCGGAAGTTTTACATTTATATAACCGTTGTGGAGATAGTGCAGAGAATTTTCACGTGCCCCACACTCAGCTTCCCCTGTTATTAACATCTTACATTGGTATGGTAGATTTTTCCCAATTGATGAACTAATATTGATGTATTATTGTTAACTAGTTAGCCTGTACTTTATTTACATCTCCTCAGTTTTCCCCTAATATCCTTTTTCTGTTCCAGGATATCACGTAGGATACATCCGCCATTACATTTAGTAGTCGTGTGTCCTTAGGCTCCTCTTGGTTCTGACGGTGGCTCAGACTTTCCTTGTTTTTTAACAACCTTGCCTGTTTTGGGGATTATTGGTCAGATATTTTACAGAATGTCCCTCAACTGGGCTTTGGCTGGTTGGACTGGAGTAATGTGTTTTTGGAAGGAAGACCACAGGGGCAAAGTCCCGTTCTCATTCCATCGTTTTTAGGTGTAGAGTATTAATGTGACTTGCACTGTTGAGGTTGCCCTTGATCATGTGGTTTAAGGTAATGTCCTTTTTGTCAACCTATCTGTGTCTTCATATTAATTGTGCCCTTTCTTGTGACAGCATACATTGGGGTCATAAAAAAGACCCAATTGAAGTGTTTGTTTAGTCCGTTAATATTTAAAGTAATTGTTGATATATTTGGATTTGGATCTCCCTTTTTTGTTTTTTGTTTTGTTTTCTCTTTTTCTTCCTTCTCCTCAGATATTTGGAACATTTTTTGGAATTCCATTTTAATTTTCTTATAGTCTTTTTAGTGATGCTTTTTTACATAATTTTTCATGGGGATTGGAGTGTACATATTTACCTGCTCATCGTTAGCCTGCATCCAGTTGACGCTGTATCACTTCACATAAAATGCAGAACCCGCGTGAGCCTATAGGTCGCTGTCCTGCCCCACCGTGCCCTTTAGACCGTGGGTGTTATATGAATTATCCATATTACAAATGCCACAAAACAATGTTATTACTGTTTCGCTTTAAAGAACTAGAAACAAATTCAGAAGATAAAAAGCCAAAACAAAATAGCCTTTTGTATTTTTTCCAGATATTTACCATTTCTGACCCTTTTCTCTTTTCTGAAGAGTCGAGGTCTCCATCTGCTATCATTTCCCAGCAGCCCGAAGAACTTCCTTTATCGAGGCACCGGTGTGCTAAAGATGGATTCCCTTAGCTTTCTTTTATTTAGAAATGTCTTCTTGTACCCTTCATTTTTGAAGGATATTTTCTTAGATGAAAAAGTCTGGGGTGAGTTCTTTTTCTCTCTTGGCCCTTCCGGATGTCGTTCCACTTCTTTCAGCTTCCATGATTTTGGATGAAAAGCCATCTGTTAAAATGTCCCCTGAAGGTAATGAGTAATTTTTCTCTTGTTGCTTTCAGGATTTACTCTTTGAATTGGACTTCGTCATGTGCCTTGGCATGGCCTTTTTCATGGTGTTCTACTTGGTGTTTGTTCAGCGTCTTAATCTGTAAATGGATCTCTTTAATCAAATCTGGGGACATTTTGGCCTGTCGTCTCCAAATATTCTTTTCTGCCCCATTATTTCTCTCCTCTCCTCCTGTGATTCCAATTGCGTGTATGTCAGACTTTTCTCCCTAGAATGTTCCATCTTCCTGGGTTTTTTAATATGTTCTATAATTGCAGATTCTGTCCTCAACTTTTTGAATATTAAATCACGAAGACTCTAACTTTTGTTATTTTTTTTTCGATGAGTATTGTTTCTTTCGTTTTCGCTAGGTGGTTGTCTTGGTTGGACTCAAACTTCATATTCCGTTTCTTGGGTGGCAGCTCTGACCTTAGTTCAGATCTTTTGTGTTTAGCTAAGTATTACGAGAAGGTTCTGATCATGTGAGATTCAGAGCGAGTCAGAAATGTGGTAGGACCGAGCTTGGGGAATCCCTCTCTGGCTCTTTTTCTTCCAGGATTTCCCCCTTCTCTCTAGGGGTCTTGGCTCACCTGGGTTTGGTCTTCTAGTGTTCCAGGCCATAAAGGCTACTTTTTTTTTGGGGGGGGGTACTGGTACCCTTGGCAACCCTCATGCTACAGCACCTAGCACCAGGCTGAAAGCATTGAACATCGTCTTCACAACTCGACTCCTCTCAGCACGGAGTCCCAACCGGAGTTGGGTTTTGCCGTCCCGACATCTGTTCACCCTGTAGTGCTTTTAGGTAACTGCTTTTGGTATTATGCCCAGAGCTTTTTGTGACTATCTGTAGGAGGATTAGTCCAGTAGGGTTGGACTCCTCCATTATTGGAAGAAGAAATCAGGTTTTAGTATTTTTATATTAATTTGTATAAGTGCTTTATGTTTTAAGAAAATCTGCAATTTGTTATGCATATTTATGTTACATAACTTTACAAGTCTGGTTTTTTTGGCCTTTTTTTGGGTGGGGGGCGTCCATCATGGTGCTTGAACTCATGACCCTGAGATCAAGAACTGAGTTGAGATCTAGAGTCAGATGCTCAACTGACTGAGCCACCCAGGCGCCTCTGGTTTTTGGCTCTTAAGTTTTATTTCAATATTTCTGGCGTATGGAACTTTTTTATGCTGATGGCATTGAATAGGGAAATTTGTGATTTCCCTTCTTAAATGTTACTTAAAAACCCATTCCTATTCAAATACCAGTTGAATATAGACCTAGATTTTCCTTTGCTAGTGGTCCTTGTTTTTACGTTTCACTTCTTCACTTATTTTGAATTTATTTTAGTATAGAGAATGGGGTGAATCTGATATTTTTCCCAAATATCTAATCTGATATTTTTCCCAAAGAGCAAGTAATTTCCTACACATAGCATATGAAGCTGATTGCATTTAACAGTAGACCCAGTGTTTCCATTATAGGAAATTAATTTCTAACCTGCTGAAATCTAAGGTGGAAATATATAGTGTTAACAAACTCTATCCAGGTTGTGGGCAATGTGAGGAAGGAAGGCCAAGAATGAAAGGCGGAACTTTGTTTTGTATGTGAACAGAAAGGCATTAGACCACTGTCGCAGTCTCCTTCTTAGATGTTGTCATGTATACACAATGAAAATCAATCCATCAGTATCTCCCGTTCTCATGAAAACATCTATGGTCCTAATAGCAGAAGCATAAATAATAACCATTTATCAAGCATCGGGTGCTATAATCATAACATGACCCAGGTGCTATGCAAGTGTTAAATGCTAATAATACTAATTCTTAGTGATAAATGCTCATAATATTAATCCTTAGTGACAGATGCTAATAATACTAATCCTTCATGGTAAATGCTATAAAGGAAGGAGGCAGAGTGCTATGGGGCAGGCTGACAGGGCAAAGAGCCCTGGTTATGGACATCGGAGAAGGCTTCCCTGAGAAAGTCATGATTAAGTTGAGCTCGAAAGAGGAGTAGAATTAAGAACGGGACGTACGATGAGGAGTGTGGCATTTGTCAAAGGAAGCAGCAAATATAAGGGACCTTGGGCAAGGAAGAGCATAACCCTGAACTGAAGGGCCACACAACTCCGTGTGTGTTTGCGTGTACACACATGCACGCTGGTACTTTCTCACGTGGCCCGCGTCTGATCCACCCGAGACCAGTTTCCTTACAGCCACTAGTTTTGGCCATCAAAACAGGGAAGTCTGTCTTGTGGCATTCCCCACTTTTGCATCTCGTATCTGCCGTTGAAGAATCTTAGCCCAAATTCTTTTCGTCCCCCCGTTATGGAAGCGTAGGTGATGCTTAGCGGCTGGGTCACATAGACAGTAGGGTGGCGTGTGTGATGGGACACCTGCTGGTGATCCAATCAATACTGCAGTGGGGGCTTTCCGATCTAGTAGCTTTAATCCTTAGAGCAACCCTCCCCGAGGAGGACATTATGCTCATTTTATAGATGAGAAAAATAGAGCATCAGAATAGTGAGCAACGTGTCGGAGGCCACACGGGTAGGGAGTGAAGGAGCCAGGACCGGCTGTCTGGTGTGTCTGCGTTCCCGTCAGGCGGCCCCCGCTGGCACCTTGCCTTTCCGAACCCCCTGGGCCCGAGTCACGGGGCCACGCTGGCTTTGGTAGTTTCCTTTTCAACAGTTTTCCAGTTACTCGTTCCCGCTGTGATTTCGCGTCTGTACTTGTTTTCAGTTGCTGCCGTGACAACGCAGCACGAGCCGAGTGGAGAAATGCAGAGTCCGTTTCTCGCCTTTGCGGCCTCCTAGAGGCGCCTGCTTCCTGGACGCACGGCCCTTCCTGCATCTCCAGTCACCTCCTTGGCCCTTCTCCTGTCCTCACGTCTTTTTCTGGCTACAGCTCGGAGAAACTCTCTGATATGGAGAACTCCTGTGATAAGATCGGCCCACCGGATCCCTGGTTAGCCTGGGTACCGTCCCGTCTCTGCACCTGTGCCTTAATCACATCTGCACAGTCCCTTTTTGCCACCTGAGACCACACTCACAGATCCCGGGGATTAGGAAGTGGGTGCGTCCCGGGCCTTTACTCTGCCTCCCGCGGTGACTGAACTCTCCAAATAGTGACTTTGAAAGAATTATCTCATGAACATGAGAATCAAATTCCTTTGTTTCTTCCTTCAACTGTATGCTACCTACCGCTAAGGGAATACAGGAACAAGGAGCTGTAGCGTCAGTTTGGTTTTCCTTGCTTTTTTAAAAGTCAATTGGCAGTACTATTTTACTAAATTATCTTGTTTGTTTGCCTTAGATTTGAAACTTCACCTAAATTCATTGCTGCACTCTTCAATATGAAACATCTGATCCATGAAACATTATAGGAAAAATATTTAAAGTAATATTTTTACTTTTTTAAATCCAGATTTGGACTTAAAACCACCGCTAGAGTCAATTGGAAACAATTTCTAACCTCATTTTATGAGTCCCAGTGGTTGGAAGTCAACAACACAGTTCCCCCGACCAAAAGAAACAGGTATGTGGGAAAAGAAAAACAAACACAGAAGAACCAAATTTCACTTACACCCATTATCATCTATGAGAATATCTGCATGACTTTTTCTTCGGGTTTTGAATGAGAAATTAGTCTTCATGGGATAATTATGAACTTGACACGGCGATTTACCATTCATCAACTGTTTCCCACACAGGCATTCTTATTTCAGATGGCCTTAAACTATAAGATGGGCATAATTATTATTCCAGTTTCTAGATGAAAACCTGAGAGTGTAAGGGTCTTAACTAGACCTGCCACTTAGTGAGCGCGGTGGAGGCAGAAATGGAGACTGAGTTTCGGACGTGCGCACGTCAGCGCCGCCAGCGTCACACTGAGCTTTGCGTGTGTTCTTGGGAAATTGTGTAGAAGCATGTTGTGTTAAGCGTTACACAGAAAGGAACAATCCACATTCATTTGTCTCCTGACCACGATGCGTGGTGCAGTTATCGTGGGTCAGGGGGATTTTTTGCCCTGAGCGCCATTATTTCTGTTTTCATTCTAATGTCTATTACAACTTCAGATTTACGTATCACGTAAATTGTGACGGGGCCGAAAATGTAAAACAAGCACTTAATAACATGACATTTTGAAGTTTAGGCTTTGGCTCTAAGAACTATTTTGTTTATGTGAATGTGTATCCTGTATTGATCGCCCTATATAAATTTTAAGGGAAAAAAACAGGCTTTATAACCTTGGCAAGTTCATCGAAAGCACTATGCTCTGTTGTAAAGTAAAATATGAGAAAAATAGAGCATCAGAATAGTGAGCAACGTGTCGGAGGCCACACGGGTAGGGAGTGAAGGAGCCAGGACCGGCTGTCTGGTGCGTCTGCGTTCCCGTCAGGCGGCCCCCGCTGGCCTCTTGCCTTTCCAAAACCCCTGGGCCCGAGTCGTGGGGCCACAGAGTTAATTCCCATTTCACCAGGTCCGCTCTGTGTCTCAGGGATTTATGAATATTTGATGAACTGCCCTGGTTACTGGCCTTCCAGGTATTTAGAGCTCCCTCCCCACCCCTCCACCCCCACCCCATTCCTGGGATGCAACTCCGTGAGCCTATTTCTTAAGTGAAGTTACTTCTGGTTTTTTTTGCGATTTTCTTAACTGAAAGACAGGAAAGAATTAAAATGTGAGTTTCATTTACTTTAAAACAGTGATTCTCAGGGCACCTGGGTGACTCGATTGGTTAAGTGTCTGACACACCTCTTGATTTCGGCTCGGGTCACTATCTCAAGGTCACAGGATCAAGCCCCACATCACGTTCTGCGCTGACAGTGGAGAATCTGCTTGGGATGTGCTCTCTCTCTCTCTCTGTCTCCCTGCTTCTCTCTCTCAACATAAATAAAGTTTAAATAGTGATTCTCGACTAGGGGCAATCCCAGCCACCCAGAGACGTTTTTGGTTGTCACAGCTGGGGTGGGGGCGCTAATGATATCTAGTGGGCGGTGGCCAGGTTTGCTCTAAACATCCCACAGTGCCTAGCACGGTACCCCCTGTCCCACCCCCAACACACACCACAGAACTACTGGGCCCCCTCGTCGGTGGTACTGTATACGATGATGATTATTGCAGAAGTATCCATTCATTCCTGTGCCGGTGATCTTTCGAAAAACCAGGTTGCAGTCGTCACATGAGCAACCAGACTCGGGAATTCTGCCACTTTATATATTTCTTAAAAAAAATTTTTTTTTAGTGTTTATTTTTGAGAGAGAGACAGAGCGCAAGCTGGGGAGGGGCAGAAAGAGAGGGAGACGCAGACTCCGAAGCAGGCTCCGGGCTCCGAGCCGTCCGCACAGAGCCCGACGTGGGGCTCGGACCCACGAAGCGCGAGATCATGACCTGAGCCGAAGTCGGACGCCCAACCGACCGAGCCACCGGGGCGCCCCTACTGTATATATTTCTTAGAAATGGTCGTAGGTGTGTGTGTGTTTCTGTGTTTTTGTACAGCTGGAGAAAGCTAAGATGGCTGTAGATGCAGCAGTAAACCCCCTGCCCCAAACGGATGTGAGAATTGTTGAGCTGATTCACTCTCATTTTTTTTTTTTAACTTAGAAAGAGGGAAAGAGCACAAGTGGGGGAGAAGGGCAAAGAGAGAGGGAGAATCTTTTTTCTTATTTATTTGTTTGTTTATTTATTTGTTTATTTATTTATTTATTTATTCTCAAGTTAGCTAACATACAGTGTGGTCTTGGCTTCAGGAGAAGAACCCAGTGATCCATCTGTTACATACAACACCAGTGCTCGGCCCGACAAGTGCCCTCCTTCATGCCCGTCACCCGTTGAACCTGTCTCCCTCACCCCAGCCCACCCCCATCAACCCTCAGTTCTCTGTATTTAAGAGCCTCTTGTGGTTTGCCTTCCTCTCTGTTTTTATCTTACTTTTCCTTTCCTTCTCCTATGGTCGTCTGCTGAGTTTTTCAAATGCCACGTATGAGTGAAATCATATGATATCAGTCTTTCTCTGACTGACCTGTTTCACTGAGCATGATATCCTTCAGTTCCACCCACGTTGTTGCAAATGGCAAGATTTCATTCTTTTTCACCACCGAGTAATATTCCGTTGAACATGTATACCGTGTCTTCTTTATCCATTCATCAACTGATGGACATTTGGGCTCTTTCCACAGTTTGGCTATTGTTGAAAGTGCGTCTGTAAACATTGGGGTGCCCGTGCCCCTTCAAATCGGCATTTTTGTATCCTTTGGATAAATTCCTAGTAGTGCAATGATTGGGTCACAGGGTAGTTCTATTTGGAATTTTTTGAGGAACCCCCATACTGTTTTCCAGAGTGGCTGCACCAGTTCACCTTCATACCAACGGTACGAAAGGGTTCCTCTTTCTCCACATCCTCGCCAACATCTCTTAGTTTTAGCTATTCTGACTGGCGTGAGGTGGTATCTCATTGTGGTTTTGATCTGTATTCTCCTGTTGCTGAGTGACGTTGAACATTTTTTCATGCGTCTGTTAGCCATCTAGATGTCTTCTTTGGAAAAGTGTCTCTTCATGTCTTTTGCCCATTTCTTCACTGGATTATTTGTTTTTTGGGTGTTGAGTTTGATAAGTTCTTTATAGATTTTGGATACTAACCCTGTATCTGATATGTCATTTGCAAATATCTTCTCCCATTCCATTGGCTGCCTTTTAGTTTGTTGATTGTTTCCTTTGCTGTGCAGAAGCTTTTTATCTTGATGAGGTCCCAATAGTTCATTTTTGCTTTTATTTCCCTTGCCTCTAGAGACATGTCAAATATGAAGTTGCTGTGGCCGAGGCCAAAGAGGTTGCTGCCTATTTTCTCGTGTAGGATTTTGATGGTTTGCTGTCTCACGTTTAAGTCTTTTATCCATTTTGAATTTATTTTTGTGGATGGTGTAATCAAGTGGTCCAGGTTCATTCTTCTGCATGTCGCTGTCCAGTTTTCCCAGGCCATTTGCTAAAGAGACTGTCTTTTTTCCATTGGATACTCTTTCCTGCTTTGTTGAAGATGAGTTGACCATACATTTGTGAGTCCATTTCTGGGTTCTCTATTCTGTTCCCTTGATCTATGTGTCTGCTAAGCAGCCTCCATGCTCACACAGAGCCCCCAGCTCAGGGTTCAATCCCACGACCCCGGGATTGTGACCTGAGCCAAAATCAAGAGTTGGTCACTTAACTGACTGAGCTACCCAGGCGCCCCTCATTCTTTTTTTAGTGGGAAACATCATCCCGTCTAACTGAACATTGAAAAGCAGAGGCCGACAGGGGTATCTGTAGATTTGTATTATGAGATTCTGCAGCCCTCTTCTGATCAGAGTCCAGGGTGAAGTCGGCTTTGATTTCTGAGTGGGGTGGTCATAGGCCTTCAGGAACACACGTCCAGACTGATGGACCTGCGCTCAGGGGACGGTTGCGAGAGGCAAGAAAGGGAGAGGAGAGGGCTCTGATGATGTCGGTGGCCGTGGCCATTGTCAACAGGGAGGGGGACGTTGTTAAGGTTGACATTCCCACCGTTTTAACACGGGAAGCGTGTGCCCTCACTTACCGTGTGGGTGAGTGTGCCTCGACGCGCTCCCCCTATACACAGGGAGGTGACAGTCTCAGCGGTGATCGTGATCTCTTTCCTGGCCTCTTTTGAGACCAGGGGCACAGACTGGCGAGACAGCTAGCCACGGTTAGCTGGCATGGGAAATGGAGAATGATGGGACCAGGGGCACAGACTGGCGAGACAGCTAGCCACGGTTAGCTGGCATGGGAAATGGAGAATGATGGGGCATCCCCACTGTCTCCCGTATCAGGTACCACACTGCCTGAGCGACCAGTGGGCCCACGCGTAAGCACAGTACACTTTCAGGAAGAAAAGCCATCCACTAATAAAGCATTGTGATGGTTGTAAGGTGCTTTTTTTTTTTTTTTTTTGCATTAAGGAAGAACAGAGTTCAAGAGCGTAACCTTATTCCTGTTTTTCTCTTCATCCTCTTGTAGCATCACTTCTAAAAATCAATCTTGCGAGGAAAACATTATCCCCAAGTTTTCTAGACACGAGGGTCACTCTGCGTCACTGAAGAAAGCACTACTGAACGCCAAGACCGTAAGATCTCGAACCCCTTCCCTGGTGAAAACCTCACTGTTTCTCAGAACGAGAACACTCAGACCCAGGCTAACAAAAACTGTATTTTCATCCATTTACCCAACCGACACACATGTTCTGAGCTCCTGCTGGAAGCTAGCAATTGTCCCGAGTGCTTAGGGATATAACCTCACTCCTGACCTCAGGAGCTGGCTGGGATTGGGAGGTCAGATAACATAAAATGTCCTGCACCGAGGTGAGGGAGATGCCAGGGGGTGAGAACAGCGCATGGCAAGGTCGCTGAGGGTGCACTGTCTGCTCAGCACTCACTGCCTAACGAGTAAGCCGGACCTGCTGAGCCTTCCTCACCCCAGCCCGGAGGGTGTGGGTTCATAACGACGTGTGGCCCATCACAGGAACGTTTTCTTCGTTCTAAAGAGCCTATTTAATGGTTTAATTATGCTGCGGAAGGAAGCCAATTCATGAGTTTGTAACTTGCTTTAAATACTAGCTCCCGTCCCACCTTAATGTGTATTTAGAAAGCAGCATTTGGATACTTTGGAAACATGCAACATTTCCCCAAGTTGGCTGCTGACCAAGCACATTCAACAGCCGAATCCAGTAAATATGGAGGAGTCCAGTGACTTGCTTTGCCTCAGACTCAGATCTGACTGTGTGCAGAAGAGGAGACACCTGGCCTCGGCGGGAGCCTTCCTGCAGGGCGGCTGGCTGTAGGGCAGCGTTCTGGGGAGGAGGCCACGTGGCCTGGAGGCGGACCTCAAGGTTCAGAGTTTTGCTGTCTGTACTGGAGACTGTGGTTCCTCATCTCCGTTGATCTAGAATGCCGTTGCTTATGGTTTCTGAGCCTAGTGTAGACGCAGAGATTTGGGGTTCTGTTTTCCTGGGGGAGGGGAGCATTTTAGCTGGCCTGCCTGTTCTAAGTAATCTTCAGAACTAGATGACCTGGTCTCTTACACTGAGTGAACGATGATAATGCGTGCTTACGACGTGCCGGGGACTGTCTCCTGTGACTTACCCGTCTTCAGTCGCTTCCGCCTCTCCACACCTCTGTGAGGTAGACACTATCACGATCTCCGTTTAAGCCTTTCCCTTTGCCCTCATCTGCTGAGGAAAGGGAACGGCAGTGTTAAGTATCCGGCCTGAGGCTCCCAGCTCGTGAGTGGCGGAGCTTGACTCAAACCAGCTGCTCCAGAGGGAGGCCCGCTGCAGCCTTGGGCAGAGCCGCCTGTGAGTGTGTCGGCTGGGCCTCCTCTCGGACGCAAGTGAAGGCTTTTGTGTGTTTACCCGCCTCAGCGCCTAGTGGTCCATTGACGTAATTTAATTAAAAATAGGGAAATCTCATCTCCGTTAATGGAGGGCTGTAATAACGCCAGCCGCTCCAAATACGGGACTATTTAGCGGTCATTGATGTGCTGTTTCACAAACAGAACCGATCAACGAACACGCAGGGGTGAGGAATCGAGTGCCTGCCCCACGCTGGGCCGTGCGTGCCGTGGGCCCTGGCGCTGAACGCACAGATGAGTGACGCAAAGGCCCGGCCAATGATGAGCTCACACTCTGGAGTGACACATGACAGCAGTGGGCATCTGATGCTTAGAATTGCCGGATGCCAAGTGGGATTTTCGACTCCCCCCCCCCCGACCCCCGACCGCCGACCGCCATTTGCTGTGGTCTTGGGCACACTCTGGAACCCGGAAGGAGGCAGGCAGAGGGAGAGAGCCAGGAGTAGGCAGGAGAGGGCATTTGTGCCTGGCTGCAGAGGACAGCGGTGGGAAGCACGTCCCTCTCCTGCTGTAGAGAGGGATGCAGAATTGTTACAGAAAGAAAGGCAGCTTTACGTCTGCTCCGACTCATGCCTCCCAAGTAGCTATGTGTGCTCTTTCCACACACCACCACCTTCCCTCTGAGTGACCCAGTCACCTCGATCACTTATATTGAAACCTGGCGTGGCTCACTTTCTGTCACCCAAAAACTATTTGTGCCCTACGTGTTTATCCACCCTTCTTTTCAGTGTTGTTTGCAGCCCACGTGATTTTCTCGGTAGAAAGTCCAAAAGAATCTTCCAGAACATACTAGAATTAATAACAGAAGTTAGAAGGTCAGTGTTCGAAGATCAATAGTATTTCTATAAGCTGCAGTAATCAATTAGAAAAGTAAACTTTAAAATATCATTTCTAATAATTTTATTAAAAAAAATCAAATGCCTAGAAACATAACCTAACAAAAAAAAAAAATGAAAATTCTCTACATTGAAGACTACAAAGATTGTTTATAGAAGTAATAACAAGTCCTTCACAAACCTCCAGTAAATATCAGAGGAAGGAATGCCTCCCAATTCATTCTCTGAGGCCGATGCCACTTTAATACTAAAGCCAGACAAAGAGATCACAAGAAAACGAACAACCAATATCCTTCATGAATATTGTTGTAGAAATTCTCAGCAAGACATAAGTAAACCAAATCCAGCAACACAAACAAAAGATTAAATGCTATGACCGTGTGGGATTTATCCCAGGATTGCAGCCTTGGTTCGACTTCCAAAAAATCAATTAATATAGTACACAGAGTTAATAGAATTAAGGGAAAAAACCACATGATCGTCTTGAAAGATGCAGAAAAAGGATTTGCAAAATCCAGCCCTGTTTCGTGATAACTTTCAACGGACCAAGAGCAGGGAAATTCCTTAAACTGATGAAGGGCATCTAAAACGAACCCATAGCTAACAGCACATTTGATGGTAAGTGACTGAATACTTTCCCCCAGGATGATGAAAAACACAAAATGTCAACTTTTGCTACTTCTCTGCAACATTGTACTGAAGTTCTAGACAGTGCAATCCTGGAAGAAAAGAAATAGAAGGCATCCAGATTGGAGAGGAAGAAGTAAAACTGCCCTTACTTACAGACAACACAGTGGACACACACAGACTTCTACAAATAACAAGTGTGTTCATCAAGGTTGTAGAATATAAGACCAATATACCCAAATCAGTTACATTTCCATCGACTAGCAATGAACAATCTGAAAAGGAACTTCAGAAAGCAGTGCCACTCACAATAGCATCAACAAGTATAAAATACCTAGTAGTAAATTTAACAAAAGTGCCAGACTTGTACACTGCAAATTACAAAACACTATTAAAAGAAATTAAATAAAATGTAAATTAATGAAGAAACATTCCACGGTCATGGATTGGAAGATTCGATAGTATCAAGATGGCAGTTCTCTCCAAATTGATCTATAAATTCAACAGGTTCAATGCAAACCCTGTTGAAATGCCAACTGTCTATTTTTTTAATGTTTATTTATTTTTGAGAGAGAGAGAGAGAGAGAGAGAGAGAGAGAGAGAGAGAGAGCGCATAAGCAGGAGAGGGGCAGAGAAAGAGGGAGACACAGAATCCAAAGCAGGCTCCAGGCTCTGAGCTGTCAGCCCAGAGCCCAACGTGGGGCACAAACTCACGAACCTTTGAGATCATGACCTGAGCCAAAGTCAGACGCTCAACCGACTGAGCCACCCAGGCACCCCAATTTTTTTCAACTGTCTTTTTTTTTTTGCAGAAATTAAAAATAGATTTTAAAATTCATATGGAAATGAAAAGATTGCCAAATAGCCAAAACCAATCTTGGAAAAAAAGAACAAAGTTAGAGCACTTTGGGATCTTAGTACAGAGCTATGGTGTCAGAACAGTGTGGCAATGGCAGGAGGGTAGACAGATTGCTCAATGGAACAGAACCGAGAGTCCAGAAATAGACCTTAATGTTTATGGTCAATCCATCTTTGACAAGATCAGTGGGAAAGAGGATCATCTTTCCAACAAATGGTCCTGAGACTGTTGGATAGCCATATGCAAAAAAGAGGAACTGCCTTACCCCATACGCAACTAAAAATGGACCATAAACCTAAATGTAAGAGTTAAAATGACAAAACTCTTAGAAGAAGGCATGTGCGTAAATCTTTGTGACCTGTGTTGGGCAAGTATTTCTTAGGACACTAAAAGCATGATCCATAAAGGGGGGAAAAAACCCCATAAACTGGAATCATCACAATTAAAAAATTGTGCTCCAAATGATACCATTAAGTCACATTCTGGGAGAAAATAAATGCAAAATATATATTGGGTAAGGGACTTCCATGGAGACTACGTAAGAACTCTTCAAACTCAGTAAGAGGACAACCCAATGTAAAAAATGGGCAAAATATCTGAATAGACATTTCATCAAAGAAGATACACGAGGGGCACCTGGGGGGCTCAGCCAGTTGAGTGTCCAGCTTCGGCTCAGGTCACGATCTCGTGATTCATGAGTTCGAGCCCCGCGTCAGGCTCTGTGCTGACAGCTCAGAGCCTGAAGCCTGCTTCGGATTCTGTGTCTCCCTCTCTCTCTGCCCCTCCCCCACTCGCACTCTGTCTTTCTCTCTCTCTCTGTCTCAAAACTAAACATTAAAAAATTTTAAAAAAAAAGGGCGCCTGGGTGGCTCAGTCAGTAAAGCGGCCGACTTCGGCTCAGGTCATGATCTCGCGGTCCATGAGTTCGAGCCCCGTGTCGGGCTCTGTGCTGACAGCTCAGAGCCTGGAGCCTGTTTCGGATGCTGTGTCTCCCTCTCTCTGACCCTCCCCCGTTCATGCTCTGTCTCTCTCTGTCTCAAAAATAAATAAACGTTAAAAAAAATTAAAAAAAAAAAAAGAAGACATATGAATGGCCAACGAGCACGTGAAAAGATGGTCAACATCCTTAGACACCAGGGATGCTGAAGCATGCTCGTGCACCAGTTGCCAGTTTATGGTGACGACGAAGTCACAAAGGCAGCAGTCAGTGGACCACGTCAGGGACGTGGACATGGAATTTACTCTCCTACTAGTGGAAATAGAAAATGGTACAGCTGCCGTTGAAACAACATGGTCGTTTCTTTAAAATTTAAACAGAAATTTACCACCTGACCCAGCAATTCCACTCGCAGGTAGCTGCCCAAGGGAAGTAAAAACATTTTGTCCACACGAAGACTTGTGTGCAGATGTTCGTACCCACGTTATTCATAATCTCCAAACGAGGCGATCCAAGTGTTTATCTGCTTGCGGTAAGAGAAACAAAATGTGGCATATCCATACAGTGGAATAATAACAAGGATGAAAAGGAACGAAGTACCGATCCATGGCGCATCCTGGATTGAACCGCGAAAATGTTATGGCAGGTGATAGAAGCCAGATGCAGAATGCATACTGGTGCATAAACTGTATGCTTCTGTATACACGAAATATCCAGACCAAAGCAAACACCGAGAGACAACAAATAGATCGGTTGCCTTGGGTCGGGGACGGAAGTGAGGAGTGGCTGTGAGTGGACTCGAGGTTTCTCTTGTGACGGAAATGTTCCGGAACCAGATGGTGGTTGATGGTTGCACAATGCTATGTGCTTACTGAAAACCATAATTGTCCTACTTGGACAATAAATAGTTGATTGTCACTCCCAAACTAAAAAGTAAGCAGGCATACGTTCCTCTAAATTATCTAATTTTCCCGGAGACAACCTTGTATCCTTTTCTGGCTTTGGACCCCAAAGTAACGGTTGACATTTGCACACCACTTTGTCACTTAGTAAGCCCCTCTGCCACGTTAATATTCACACTCTCTATGAGGAGGTAGGGGTTCTTTATTCCCCCTGTTTTTTTCCGGTAAACAGTATCTCTTACTTTTGATACTTAATTTACTTATTGGTAATTTTTTATTCTGGTGGAAGAATTTGCCTCACAGTATTTTGCTGATAATATGTTTTCTTTATGCGGCATGGCTGAGATTTTTCTTGCTAAGTAATTGTCCATTTATGTAATTGATGAGGTTGGTGGTAGTGAAAATAAGCATCATTAATATTTTTAGTAAATCGGCAAGTTGTTAATTGAATTGCCGGGAAGTTGTGTGCCCTGTGTGACGGAGCCACATAGCCCTCAGGTGGGGACAGGGTAGGAGGAACTGTCACCGCCAGCGCTCAGCCTGTCCTGGGGAGGGGATCAGCCTGTGCCTGCGAGATGGGTCTCCCTCCTCTCTTGGGAGCAGCCCCTGCAGGGTCCCAGCATCCCCCGACCCCTGCCCCACCCCACACACTGCCCTTGGCTCCCAGTGTTACATAGTGACCACCAACTGAGGGATTATTGCTTCGTCATAATTCTCTTCGGCCAGAGCCCACTCTTTACTCACTGATGTCATATATATATATATATATATATATATATATATATATATATACACACACACACACACACACACACACACATATACACACACAATGTGTGTATGTATATATATATACATACAATGTTTGATGTTATATATATGTTATATATGTTATATATATATGTTTATGTTATATATGTTATATATATAGAATGCTTTCCTTCCTTTTTCCTTTTTTAAAAATAATGCCTTTTTAAAAAATATATATAACATTTAAAATATATATGTTACATATGTTGTATATATGTTACATATATATGATATATATATGTTATATACGTTATTGCATGTTATACAATGCTTTCCTTCCTTTTTCCTTTTTAAAAAAAAAAATTCCCTTATATACATTCTCATGCTCAGAAACCCGGCGGACGAATAACAGGGGAAGAATTGCGACATATTCTAAATTGCGAGGCTGTAAAAATCAGCGATTCAGAATTCAAAGAACTAATGCAGACCCTTGACCCTGGGGGCACTGGATGGGTCAACGTCAACACGTTCATCCAACTGCTTGAAGAGAACCCTACGGTGAGTTTTACAACAACTCCATGTTTGATTTTCTCTTTATGGCAGGAAATTAAGTGTTTTTAGTGAAATATGGGATGCAGGTGAAATTGGTCTTAAATAAATGACTACACGTTTTTCAGCTGAGTTGATTTTCATTTTAAGGAAGAGTTAAGTGTTTGAGTTGTTTGATTTTAACTCTTGATGTCTAAACCTTATCCAAGGGTGATGTTTGACGTTTTCTGGGAAGCCATCCTAGAATGAGGGCACCTATATATGCAGGATGTAACCTTCTTTTCACAGCGTGCCAGTGACACCCCTCCTGCAACCGCGTCTTACACGGTTTCCCATTTTAAACAGTAACTGTTTATTGCCTCTAGTGACCAATACTTGCTTTTTTTTTTAAATTTTTTAATGTTTATTTATTTTTGAGAGAGAGAGAGAGACAGAGCACGAGCGGAGGGAGGGGCAGAGAGAGAGGGAGACAGAATCTGAAACAGGCTCCAGACTCTGAGCTGTCAGCACAGAGCCCGACGAGGGGCTGGAACTCAGGAACCGTGAGATCGTGGCCTGAGCCGAAGCGAGACGCTTAACCGGCTGAGCCACCCAGGTGCCCCCAATACTTGCTTTTCCTTTGACCGAAAGGCTGACAGAATTTTATTATTAGAAATGTTGTTTTGTAATTTTAATAGCTATTAGCGCTTAAAAATTTTAAGAACTTTAAAAAATTAGATTAGTGTCAGGCAATGCTTGGATAGGCATTGGGAGATTCTTGTTGAAGTGTTTGTTATAGACTTCTTTTAGCAGGTGCAAATTAGCTTTTCATCAATATTACGATTTCCTGAGCACCCACCTTGTGCAAGGTGGTGACCGCATCCTAAACCAACGTCGTTTGGTCCTTCTTGAGTCCTAGTTCAAAAGTAAGTCCCAGGGCCCTCACACAGGAGAGAGTAATTGGGCCTTTTCCTGAACTCTGCTGTGCGGCTCCTGTGTTAGCTGCTGAGAATTGTGGCCTCTGACCATCACAGCAACCCCACACACAGCATCTTTCTCGAAAAACAAAATAAGGGGGGGGGGGTGCATCCAATTTCGTCTCAGGTCATGATCTCACGATTTGTGAGTTCAAGCACTGTGTGGGGATCTGTGCCGACAGCTCGGAGGCTGGAGCCTGCTCGGATTCTGTGTCTCTCTCTCCCTCTGCCCCTCCCCTGCTCTCACTGTGTTTCTCTCGAAAATAAATAAACATAAAAAATTAAAAACAAAACATGGACATGGAAACCATCTGTTCTCCACGCGGCAAGTGGCATGGTCTTTGCTTAATATGAACCACACCCATCAGCCTCCATGCTTAAAAGCCTCAGATGGGTGTCGGGGCTCCTAGGTAAAAGCTGAAGTTCCTACCCTGGTTGGTAAGGGGCCCACATGGTCCAGCCTTGCTGCCCAGCTCCCAGAAGCCTCATAGGCCACACTGGCTCGGGTCCTCGGGCGCCCCCAGGTCCCTCATCCATTCTTGGGGTGCTGCAGCTCCTGGCAGGATTCCATCCATGCTGCTCTCCCCTGCTGGGGCCGTTCTGCAGGTCTTGGGGCACCGGTGCCTTCCCAGGGACCCTCTGTGGCACCTCTGGCAGCCACCGACCTCACACACCTGCCCAATCGTGGTGTCACAACTTTGTCATTATGTGGTCACGTCTCCACAAAGACGGAGGCCCATCGTGGCCACGGGGGCTAGCCCGGTGCCGGGCACACTCACAAAACAGTGCGGTGAGTGGATGAATGAACATATACGAACGAACCAGAAAAATTAGAAAACACAGGTACGCACATAGAAGGAAAAGAAAAACACCACTAATTCTAACGGTGAGGAGTTGTTACCCACTCACTGTTACCCTTTGTTGTATGTGCTTATGAACCTGTACACCCACACACACGTTGTTTTCAGCTTTGTTGCCGTTATTATACAAAAGCTGCGCATATTTAATTTATGCAATTTTATGAGTTAGATACATACTTCGATATATGATATCTATTCTATTTTAAAATGAGATACTATAGGGGCACCTGGGTGGCTCAGTTGGTTAAGCATCCGCCTCTTGATTTCAGCTCAGGGCATGATCTCACGGTTCATGAGTTTGAGCCTCTGTGCTGACGGTGTGGAGCCTGCCTGGGATTCTCTCCCTCTCCTTCTCTCCCTGTCCTTCCCCCACTCACACACTTTCTCTCTCAAAATAAATAAATAAACTTAAAATAAAATAAAATGAAATGAGATCCCATAATTAATGACTTTTCAGTCCATGCTGTCCCTTATTAACATGCTGTTAACACTGTTCATAAAAATTCTGTATGATCTTAAAAGATACAGAGTAACGATTCCCTGTTGCAATCCAGGTGTTTGGTTTTTCCCCTTTTATAAATTTTGCTACAGTGAATATTGTGGTGCCTGCTTTTTCAACCACCCTATGAGTATTCTTTTAGTATAGATTTCTAGAAATGGCACTATTGGGTCAAAGGATACATTTCATTCTTTAAGTTAGCTTAATCATTTGAGAAGGGGAATATATGTGTGAAGTACAAAATGCAAAAGGTGTGAACGGGAACACGGTGACAGTCGAGTGTTTCTTCCACCTCTGTTCCCTCGCCACCCCCACAGGTGGTTGCTGCCGCCCCACGGCCTGTGGATTAGCAGACTGTCCACGATTATCCCGTGTCGATACTGGCAATAGGCCTCCTTTCTCATTTTTACTATTCTGAAAGGCAGAAATGCCATCCCATTTGTTGTTTTATGTTGCATTTACTTACTAGGTGATAGACTTCTTTTATGTTTATTGTACTTTTTTTTTTTTTTTAAATAAGTTCAGGTCGAATGCTATTATCCCCATTTCCAGGTGGGGATTAGTGGGCAAACTCACTTGCTCACGAACTCAAAGTGAATTGGCGAATCAGGAGCAGGGCCGACAGTCCAAGTCTGTCTGCCTCCAAAGGTCCTCCTGCCTTTATGAGTGATGTGTGTTTATATACTTTTCTCTTTCCCAATTAGACAGGAAAACAAGTTGCAGACCCCAAAACGCCTCTCTTCCTGGCTTGGGATTCAGTAAGTAACACTTCCCACGTGGTCCCAGGGTGCCACCACCCCAGGTTACAAATGTGCCGCTTGGTAGATGTGTCTGTTTGCTTTTTTTTATGGTAGGTGGAAGAGATCGTCCATGACTCAATTACTAGGAATCTACAAGCCTTCTATAAAATGCTACAGGCATATGACCTCGGAGACACAGGGCTCATTGGTCAAAATAATTTCAAGAAAATCATGCACATCTTCTGCCCGTTTTTAACAGCTGAGCGTTTACTGAAGTAAGTTTCTTGGTAACAAAATTAATCCGTGTTGTGTTTTCATCAAGCCCGTTTATAATCCTCAACCTTTTCCTACATATGTTTGCAGTACCGATAGGGAGGACTGATAATAACTGCTGGTTACCGGGTGCTTACTAACGTAGGACACTGGTCGAGAGTTGGGCATGTGCTCTATGATTTAGTCCTCGCGACAACCACGGAAGGTGGCTGCTACTCCTTTTCGTGGGTAAGGAAGCCGAGGTCTGGAGAAGCCACGTAGCTATTCAGAGTCGTGTAGCCCGGAGGCTGTGTGCAGCCTCGTTCCTTCCCGGTCTCCGTGACTTCTCTGCTCTCAGTCGTGACACCGTTTTTCCCTCCCGGGGCGTCTGGCTACGATCAGCCATCCTGTGGAGAGACGCCGGGATTGTGGTTCTATCTCACTTGAGTTTAAAACTTGCCTCGTGGTGGCTGAGCGAAGCTGGAGGGGGGCAGGGAACTTAAGAGAGGGAAGAGGGCCCCTGAGGGTCTCCTGCCCCTGTGTCTCGTTCACCCTGCCCACGGCTGCCCTTGGGGCGTGGGGCCCCTTGCCTCCCTCTCTGCAGTGACCTCGAGAACCTACGGCCCGAATCTTGCCATTCTGCAGGGGGTGGCGCTTCCCACATCACTACCCGAACGTCCCGCTGTCCGCTGAAGCTTGTTGCTGTAGGACTCGGAGCTGCATGACCTTAGAGACTGGTGCATGTGTCCTGCTGTGGACGGTGATCTGGGAGATTACTTACGGTGGAAATCCAATAGAGGCGGGGGGAAGGAAGTTACTCTAATTCCCTTTCAGTCCTCTCGCGTGGAAAGTTTAAAATCTTGTATTTGTCGCTTTTGATTGCATTACATCGATTTCAGGTGACCCAAAACAGTCGGTCTCCTGGTAGCTGTCGGCCGCTTGAGTCTCCTCTCTGTGAACATTCCTGTTTCCTGACCCGTTTTCCCTGGGGTTGGTTTTTGTAGGAAAAGAAGGGTTTACGGGAAGAGGGTGAGGCCGAGGCTTTCCCGAGCAGGAGGGGCTCGCAGAGCTCGGTGTTTGCATTCATCTGAGTTTATTGGACGTTTGCAGAAAGGCCGGTTTGCTGGAGGGTGGGAAACATGGGAAAGGGGAGAGACAGGTGGCAGCAAGTCCAGAGAAGATTCTAGAGGGAGCTCAGGGGGGACTGGGTGGGGCCCGGGCAGGGGAAGAAGCGAGTGTGCAGAGGAGTGGAGGCACATTGGGCGGCTGGCGAGTCACGTGGGGCTGTCGGGGCAGGAAGTTATATAGGGAGGAACAGCAGGGCTGCTGCCGAGGGCCAGGCAGGAATGACCCAGCCCAACCAGGGGACGGGTCAGCCGGCAGGGCGTCTTGACAGGTCATCTGGTTCCCTAGCAGCATCTTAGAATCATCTGGAGAGCTCTGAAACCCCCGGTGCCCATGCCCTGTCCAGGGCACCGTTATATTGAAGCCCCCACTGGCTCTCACGTGCAGCCGTGGTGGACAAGCACAGCCCAGGGGTCAGGTGACAATTTCAGATTTGTGCTTTGCAAGGATTACCGTGGAGAAAGCGCAGGGCGAGAGGAGGACGGGTGGGTGACGCGGCGGTGGCGGTGGCACCGCAGAGGGGCGGCTGCGGGTGGTAAGCTTGACAGAAGGACGAGACCCGGTGACTGGACGTGGAGGTGGACGGGGCGGGGGAGGGGGGCCCGATGCCGGCCGGAGGCAGTGTCGTCGGCCAGTTAGGAAACACGGAGTGACACTCCAGAAGGAGACTCCCAGAGGGTGTGGGTGCACAGAGCAGCCTGGGCTGCAGCACGGTTCTGGAGTCTTCCTTGCACGGACGGCCTGAGCATCTGTTTGGCAGGGGTTCATCTGGGAGCACATAGCAGACCGTCCGAGGTGAGAGGGTGCGGGTAGGACCTGGCAGAATACCACCCACTCACCAGTGACCTGGCTGGCACAGCCAGCAAGGGAAGCGGAGAATTCTGGTCAGGGTGACGGTCCAGAGCCTCTGGTGCGGGGTGCTCAGGAAGCCGGAGGAAGTCTGTGGGTCAGGGGGCGCGCGGGACGGAAGCACCGGGTGAGCACTCACACACAGTGGCTGTTGCCTTAGCAGACTAGGCCTCAGGAGAGATGCAGGACCCGTGTGGCTGGAAGGGGCGAGGTGGACCCAGCAGGTGCAGTGAGCTTGCAAGGAGGGTGGAGAATGCAGCGTTGAGAAGTGATTGACTCCCGAAGCTCCAGTACCCGGGGTGGAACAGCGTCCGCGTGTGGTCAGGGCTTAGTAAGTGTTGAGTGAAGGATGAAAGGAAGGAAGGGAGGGAGGAAAGAAGAAAAGGGGGAGGGACGCCTGGGTGGCTCGGTCGGTTAGGCATCCGACTTTGGCTCAGGTCATGATCTCACAGTCCGTGGGTTCGAGCCCCGCGTCGGGCTCTGTGCTGACAGCTCAGAGCCTGGAGCCTGCTTCAGATTCTGTGTCTCCCTCTCTCTGTGACCCTCCCCCATTCATGCTCTGTCTCTCTCTGTCTCAAAAATAAATAAACGTTAAAAAAGAAGAAAAGGGGGAAAGAAGGGAGGAAGGGAGGGAGGCAGGGAGGAAGGAAGAAAGGGGGAAGGAGGGAGGGAGGGAGGAGGGAAGGGAGGGGGGGAGGAGGAAAGAAGAAAAGGAGGGAAGAAGGGAGGAAGGAAGGGGGAAGGGAGGAAGGAAGGGGGAAGGGGGAAGGAGGAAGGAGGAAAGAAGAAAAGGAGGGAAGAAGGGAGGAAGGGAGGGAGGAAGGAAGAGGGAAGGAGGAAGGGAAGAGGAAAGAAGAAAAGGAGGGAAGAAGGGAGGGAGGGAGGAAGGGGGAAGGGAGGAAGGAAGAAAGAAAAATAAATAAGCTGGGGCACCTGGGTGGCTCAGTCAGTTGAGCCTCTGACTCTTGATTTCAGCTCAGGTCATGATCCCAGGGTCATAGGATTGAGCCCCACATCTGGGCTTAAGATTCCCTCTCCCTCTCCCTCTCCCTCTCCCTCTCCCTCTCCCTCTCCCTCTCCCTCTCCCTCTCCCTCTCTCCCTCTGTCCCTCTCCTAGCTCTCTGTCTCTCAAATTAAAAAAAAAAAAAGAAAGAAGGAAAGAAAGAAAGAATGAATGAATGAAATCCAGTGGATCGGTCATGCAGGTAGTTGGGTCTTCGAGATGGGAGTGCGTCTGATCCATTCTCCAGTCTCCAGTCACAACTACAGATCTGTTCATGCTAATCCCTGCTTAAAACACTTGCATCCTGTCGCTGTTAGGAAGACATCCAGACGCTTTTAAGAATGACTTCCCAGGCCCCTCATGATCGTCGCACCCCCAGAGCCCGGGCTCTGCAGCCAGACTGCCTGGGTTCACATCCCGGCTCAGCCCTGAACTAGCTGTGCACTTGGGCAAGTTCCTTAACCTCTCTGAGCCTCGATTTCCTTGCTCGGACGTTACTTAGGAGAATGTGGTAAGGGTCAAGGGAGCTCCTAGACGCAGAGCCCTCCATCCAGCGCTGAACTTAAGAAACGTTTACTTCCGCTGCTCTCCATCCAGCCCGGACTGAGCTGCTTTCTGTTTCCTGAAAACACGCAGCTCTCTCACGTCTGGGCTTCTAGATGGCCTCTTCCCTCAGTTCCAAATGCCTACTTTCCCGGCCGCTTGGCCCCATGAGGTGCGGACTGTTTTGTCTGTTCACGGTTGTAGCTGTGACGCTTAGCACGGTGTCATTTACCTGGCGGCATAAATATTTCTCGAAGCAGTTCTATCCATGGCCGGAGCTTCCTGAACCGAGGATCGCCTCCGAGCTCGTGCGGTGCCCCTGGTTGTGTGTAAAGCATCATCGTGATAATCGCGATGCTGTTATTACAGCTGCAGTTTCTTGAGCGCATGCACACGTCCGTGTAGTGCTAGGAGCCTTCTATGGATCGTGTTACTTAATGCTTATAGTAGTCCTCTGAGGTAGGTGCATTTTATAGACGAGGAAACTGAGGCGTAGAAAAGGTGATGTGCCCCAGGTCGGCGATTCTCTACCCTCTGATAGGCTTAAAAGTTCTTGAGGGCCTCAGAGTTTTCGTTACGTGGAATGGATCTCTCAGTATGACTGTATTAGAAATTCAGACTGAGACCTTTGGAAAACGTTATTGCAGAAGATCAACGTGTATTTCCCCGTTGCGTTTCCCTGTAGGCTCCGGAGAAACCTGGGGGTTTCAAAATAATGACATATTGGGTGATGAGGAGGGTACAGAGATGAGAGCAGGTGTAGGCACAGGTAGCTGGTAATAAGCTGGTAAAAGGCTGTCAAGAAACTAAGCTAACCTCTGAAAACTCCCTCTAGCTCCTCATTTATACCCGAAACATTCGTACAGCCTTTGAAAACGTTAGAGGACACAACCTGCCTGACCACACATTCTGGCGCTTGTCACACGTCATGTGACCTCCGATAAACCCACTGTGCATGAAAGGCGCGGGGTAGTGCTTGTATGAAAATAGTTCGGATCCCTCCCCCCCGCTTGCCCTGGAAGTGCCCACCCACCACACCTCCTGCCCGCTGCCCCCAGTCATGGGACTGTTAAGTCCAGAGCTGATATTCAAGCCCAGGGAGGCAGATTCCAGGGCCCGCACCCGGAGTCACTGCGCTCTGTTGCCTTTTGTATTTTAACAAATACGTGGAATATTGTTTTGGTCTCTAGGCTTTACCAAGCTTGCCACAATGAGCATGTACAACTTTTATGATTAGAAAAATATTAACAACTAAAATGTGGGGGGAGAAAAGTAGTCCTTGCCCTATTGGTGTGTTCCTACATTTTTCTAAAATATTTGCCTATGCCAAATTTCCAATATAGGTACTTCCATGATTCCACACCAGAACTTGCAATTTAAAAAAATTATTCTTTTTGTATGTGTTATATCTTTATTGCAGCATTCTTCACAAACTATAAACTGCGCGTATTTAAATGATACAGGTCGAGGACCTCCATCATGTGTATATATCTATGAAGCCTTCACAAGCCATCAGTCAAGATATCGAACATTTCCATCCCTCCCCCGCCCCGCCCCGCCAAGCTTCCTCATGCCCTTCTGTGAGTCATCTCTTCTGCGGCCCTAGCAACCTCTGATCTGCGTTCCGTCACTGCACATGACTTTGAATTCTCTAGGGTTGTATATAAATGAAAGCATGTGGGATGCTCTCCTTTTGGTCAGGCCCTATTCCCCAAGCATCATGATTCTGAGATTCATTCACGTTGTTACGTGTATGTGCAGCTGGTCTCTTTTTATTGCTGAGTAGTATTCCATTGCTTCCCATAGCTTGTGGAGCCACTCACATGGGGGACATTTGTTTCCAGTGTTTGGCTCCTGCATATAAAGCTGAATAGATTGTACAGGTCTTTCTATTGACCTACATCTCTATTTCTCTTGGGTAGACACCCGAGGGCAGAGGGGCTGGTTCCTCTGGATGAGTATGTATTTAAGGTGTGTATGTGAGGTGTATGTTCAAGGTATATGTGCCAGGTGAGTGTTCAAGGTGTCTCCCAGAATGGTCGCACCATTTTGTACCTCACCAGCCACAGGGATTCCCATCCTCGTCAGCACTGGGTAGGGTCGGTCTTTTTCATTTCCGCCATCCTAATGGGTGTGTTCTCATTATTTTAAAAATTCAGACTCTGCAGTAGGTTTCAGGATACCACTTCAGGAAGAATCCTTTACAAGAAACTTTTGGCACGCGTCGGAATTAGCGGCCCACCCACCATCTCTCCAGCTCTTGTTCCGAAGGATCAAGTGTTCAGTGAACATTTTCATGAAGGGGAACAGCAGCAGCCAGACCTTCCTGAGAGGTAAAACGGCACAAAAGGAAGGCGCGTATCAAAACCACAGTGTCTGTTGGAGGGGAGGTGGTTCGTAAATACTCATTAACTAAACGCATGTCTTAGTATTTTATTACTTAAATGAGAAAAGTGGCAAACCATACATACAGCGAGTAGAGTCAGGGGAGTTGAGAGCAAGCAGAGATCTTAGGGATTAGTGGGTTGACCTATTAATTCTGGAAATGAAAGCATTTAGGTCTGCAAGGTCTGGGGACTGACCTCAGGTTACTCGCAAACTTAGTGGCCACCCTGGGTCAAGAACCCAGGACCTTCAACTCCCAGAGAACCTGTCTGCCACACAACCATTACATGCCTGCGTTCACATTTGTTCTTTTCCAGAAACGTAGACCTCTTACGACTGTTTAATATTTATGGTAAAATATACCCATTAAACCAGTTAACGTTTTCTGACATGAATGATAGAATTATTCAAATGCTCACCAAATTGAATTGTAACAATAAAACATGCTTAGCAAATCTATTAAACATCGGACTGATGAATATTCTAGCCCTTCCTCATTTTGAAAAATATAGGTTTAGTCTAATGAAAAGATACTATTTTAACTTGCTGGTTCATAGCTTATAATAAATCCACAAGGAAAGTTAAAACGTAGACCTATTCAGCAGACTTCGCTCTGTCATTTCCCTTTAAAAAGTTCTTAAGTATAGAGCAGTGGGAATATTTTAATGCTGTGCTAATGAAATTTGAATATCTGGACATTTCAGTGGTAGCTTTATAAATGGGCAGAAGGATGGTATTTTAAGGGAAAGGTTAAATAGTCTGTGACAAGATATGTCTGCCTCCTAAAACCAATGGAAGAAGTAGTGATAATTATGTGTTTTATAAAATGTGGGCATTCCCGGAGAGCTCTTCAAAGCTGATGGAAGCAGCAGGAGAGGAGAAGTCCTTTCTCCAAGAGAAAGGCTCAGCTCTTCCCCTTCCCCGACTCCAGTGGGGTCCCAGAGACTTCTGGAGAGCTGAAGAATTCATTATCCTCAACTGCACACTCTCTCCCCCACATTGCACGTGGCATAAAATCTGGATTTGATAAATCCAGTTGACTGTATAAATCAACTCGGAATAATTGCAAACTTCCCTTCCTTCCCATGGCTGTTTGATGACTTTTTGGACCTGGCTGTCTCTAAATGGCCTATTTAATTTAAAGCTTTGTAAAGGGCTGTGACTTTTCATCTCCCGACTTCACACAAATATTTACTTTCCCCCGCCATGTCGGCCAGTCACATGCCCTATTGAGCCAGCTCAAAGCACAGTTGAGAACCTTAGCACAAGGATAACAATTTCCTGGAGCTCCCTGCTCCGGCCTGTGGCCACATACTCGCCACACGGGAAGAGTTTTCACCTGACACAGTGCTGCGGACCTCTCTGGAACCCACAAGCCATGGGCGGGTAAGAAGTTCCCCAGCCACTCCATCTATCTGAGAATCTGGTTCCTTGTTTGTGAGAAGGGGCTGGTAGGCCTCCTGTTGCCTTGGGTTGAATCGAAATTGGGTGAGGTCTGTAGGAAGCACTCTGCTAAATTCCCGATTGTGATTTTAGAACCAAGCCCACTGGGGACAAAAGCACCCTGACCAAGAAAATGACTAAGGAGGAAGTGATCGAAAAACTCAAAAGATGCATACAGCAGCAGGACCCAGCATTCCAAAAAATATTTCCTGACTCCAGCAAGGAGCCGGATGGCAAAATTAACGTGCATGACTTCAAGAAGGTAGGGGAATGGGTTTCTCTGTGTTTCTGGGTTTTCTTTTGCTCCTGGAGAGGTTCATACGAACAGGCTTTAAAGAGTAGGCCTTACATTTTCAGTGAGGGTTCATTCCCTTACCGGCAAAGCACATTCATTTCTAGGCATCGTTCAACAACGTGAAAGGATTCTTTTGGCCAAAAATGTCCTTGGCAACTTCCTTCAGAGGATACGTATGGATGTGGCTAGTTTGGGATATTTAAACTTTCGAACAAAGCATTCACTGAAGTGTCGCTCTGGACGGCTGCGGGGTGCCTGGCTCCATGCGTCGCGCGTGGAACGCATCCTGGGGCAGAACGGCGGTGCTGGGAACAAAAACTTCTCAGGCCCCTTCCCTGCCAGCGAGGAGTTTGGTGATGCTGTGGTCACAGAGCTGGGGTTTGTGCCTCGAGAAAGTGGAAAAAAAAAAAAAATCTGGCAGGAAAAGCTGGGAAGCTCAGAGTGCTGATTTGCATGCGCTTGTGGGAGCTGGAAGGTTCTGCCAGAAAGGACTCAGCTTGAAGGGTTCTGCACAGACTTCTCAGGAATTAATTTCAATGATTGCTTAAAATTCTTGTTACGACCCCTCCAGCTAATCATCTCCAGCTATTTTTAAGAAAAGCATTGCAGTTAATATGTAGCAGTGTCTGTGTGGACAAATTTAGAAGAAGGCAATGAAATGTATTTCCAAGAAGAGAATAATTATATCAGTAGCTACTATTTATCTGCCTGGGGGTGGGCTGGGCAGCTACTGAAACAGCCCAGACCTCCCGCCACCCCCCCAAGACTGGATGATGTGCAGACATGGGGCATGGTGAGGGGGACAGATTCAAGAAATATTTGGGGAGAATGGGTAATGGATAAGAAAGAGGCAAATGGGCAAGGATAGTTCCTCGATCTCTGGTTTGAGGGACCGGCTGGCTGATAATCAGTCATCGGTAACTCCGGCGAGCGGGACGGATGGTGGTATGTGGGTGTGAATCACCTGACGCTCCCAGGGTGCCTTGTCCTAGACTCCTTTGTCCCCTAGCACAGTCCCGACCCCTCACGCCCCACAGTCTAGAATGACCATAGTGCTCAATGCTCTCGATTATGGAGTCGGTTCACAGGTTCACAGGAGACCAGGAACCCACCAGGCTGCCGCTGGTTGTTCAGAGGGACGGTGCTTCCCTTAGAGAAGGGCGGTGGGTGGCGGCAGAGCGGGGACGCCCGCCCAGACCGCAGACCCCCCGCACAGCTCTTTCCACTGCTCGCCCGAGAACAGGCCACTAAGCTCAGCGGCGGGTTCTTCCATCCCAGGGCTTCTGCGCCATCGCTAGGCCAGCGACCCCCTTGCGGGCACCTCTAGTTCGCATCCCGGAGCACCGTCCTAAAACTTCAGTCTCTGCTCCCCGCCTGCCCGCTGGACTTCTTCACGCGGGTGTCTAGAGACGCCCGTGTTCTCGCCAAGGCCGTTCCGCTGGCAGCGTGGCCATGCTCAAGGACGACCTCTTCCCAGTTGCCGGGGGCTCCAGTCTGGGGTCTTCCTGACTCTCCTCTTTGTCTCACACCCACCGCCGGTGCCTCAACAGAGCCAACGGGCTTTGTGTGTTCTCAACCCAGCAGCCAGAGTCACACTCCAACAGGTCCGACAGAAGGGGCCGCTCCTGCTCGGAACCCTCCCACGGCCCCCCACCTCGCTCGCATACAAACCAGAGTCCTCACAGGGCCTAGAGGCTCCCGCGCCGCCCAGCCCCTCATTATCTCTCTGATTTCCACTCTTCCCGCCCTCCCCGCTGCTCACTTCGCTCCGGCCACGCCAGCCTCCTGCTCTCCCACAGACCGCTCCGCCTTGGCACGGGCTGTCCCCTCCACCTGGAGGACTGTCATTCCTATGGCAAATACAACCTGCTCTCCCACCTCGATCTCCTTTACCCCATTTTTCTTCTCGCGATGTTACCACCCACTACCACACATCTTGTGCTTAGAACCCTTCCGTTCATTCCTTCGCTCTGCTGTTTGCTCGATTTCCTCCATTAAAACGTATGCTCCGAAGGTGGACATTTTTGTGTCTTTGGGACAGTGATGCATCCCAGATGCTTGGCGTGAAGCAGGGCCCTACATTTACTGAATGAGTGGATGGGCTTGAAGAGTAACTATAGAGTCCCCAGGGGAGCCCAGGACGGACGCCGCTTGGGGACTGAGGGAGACGGGTGTGTCGAAAGCCCATCAGGATTTCTAGGGATGAGGCTGGCTCCCACACCGCCCGTGGCGATGCCCAAGCCCACCCAAGCCCCGTCCTCCGCCCCCTGAGTTTCCGTGCGTTCTTGCTGACCTTGAGGGGCACCTACTAGAACACTTGTTCTTTTGCCTGCTTCCTGGCAGTGCCTGAGTGCCTCTCCTTCTCCCTCTCGGATCTCCTGGCTTCCCCAAGACTCCCCTGCCTCCTGAAGGTGTGCCCACGGTGAGGCGACAGGGAAGGAGAAACCACAAAAGGACAGGGCCAACATGCCGGGAGAAAAGTTGACGGGTGTTTTAACGACCAATTCGCTGTGAACCCGATGAGGCAGATTATCGGCTGATGTCCCCCCTGGTGACTTGTGGGGTTTAACCTTTGGGAAGCATCCTGTCGTTGACCAACCTTTTAGCCCAAAGATCAACAACCATGGGGTGATTTTAAACAGTCCACCTGGGACCTGGGTTTGAACTTCAAAAGCTAATAACTTCAAAGCATTATGTAAATATAAGCTCCATTGTTAATCGAAGAGCTTGTTTCTAGATCAAGGCGCTTCTCCTACCAGGGAGGTCGGAGCTGGAGAAATGGTCTTACACCACAGAAAGAAACAAGAGTTTAGATTAGACATAATGCAGGGCATCTGGACATCGAAGGCTTGGGAATGTCGAACTTCAGTGGTAACGGTAAGGAAACCTTTGGAATCGACTCCTCTGAGGTCTTCAAGGATAAATGACAATAGCAAGTGTGTAATCGTAGTAACAGCAGTAATAGCTGCGATGACAATGACGGCCGCCCCTGGAAAGTGACCATGCTGAGCGTGCTCATCACCACGGCCACCAGAGGTCCAGCCCCTCCTGTGCGCCCACGTTGCGCCCTGTTGCTTCGCGCATCTGATCCCTAATCCTCACAGAGACGCTGTGGGGTGGACGTGACGCTGTGCCCGTTCCACAGGTTGAGGGGACCGAAGCTCGGAGTTAGGACAGCGGCTCAGTGTTGTTCAGCTGGTAAGCCGTTCGGGCACTTGGACTGGAATCCACGTCAGTCTCTCTCAGCCTCAGACCCTTGCCGGGTGGGTTTGCTGGGTGTACGATGGCGTTGCTGGATATAATTGCTGGCAGCTTTGAGGTTGTATCTGGCCTCAGGATTTTGGAAGACGAACATTCATTTTACTAACAGTGTTCTGTAATTTCTTCCTATCATTTTGGTCATGGATATGCAATGTTCTTGCCCTCCTTTCCCCCCAGATCTGTACCGCCCCAATTAGTTTGATACGGTGGTTGCCGATTTTCATCCCAGAGGACTTGGGAGTGAGGCTCTCAGTCACATGCACCTGCTTGCCCAATTATGCCTGCATGCGGTTGTTCCTAATTTGAACGTAGGCAGCGCTTAGCCTTGGTCCAGATACCTTGTCCTCTAAATGAGAAGTGCTGATTATTTATTCTCACCAGCCATTGCCTAACCAGTGGCCGGCCGTACAGGTTCAGCGAGGGAAAGGTGTAATAGAATCTCCAACCGGGTGGGAACTTAGGGGTCACCAAATCCTGGGAGCCCCTGTGTTGTCATTGCTGGGAACACCGTTTCACGTTTCACCACCTCGGTCAGGAAGATTTTGTCTACAGTAGGATTCATTTGTTAACTAATAGCCTGTCTCCCCCTCTTTTTTCTCTCTTTAATATACAAGATTTCAGAGTTTCTGGAGAGCGAGGTGACCAGCGACAGCACACGGAGTCGACAGTCCTGCCAGAGGCAGAGCTGTGGGGGTCTTAATGACCTCGGTGTGCTTTCTGTGGTTACATGGGTCGTTTCCTCTGGGGACGGTGGGGGGGCTATTCTTTCTGGAACGCCACTAGATCTGGTCTGGGCACGTTGCACCCGACGTTAAACCATCTCTCACGGCAGCCCTGAAGGCGTATCTGTCTCCCAGGAAATGCCCCTCTCCCTGATCATTGTCTGCTTTGGCTGCTGTACCGCATGGCCTGTGACTTTCTCATACTTCGTAACATGTCGTTTTATTTAGATGACAAGTTGAGAACCGGCAGTGGTGCAGGAAAACTGGCATTGAACTCCAGGGTGATCTACAATCTTTATATTCCCTCTCTGGGTGCTTTTCTTTTCTTCTTGCCCTCTCCTGCACATGCTGAGTTAGCAGAAAAACCCCAAAACCGTGTCTTATGTAAGAGAGGTGGTTACTTTTCCGTCATGTAACAGGGGGCCCAGATGCTATCTGGACAGGCCAGGGTATCAGCTCTGCAGGGTCTCAGAGGTCCAGGCCGCTTCTAGCTTTCTCCTCTTTCAGCCTCCTGCCCGTGCATGGAACACAGCTGCTGGAGCACCAGCCATCACACACACCTCTCAACCATAAAGAAGAGGCAGGTGAAGGCAAAAGGCTTGAGCCACACAAGTCTGCCTGCCTGCCTTCCTTCCTTCCTTTTTTTTCTTTTTCTTTTCTTTTCTTCTTTTCTTTTCTTTCTCTTTCTTTCTTTCTTCCTTTCTCTCTCTCTTTCTTTCTTCCTCTTTCTCTCTTCCTTCCTCCCTCCCTTCCTCCCTTCCTCTCTTTCTCTCTCTCTTCCTTCCTTCCTCTTTCTCTCTTTCTCTTTCTTTCTTCCTTCCTTCCTTCCTTCCTCCCTCCCTTCCTCTCTTTCTCTCTCTCTCTTTCTTCCTTCCTTCCTCCCTTCCTCTCTTTCTCTCTCTCTCTCCCTCCCTTCCTTCCTTCCTTCCTTCCTCCCTTCCTCTCTTTCTCTCTCCCTTCCTTCCTTCCTTCCTTCCTTCCTTCCTTCCTTCCTTCCTCCCTTCCTCTCTTTCTCTCTCTCTCTCCCTTCCTTCCTCCCTTCCTCTCTTTCTCTCTCTCTTCCTTCCTTCCTTCCTTCCTTCCTTCCTTCCTCTCTTTCTTTCTCTTCCTTCCTTCCTTCCTTCCTTCCTTCCTTCCTTCCTTCCTTCCTTCCTACCTTCCTCTCTTTCCCTCTTTCTTTCTTCACTCTCTTGGAAGCTTCTCTCAGCAGCTTCATCTTATGGACCAGGCTGTGTTATGCAGAGGACTTATAGGCAGATATATGTGATTTTTTGCTGGGTACATAACTACCTTTAGAAAAAGCAAGGTTCCGTTCCTAAGGGAGAAGGAGAGAGTATACATCGGGCAGGCGAACATAATGGTCTCTGCCATCGTTTCTCTCGGTAAACATTTCGAGGCTGCCTCCTCACACTTGGTATGGGACTAAACCCCATGGGGATGTGGAAAAGGCAGGGGTTTCGTTGCTTGGGGCCAGTGACCCATGGGGAACATGAAATGACAAAACATCCAAGGACACGTGAGTCGACATTAGTCTAATTGTGTAATTAGACTAATGGAGCTGTTCCATCCATCAGGAATTTGAGGGCAGCTTTACAATTACAGTTCCCTGTAATTGGCTGTTCCTGACGGGACATTGTTACTCTTCGTCCACAGTAAATACACTGTATGTTGTTCGGTTCACTGTTCTCCTTAGTCCCATCCCCGGAGTCCCAGCTGAGGCCTCTGGAGACAGACGTAGGGCTGCAGAGCTCACCAGCAAGCCTACACAGCCCCTGAGGCCTATATTAGCAAAGTGAGAGTCTGTAGCAGCCGCCCCGCACCCCGAGCGCCCCAGATTCTTGCTGCCTATGCCTTCTGGCTTCTCACCTGCCTTACTTAGGAGGAGGTGAGCTCTCCTTCCAGCAGAGCACCCCACGCCCTTTGGGTGCTGGTCAGACTCACGTGTCCGGGAACTGGCCCCTTGCCACCCCTAACCATCACTTCCTAATCACACAGCCTTTCCCACTTGGGGGTCAGGGGCCTGAATATAAACCAAGCTTCACAAACACCATCGAGCCTCGCAAGGGCCTCGGGTGTGGATGAGCAAATTAAACGAGTATGGTGACTCGTGGAGAAGTCGATTTTGTTTTCAAGTTGAGTATTAAATATTTCCCTTTGTCTGGTTTTAAACCTTCCATTGGGAGCATACGACTCCGGTAAATAAAACAGATATGTAAAAGCTCTTGGTTGTATATTACGGTCAGTTTCGTGAGGGGGAAAAGCAAAAATAAGGGAACAATAACAAGGACAAACATAGAATGAATTCTTGCCATTTTCGACCACATGGATGTATCCCGGGGGCATTATGCTCAGTGAAGTAAGTCAGACAAAGACCAATACCATGTGATTTCACTTACATGTGGAATCTAAAAAACAAAACAAAGGAACAAGCAAAAGAAAGGAAGAGACTCATAGGTACGGGAAAGTGTGGGTTCCCGGAGGTGGGAAGGCCTGGTGACATAGGTGAAGGGGGATAGGTGATATAGGTGACGTAGGTGAAGGGGATTACGAGCTCCAGACTTCCAGTTATAAAATACATAAGTCATGGGGATGTTATGTACAGCATAGGGAATACAGTCAATAATACTGTAATAACTTTGCATGGTGACAGGTGGTAGCTAAACTTATCGCAGGGATCATTTTGTAACGTATAAAAACGTTGAATCACTATGATGTATACCGAAAACTAATAGGATATTGTATGTCAATCATACTTTGGTTTTAAAAAGTTTAGGGGCGCCTGGGTGGCTCAGTCGGTTGAGCATCCGACTTCGGCTCAGGTCGTGATCTCACGGTTCTTGGGTTCAAGTCCTACATCTGGCTCTGTGCTGACAGCTCAGAGCCTTGAGCTTGCTTCAGATTCTGTGTCTCCCTCTCTCTCTGCCCGTTCCTACTCAAGCTCTGTCTCTGTCTCTCAAAGACAAATAAACATTGAAAAAAATTTTTAATAAATAAATAAGAAGTTATAAAAGGGCAAACTGAAGCTGTTATAGTAAGAGACACAGATACACCCACAGAGTCAGAGACCCTGAGAGCTGATCTCTATGGGGTCATCTCCCCACATGTGCCCCTTTAAGGGTATTGCTGCTAAAGGCTTCTGATATCACGTTGCATTGTGACTGTTGCGCGGACAGAGAGAAGTTCTCGATGCTCGATCTGCCGGCCCAGTCAGATTCAGTGCACGGAGCCCAGGCTGTCTGTCCTTGTTGGGGGAGAGGGGGCTCATGACTCAGGTAAGAAAACGCTTGGGGAGGAGCAGAGGAAGTGCCCTGCTCTTGAGGAGCGGTGGCAGGGGTGGGGTGAGTAGACCTGGTTCTTTAGCTTTGCTCCAAACAGCTTCCCAACGGTGCCCGTGTTTTAAGGGGTGACGGCTGTGTGTTCAGAGTCCCTCACATGCTCGCTTTCGCTGTACCACGCCCAGCGCACCATCATCACAAGTCTGTATTTCTCCACCTTCTGGCAGCGGCTGCCCTGCCAGAGGCCACAGCTGGATTCTTTCAGCATCTGGCTGCGCCCAAACTGGCCGGATCCTCCAGGGCAGGAGCCGTTCGTTCGTTGCAGACGCCCAGTGTTCAACAGACCACGCCTCCCGGGCTTCCGTTTTGCCACGTGTTCTCAGGGCCTGGCTCCCTGGAGGGCCTTGGTCTCCTAAATCCCGCAGTGTGGGGACTTGCATGCAGGTCCGGAGCTGGGCGCTAGTCTGGAAAGGGAACCCGGTCAGGGTGTCTGCTAGGGCACTAGGAATTACTCCATCCCACCCTGAAGCGGTTGGAGCCTGTCAGTTTTGTTAGTCTTCCCAAAGTAACAACCTCGTATTGTTATTCTTTTCTCATGTATTTGTTCTATATTTGTTTATTTCTGCTGTGAGGTCAATGATCTTTTTTTTCCTTCTCCTTGATTGGGATTTAATTTGCTTTTCTTTTTCTCGTTGCTTGAGATAGAATGTGAAATCATTGCTTTTTAGCCTTCATTTCCCTCGCGTATGAATTGTTGGCTACACATTGCCCTCTAGGTACAGGCTTAGCTACATCCACAAGTTTGGGTATACCATTCATTGTCATTCAGTTTAAAATATGTTATAGCTTCCCTTGTGATTTCTTCTTCTTCCAACGGTTTATTTAAGGAGTGTGTTGTTTAGGGACGCCTGAGTGGCTCTTGTCAGTTGAGTGTCCAACTTCAGCTCAGGTCGTGATCTCACAGTTACGGGTTTGAGCCCTGAGTCAGGCTTTGCACCGACAGTACAGAACCTGCTTAGGATTCTCACTCTCCCTCTCGCTCTCTCTCTCTCTCTCTCTCTCTCTCTCTCAAAAATGAGCATTAAAAAAGTGTATTGTTTAATTTCCACACAGTTGGGATTTTCTAATTTACCTTTTATTACTGACTTTATTTTATTATTTATTTATTAAAAAAAATTTTTTTAATGCTTATTTATTTTTGAGACAGAGAGGAACAGAGCATGAACAGCAAGGATCAGAGAGAGAGGGAGACACAGAATCCCAAGCAGGCTCCAGGCTCTCAGCTGTCAGCACAGTGCCCAACGTGGGGCTCAAACTCACGGACCATGAGATCATGACCTGAGCCGAAGTCGGAGGCTCAACCGACTGAGCCACCCAGGTGCCCCTATTACTGATTCTAAAGTCAATTCCATTGTGATCAGAGAATAAATTCTAAAGCCTAAATGACTTCAACCAATCCTTTGAGATATATCGAGGCTTGTATTAGGACCCAACACATAGACAATTTTGGTAAATGTTCCATACGTCCATGAAAAGAATGTGTACTCCATTGTGGTCCTTCAGTTTTCTAAGTATGTCAATTAGGTTGATTTCATTAATTGTGTTTCAGACCTTCTGTATCCTTATCAAATTGTTGCCTGCTCATTCCATCAGCTGTTGTGAGAAGTATGTTAAAGTCACTCATCTCATTTTGGATTTGTCTAGTGAGATCCTTCTTTATTCTGTTGATTTTTACTTTATTCAGTTGACACTAAATTACTGGGTACACATAGATTTAGAATTGCTGCACCTTCCTGTGAATTATCTCCCTTATCATTATGACATGACTCTTGATACAGAGCAATGCTACTTGCCTTCAAGGCTATTTTTGTCTGATAATGATATAGTTACTTTGACTTTCTTTTGATTCATGTTTGCACAATGTAAGCTTTTCTGCCCTTTCAATTCAAAAGTTCTGGGTGCCTAATTTATTTATTTATTTTTTTTATTTAAAAAAAATTTTTTTAACGTTTTTTTTAATTTTTGAGACAGAGAGAGACAGAGCATGAACGGGGGAGGGGCACAGAAAGAGGGAGACACAGAATCAGAAGCAGGCTCCAGGCTCCGAGCCATCAGCCCAGAGCCCGACGTGGGGCTCGAACTCACGGACCGCGAGATCGTGACCTGAGCCGAAGTCGGACGCTTAACCGACTGAGCCACCCAGGCGCCCCTCTGGGTGCCTAATTTAAAGTAAGTCTCTTGTGGTACCTGGCTGCCTCAGTCGGTGCAATGTGTGACTCTTAATCTCAGGGTTGTAAGTTTGAGCCCCACGTTGGGTATAGAGATTACTTAAAAATAAAATCTTTTTAAAAAAAGAAATAAAAGTGAGTCTCTTATAGGCAGCATATAGCTGATATTTTAGAAGATGCGGTGTGACAGTCAGTCTTCTATTTCAAGTGTCCTGCCTGTTTTATATTTACTTACTGATATTGTTGGTTTTATGTCTATCATCTGAGTTGTTTTTTTTTTTTTCTATTTGACCAGCTGTCTCATGGAGCTTCTTACCTTTTTTGAAGAGTATTCAGCTATTTCTTTTAGTCCATTTCCCCCTCTGTCAGCTTATTGGTGAGAACATTCTTCTGTCATTCAGACACAGGCTGCACCAGTAATTTCAACATGCATCCTTATCTTATAGCTTGTGGTTAACTATAGGTTATTATGTTTACCACCTCCCTAACAATGCTGGATTTCAAAATGCTTTAATTTCAGGGTGCCTGGGTGGCTCCGTCACTTAAGCATCCAGCTCTTGGTTTCGGCTCAGGTCATAATCTCATGGCTTCGCGGGTCCAAGCCCTGCAGTGCAGAGCCTGCTTGGGATTCTCTCCCTCTCCCTCTCTCTCAGCCCCTCCCCTACTCATGATGTCTCTGTCTCTCTCAAAATAAATAAATAAACTTAAAAAGTGCCTCAACTTCAGGTATCCCTGTCTTTTGTGAGTTATTGTTGTCACACATTTATATGTAAGTTATATCCCATAAGACATTGTTATTATTATTATTATTATTATTATTATTATTACTACTACTACTAATAAGCTGTCACATGTATCTACAGGTCTAGTCTTCTCTTGTTCTCCCATCGTACGTTTTTGTGCTTGCACCCGTGCGTCTTTTTATTCTGCCTAAAGACCTCCTTTTTGTCCTTCTGCTAACATGAGTGTGCCGGAAACTAACTCTGTTTCCATGGTCTACTCCGTTTTCCTTAGTTGGTACCTCAGGTCCGTTTTCTGGCCCAGGACCCCACCCAGGATCCCACATACAGTTAATTGTCACATCGCCTTAGCTCCTCTTGGCTGTGCCAGTTTCTCTCCCAGACTTAACTTGTTTTTGATGACCTTGACGGTTTTGAGATTACTGGCCAGATATTTTGAGAATGTCACTCTGTTGGGACTTGTCTGATATTTGCCTCATGATTAGAGCAGGGTAATGTTTTTGGAAGGAAGACCATAGAGGTAAAGTACCCTCTGATCGCATCCGATCAGAGGATATGCCATCAACATGACCGATCACTGTTGATATTGACCTTGATCACCTCGCTGAGGTGTCTGTCAGGCTTCTCCACTGTAAATGTACTCTTGTTTCCTTCTCTTTCCATACTGCACTCTTTGGGAAAAAGTCACTATGCACAGCCCACAGTGAAGGAGTGGGGAATTATTATGCTCCATATCTTTAAGGGCAGAATATCTACAGAGACTATTTGGAATGCTTCTGTGTGGGAGAGTTGTATCTTCTGTCCCATGTATTAACTTATTTATTTATAGCAGTATGGATTCATGCTTCATTATCCTTTAAATGTCTGTATGATCCTTATAGGGCTTCCTTTTCTACTCCTGGTATTGATAATTCTTTAATCTTTTCTTTGTTTCTCAAATAGTTTAGCTGGAGGTTTATTGTTTATTTGATTGATCGTTTTTATTTTTATTTATTTATTTATCTTTAAAATTTTGTAATGTTTATTTATTTTTGCAAGAGAGAGACAGAGCATAAGCAGGGAGGGGCAAAGAGAGAGAGAGAGAGACCCAGAATCCAAAGCAGGCTCCAGGCTCCGAGCTGTCAGCACAGAGCCTGACGTGGGGCTCGAACTCATGAACCGTGAGATCATGACCTGAGCTAAAGTCGGACACTTAACCGACTGAGCCACCCAGGCACCCTGATTGATTGTTTTTATAAAACAAGCTGTGTTTTCACTGATTTTCTCTATTTGTCTATATTCTATTTCATTCATTTCTACTCTTATGTCTCATTTCTTTTTTTTATACTTACTTTACTTACTTATTTTTACTTCTTTTGGATTTAATTTACCTGACACAGAAGGGGATTTTTTTCTTGGAAGGTTCACCTTGAGAACCTGGTAGAATTCCTGGTGGTAAAATCCATGAAAGTGTGCCCCCCCTCCCCGCAAAAAGATTGGACCCTCCCCTCACCCCCCCACCCCCGAGTTTCTCAGTCTCAAGCTAATGCTCACTTAGCCTGCAGCAGATTGTCAAAATTACCACGTAAATGTTTTTACCAGTTTGTGGCTATAGTGGCTTCTGCTCCAGGTTAGCTGATCTTGGCTGTGATTGTGTGTGTTCACCTGTCTCTCCAGATGTCAGATTTCTCTGATGGCTCTAAGAAAGTTACTGATTTTCAGTATGTTCATCCTTTTTCTTGTTGTAACAATGGAAGTGATGACTTCTAAACTCCTCACATGTTAAACCTGGAAGCAGAAGTTCACACTTACATTTTAAAGATATTTTAGCTGGGGATAATAGCATTTTAGGTTGGCAATTACTCTCTCCTGGCATGTTTAAGATATCATTCCACTGTCTTCTGTCTTCTATCAGTTGTGCTGATAAATAAACCATCAGTCTTACTGCTGTACATTTGAATGCAATGTGTCTTTTTATTTCTCTAGAAGTTTTTAGGATTTTTCTTTTGGTCTTTGGGTTTTAGCAGTTTTCTAGATGTGTCAAGGTGTTACTTTCTTTGAATGCATTCTGCTGGAGTTTGCAAGTCTTCTTGAATCTGTAGGTGGATGTGTTTAATAAATAAATTGTGGAAAATTCCCACCCATTATTTCTTTTCCTTCTACTTATGCTTTTTCTAATCTGTGGTTAATTTTATTCATATAAGTTCTTAATTTTAGTATTTTTTCAGTTGTGGGATTTCCACTTGGTTATTTTTAATATATTCCATATTTGTGTCTTTTCTTCTGTTGTCTCAACATATACCTGTATTTTCTTGAACATATTGTAGCTATTTAAAGAACTTTTTTCCTGCTAATTCAATATCTGTGTCACCTATGGATCTTCTTCTATTGTCTTTTTTATCCCTTGATTTTGAGTCAGATGGCTCTGTCTCTGGGAGTGCCAGACAGATTTTTATTAAACGCCAGATATTGTGTTAAGAAAATTGAGAGGCTCTAGATAGTGGTACCATTTCCTTTGCTAGGCAGATAGAGTGGAAACTGATGACCTTAATCTAGTTAGGGACTGAGTCTATTTGAGGCTGGATTAAAGGCTCCATTTGATTTGATTTTTAAATTCCTATTCCTAGAGTATAGCCTCCAAAGTTTACAACCCAGAATCTGGGTTATTCTCTGAGCCTTTGCTTCTGAGAAATCCTGAACTTTAAACTTTTGTTTGTCAGGACCACAAAGTGACAAAAAAAAAAAAAAAATCACATCTGCTTTTTAGAAGCTTTCTACCTTGATACTTAGTTTTCTGTTCCACATAACTTCTGAACTCAGCAAACACCTTGAGGGGGAAACCAGTAGTGTTGGGCTCAGTTCTCTGCTACCCCTTCTCACGAGGAATCTATTCAAGTCTCTGGTTTTGGTATCAGGGGTCCCATGGGCTCATCACAAGTTCTGTTGGCTTCTCCACCTGCTGGTAGTGACTGTCTGCCTGGGTCACCAGCCACATCCAGCCCTGAGTCTCTTGTCCTGCTCCCAGAATGCTTGAGTGAGGGCCCCCTCCTCTCAGACTGTTGTCCCTTGGAGTCCTGGTTGCCTCAGCAGCTCTCTGTACTTCAAACAGATGTTTTTCTGTATTTTATCTGACTTTTCTATTTGTTCTCAATGGAAGTATAGACCTTCTACGAGGTGCTCCAACACACTGAAGATCAACCATTCCCTTTATGATGGGTATTCGCTTCTCCTTTTCTTTCTAAAATCCCTTTAAACTATCTTTCTTTATGTGTCTCTAATACTGATGTTTTTATTTCTGTGGAGCAGATTCCCAGGAGTAGGATTGCTTGGTCTAACATTACACAACACACACACACACACACACACATACACACACACACACACACACGCGCGTGCGTGCGTGCGCACATTGTCTGCTTTCTGAAGCCACACTATAGCATTTCCTATTTCTAATAGCTATGTATGAGAGTATATTTTTCTCCAGCCTCTGTTAGAAATAGTCATTATAGCTCTTTTAAATTTTTGCTGGTCTGATAGTTTTAAAGTAATAGTTCAGTTTAACTTTAATTTGTATTTATTTCCCTGACTACTAGTAAATGTATGATTTTCTTGATATTAGGATTTGTTCTCCTGTGAGTTGCCTATTTACATCCTTTGCCCTCTTATTAATGTTTAAGAGATGTTTATTATAGATATCGTTATTTATCCTGTGTTCATAAGATGCTTTGAATTTCCAGTTTACCCCTATTCTCTGGATTCTCACCCTTGCGACTCTCTTCCCTACAAGTCTCTCTCTCTCTCTCTCTCTCTCTCTCTCTGTCTTTTTAAAGTTTATTTATTTATTTTGAGAGAGAGAGAGAGTACAAGTGGGGAAGGGGCAGAGAGAGGGAGAGATGAATCCCAAGCTGGCTCCACACTGTCAGCGCAAGCCCCATGTGGGGCTTGAACTCACAAACTGTGAGATCATGACCTGAGCCAAGATCAGAGTCAGATGCTTAAATGACTGAGCCACTGAGGTACCCCTGTATGTCTCTTAATTAGAACCCAGCCTCTGCCCTCCCAGCTCCTACCACTCTTCTCTGACACTTTCCCATCTGGCCAGTTCCAGCCCGGTTCTCTCCTAGGGCACTGCTTACTGGTAGCCCCATCTCCCTCACTCAACTGTGGGCTCAACAAGGGCAGTTATCTGTGTCTTTTTCATTCTCTACCTTATCCTCAACATCTAAAACGGGGGCCAGCATAAAAGTGCTCAATAGATTGGGGCGCCTGGGTGGCTCAGTCGGTTAAGTGTCTGGCTTTGGCTCAGGTCATAATCTCACCATTCTGAGTTCGAGCCCTGCGTCGGGCTCTGTGCTGACAGCTCAGAGCCTGGAGCCTGTTTCAGATTCTGTGTCTCCCTCTCTCTCTGCCCCTCCCCCACTCGTGCGCTCTCTCTCTCTCTCTCTCTCTCTCTCTCTCTGTCAAAAATAAATAAACATTAAAAAAAAGTGCTCAATAGATATTTTTTAAATGAACCCAGTCAATTTTGGAAAGCATTAAAGTATCATGGTTTAAAATGTAGACTCTGGATCCAGACTGCTGGAGCTGGAATCACAGCTCTGTTATTTAATACTTGTGTGACCCAGGTGCCCGGGTGGCTCAGTCAGCTAAGCATCTGACTCTTGATTTCAGCTCAGGTCATGATCTCCCGCTTCATGAGATCAAGACCTAAGTTGGGCTCTCTGCTGACAGTGCAGAGCCTGCTTGGTATTCTCTCTCTCCCTTTCGCTGCCCCTCCCCCCCCCAATAAATATTTATTTATTTATTTTCCATTTAAAATGGAAAATTCTTTAAAAAAATCCCTGTGGGACCTTGGGCAAACCTCGTTATGCCTCAGTTTCCTCATCCCTAAGATGGAAATCACAGGAGTAGCTACACCATAGGATTGTTATTAGAATAAATGAGCACATATATGTGTATTAGTTTCCTAGGGATTTGTAACAAATTACCACAAACTAGGTGGCTCAGTACAACAGAAATTTATTCTCTCGCAGAGAATACTCCTGGAAGCAAGATGTCCGAAATCAAGGTGCCCACAGAGTCAGGCTCCCTCTGATGGTTGTAGAAGAGGATCCTTCCCTTCCTTGACTGTTCCAGCCTCTGATGGTTGCTGGCATTCCTTGGCATTCCTTGGCTTTGAAGCTGCCATTACTCCATTATCTGACTGCTTCCTTTTGTCTCTCTGTGTCTTTACATGCTGTCTCCTCTCTGTGTGTCTGTGTCCAGAGTTCCCTCTAGTAAGGATTCCATTCACTGGTTTGAGGGCCCACCCTAGTCCAGTATGACCTCATCATAGCTTGATTACATCTGCAGAGACCCTATTTCCATTCAAGGTCCATTCACGAGAACCTGGGTTAAGACTTGAACGTATCTTGGGGCGCCTGCATGGCTCAGTTGGTCGGGTGTCCGACTTTGGCTCATGTCATGATCTTGCGGTTCGTGAGTTCGAGCCCCATGTTTGGTTCTGCGCTGACAGCTCAGAGCCTGGAGCCTGTTTCGGATTCTGTGTCTCCCTCTCTCTCTTCCCCTCCCCTACTCACACTCTGTCTCTGTCTCTGTCTCTCTCTCTCTAAAAAATAAACATTAAAAACAATTTTTTTATAAAGACTTTAGCACATCTTTTGAGGGGACATAATTCAACTCAGTACCATATGTAAACCCTTTCAGTAGGGCTTGGCCCTTGGGTTCATTCTCGTATCCTTAGTGCCTTCGATAATTCCTGGCCTACAGGTGTCCAAAATAATCTGGTGAATTAATTAATGGACCAATGCTTTGTCCTCTGGCCTACAAATATATTTTCAAAATCTATCATTTGTCTTTTTGTTTTATTATATCTTTTGCCATTAAAATGTTTTAAGTTTTGTACAACCAAATATATTTGTCTTCCTTCCTGGCTTCCTTTTTTTCTTTTTTTAAAAATAACTGCTGGGTTTGTAGTCTTGGTTAATAAGTTGTCATGCCTCTAGCCCCCAGGTTTCCCTCCCATATTTTATAGATAATCTCCTAGACTTTCTTACAAGAATTTTTACATTTTATTTTTTAATGAAATGCTTAGTCTATATGGAATTAATGTTTGTTTTTGGTGTAAGATGGGGCTCTTCTGTATTTTCCCACTGGATTGTCACTTGGGAAATTCTCATTATACCAGAGTCTAAGTCTGGAAATTTCCATTCTGTTACACTGGTCTTACATCTTTTCTGTATCAATGCAATATGTTTGTTTTTTTTTTTTTAACTTAGTGAAACTGATTTTTCCTCCTTTTTCTTCCTTTTTATGTTTTTTAGGCTATTCTGAGGCTATGTTTGTATTTTTCCATATAAATTTTACCCATTTGTCCCCCAAATGCATTATTATAATCACAATTGGACTTACATTAAATTTATGTATTAGAAATGTATCTGCTTTGGAATCATGGAGAGAGAGCATACCAGGATGTGCAGAAGGGGAGAACGGAGGGCCTTTTGTTGCCTAAGGGAGCGCAGTCATTCAGAGTCGGCTCTGCCCACTGCACTCGACCCTCAGCTCTGGGTTTCACAGCTTGTGCCCACTTGCCCCTTGGACAACAGATCAGGCCCTAGGACTTGAGAACAGCCTCCTCTAAGGGGGGAGTGGCTTGTCTGCTCCTGTCTTCAGTCTTCACAATTTGTTACTCATCCGCCCACAGAACTCTCTAAGGTTTTACACATGTGTGCAAAAATGAGCCGGGTTCTGGGTATTTGCCACTAGAAGTACGTGTCTGGTCGATTTACTCATCACGCCTGGAATTCCTCTTGACGTTGAAAACCTATCAGAGCACCTTATCTTCTATTCTCAGACGGAGGCCGTCTCATTTCACGGTTTTTGAAGGTTAGTGTTCGTTCAGCATCTTGTCCTTCTGAGCCATTGGAACACAATTCTAGTCTTGTTGGATTCTACAGGAATAACATATTTTAAAAAATCTAAACGAAATCATCATTGTCATCATCATGCCCGCAGCAAAAGAGAAAAGAAAAACTACGGTTTCCCAACTTGGGGTCGCTGTTGACAAGCCATTGCTCTGTCTTGAAGGTCCGCGGTCGGGCCCTAGGTTGGAAGAAGGATTGTTGTTGAAAAAGCAGTGCAGTCCCATCGCTGGGGGGAACGGGTAGGGTTACATCAGGTGGACCAGACAGAGCTAGCCTTATGGACTAGAAATTTCTAGATCAGGGATGTGGTCCGACTGTGATCATGGCGTGTTTCCAATGGTCACGGCGTTGCCACCAAATTGATAGAATCTCATAGGTGCAAAGAGCTGGAAAGGCCCTCAGAGCTGGCGCACCTGTCGTTACCCTCTCTTCACCCCGGCTCCTCCGTTGTTCACCATCTCAGTGGATGCTTCCCTCACCCAGGGGTGTCGGGCTTGGTCGCGTGGCTTTCTTTGACCTGGCGTGCGGCAGATGTGACCTGAGCAGCAGCCTCAGATCTGCTGCGTGCTTTTGCTTGGCCCGGTGCTCCAGCGATCCGCCAGTGGAAGGGCCTGCCCGGGGCGGCTGCGTCCCTTCAGTTTGATCCCCAGGATGAATGCACGCGGAACAGGCCGGAACCCAACCCGCGGCCCGATGCCAAGCCAGTCGACGCGCAGCCTGAATCAGAAACGCCTAGCCAAATCCATCTTACCTCCGCCAGACTGGACTTGACCTGCAGAGCCGCGAGCGTGAGAATAAATGCTTGTTTCCTTGTCAGCCGCCGGGCTTTGGACGGTTTGTCGTGCAGAAGCTGGCTCATAGAGCCCCTGTCCCCGTTGCAGCCCTGTTCCAAACATGTAGTACGTCTAGGCTGGGGGACTCTCAAACCCAGCCTCAGTGGCATCCTCTGTAGACTGCCCAGGCTGTGTCATTTGAATGGGGAGTGACACACTGGCCAGCGTGTGGCTGTGCGGCAGAAACCACCACTGCTCGTCATTGACAGAGCCGGAAGCCTCAACCGTGAGTCCAGACTCAGTCGCCGGTGCTGGGCTGTTGCCACTGGCCACCAAGCGTCCCTGGGCAGTCACCCCAGTGGAGTTATTGGAGTGTCTGCACACTATTCCCAGGCGTCCCCGGGCTCCGGGCTCCGGGCTCCTCGTCTGTAAAAGGCGAGGCTGAAGCTGATGCTGTCCAGGCTCTCCCGTGCGACACCTTGGCTCTAGCAGCTGTAGCTGTGTCTTTTCAGGAAACAGATGGCTTATTTAGCCTTCCCCCTGAACTTTGACCTCCTCATTTGTGAGACGGAGCGTTGTGCAGTTTAAATGAAATAACGCGCGAAAGTCGCTTGGCACGGTGGCCGGCGCCCGCTAGCTCGTCAGTCAAATTCTCCTTCTCGACGACAGAGAAAGCCCGGCTTCTCTTTCTCGACGGAAGCCTGTGAAGCTTCCCTTACTACCTGGCGTCAGGAAGGCGTGTGTAGGGCGGTGAGGCCAGCCCTCGCCCTCGCCGTCGCCCTTGTCGTCAGACCGTCAGTGCTGAGTCTCTGTTCCAGACGCTCGCCAGCCTGAACTCTCGCACCCGAGCCACCGTCTCCGGAACGCCTGCCGCCAGCAGTGTCCTCTTGCCGGGGGCTTTGATCTGAGCCGCTCCGGACTACGGCGATTCGCTGCAGGCAGATCCTGGCTGTAAGAAATGCTGAAGGAGTCTGATGCTGGGTGGAGCTCAGATGACCAAGAAGGAATAAGGAACGTTGGAAATGGTACTTAGCCCATGGAATACAGAAGCCTGGTCTTTCATCGTTACAAAAAATGCACCTGAGTGCTTCAAGCAAACATTGTAACGTTGTCTTGGGTTAATAACATATGTAGACCTGTAGCTTAGAGGACAGGGGGCAGGGTAGGGCCTGTATGGTTGCTAGGGTTCTTCTTTTTATGTGAGGTGGTTGGCTACGAGCTCCAGATAGACTGTGAAAAGTTAGCGGTGTATATTCTCCCCGGAGCAACCACCAAGAAGAGGGTGCAGAGAGCCATAGCAGACCAGCATGACTCACATGGAGAGACTGGTGATGTTTCTTTTTTTTTTTTAATTTTTTTTTTTAACGTTTACTTATTTTTGAGACAGAGAGAGACACAGCATGAACGGGGGAGGGGCAGAGAGAGAGGGAGACACAGAATCGGAAGCAGGCTCCAGGCTCCGAGCCGTCAGCCCAGAGCCTGACGCGGGGCTCCAACCCACGGACCGCGAGATCGTGACCCGAGCTGAAGTCGGACGCTTAACCGACTGAGCCACCCAGGCGCCCCATGAGACTGGTGATGTTTCTATCCCCGGATGCTCTGCAGTGGCCGGGCTTGGAAAGACCAAGTCCCTCACCCCGCTTCTTGTTGTGGGCACCCCTTGGGGAGCCCCTGTCTTCACCGAGAGAGCCAGCAGGGGTCCCGTGGAACGACATGGCCTCCTGTGGAAGAACCAGTCTGCGATCTAAGGGACATCCCAGGGACAGCAGAAGTGACAATTCTGTGAATCAGAATGTGCCAGACCATGGCTTGTCACTCTTTGAGGAACTCACTTCATGAGATGCCTCCTAGAAAAGACCAAAGGACTTGGCTTGAATGGTTAAACGTTTTGAAACCTGCCTTGTAGATGCTGCGGTTTGGGCTTACGCTGTTTGGTAAATTGCCTCCGAGCGTCATGATAAATCTAGCTGATTTGCTGCTGTGTTCCTCCCAGAAATGAGAGTGTGCAAAGGGGAGGCTCTAGAGACACGCATGTTTGGAAAGTGCTTAGTGCCTCTTCTAGTGATCACACCCTCCGGGTTTCCCGTCCTCTGTGATGCTCTGTGCCCGCAGGGGAGGGCACGCCTACAACCCCAGGACAGGCTGCTGAAGGCGTGCCCAGCCTCCCTGGTGCCTCACAAGCCTCCAGGCTGCGAAACATTTGCCTACAGACATTTCCTTACTATCCGCTACATATGTTTTTATGAAAGGACTGAGCAGGAGGAATTTGCAATGAATAATTCATGTGTAATTGTTTTCAAAATATAAAGTTATTTTTCAAAGAAAGCAACCAATCTATCCGTTTCAGAGTCCCCCTGCCGCTTGGGTGCTTCTGCGTGGGCTGCAGCTTTCCATCAAAACCCTCGTGTCGTCCTGTGCTGGGCCAGTCTCCTCCGCAGAGCTGGGACGGGGTGCCTGTGCAGATGGCGCGGAGCTGTCAGAATTCCCAGCCAGCACTGCCTGCCCAGGTCCCCAGGCAGGCCTTTGGGGACAGTCTTGGCATCCGGCGCTGCTCTCCACCGGGCCCCTGCAGACAATACCACACACCTGCATTCCCTTCCCTTTCCACTCTGCTTCCAATGCCGCACCAAATACATCCTGCGGCTTGTTTACTTTAACCCACACACACGAGCCAAGCCACGGCCAGGGCCTGACCAACTGGGCTGGTGCAGATACAGCGAGCCACGGTCCCATTCAGCTCATTACTGACACTGATAGTGAGAATAAGAACAAGGCAATGGTGCCAGCTCCCTGGGTCCTAGTCCCACACACCCAGAAGGACGGCACCCAGACAGAAGGAGCCAAGCACTACACACAAGTTGTAGGCACCCTGCTGCAGCCAAGGGGGTTTACATTCTGCAGCTCTAGTGTGAAGAGGCCGGGGCAGAAGGCTCTGCATCTGCAAAGAGCTCAGCACAGTCCTGGCACGTAGCAGGCAATAAGCATGATGATGGTGGTGATGATGGTGGTGGTGATGGCGATGATGGTGGTGATATTGATGATGGTGGTGATATTGATGATGATGGTGGTGATGATGGTGGTGGTGATGGTGATGGCGATGATGGTGATATTGATGATGGTGGTGATGGTGGTGATGGTGATGGCGATGATGGTGGTGATATTGATGATGGTGGTGATATTGATGATGATGGTGGTGATATTGATGACAATGGTGGTGATGGTGGTGATATTGATGATGGTGGTGATATTGACGATGGTGGTGATGGTGGTGATATTGATGATGGTGGTGATATTGATGATGGTGGTGATGGTGGTGATATTGATGATGGTGGTGATATTGATGACGATGGTGGTGATGGTGGTGATATTGATGATGATGGTGATATTGATGATGGTGGTGATATTGATGATGGTGGTGATATTGATGATGATGGCGATGATGGTGGTGATATTGATGATGGTGGTGATGATGAGTACTATCTCATCCCATCCCCTATTCCTTTCCCCCCTCAGCTTTCTCCACAGAATGCAGCCACCCTGCTTTATTTGGTTTGTGTTTCCTAGGATGTGTGTGAATATAAATCTAACTAATGAGACCCGAAACCACCGCAGTCACAGCAGATGCGAGCTTGGATACCTTGGATGGCATGGCCTTTGGAAAGGTTTGCAGTGCTGACTGCAGCCTCCGGGGCCAGGCCCGCTGAGCCCAAGGCTGCGAGCCCACTTACCCCTTTGTTCGCTCGCTCGCTCGCTCAACAAACACATCTCGCCCAGGGAGTCAGGACACCTGGGCCCCGCCTGTAGGGAGCCTGTGGGCGGAGACACACGAGTAACAATCACAGGCCAGAGCGCAGGGGCCATGGGGCCGAGCCCACCGTGGATCTGGAGGGCCTCGGTCAGCCGGGACCCCGGGATCGCTCGACTGCCTTTCTCCTCGCTTCCTTCCTCGCCAGGTACTGGGAAATCGCGGAATGCCCGTGGATGATGACCAGTGTGCTCCACTCACTGCAGAAGTAGGACATGAGAAAGGAGGGACGAGCTACCTGGACTTGGCGGCAGGCCTTGGAGGTAGCTAATCGCCGGCACACGCCCTGCCGGGACACGTTTCCCACCGGTGGCGACGCCAGTCTTTGCGAGCGCGGCCGCGAGGCCACCGGGGTGAGGTAGTGTGAGCTGAGGTGCCGAGACAGCGTGTGTTCTAAGACTGGAAACAGACATTCTTGTTTAGCTTCATCTGACTGTGTTTCGGCCTTTTTCTTTGCACTAAACCAAACTGTGAGTGTAGAATTTTGCCTGACGGAGCCTTCTACAAACTCAGAGCACAAACGGCTTCTAAAATTTGCTCCAGAGCCTATGCTCCTTCAATCACGCTTCATGTCCTTTAAGATTTTCCTCCTAAAAACAGATGCTGCCTCTCTGTGATTAGTGACACCCAGGCATCAGCAAGGCGGGCGTTCCTCCTCCTTTTTGGTAGATAAGGACACAGAGACCCTAAGAGATCCGGGGACATGCCCAGGATCGCTGAGCTGCGGTCCCTCCCCTCGCCCTGCCCCCAGCGGTTGCCAGGAAATCTGTCGTACACGGTGCAGTCAAGCCTGGAGGCTGGGTCCTCCTGTTTGCCACCTGCTCGGATTCTGCTCTCCGGTCCACGCACCTGGCAGGGAGAGGACGAGCAGCTGGGTCATCCTCCCCCTCGCATCCCCTCTTGCTAGAGTTTAGATGGACAGAGAAGCCCTCTAGAAAGGCCACAGTAATCCCACAAATACGTTGACAGAATACGCTTCCTTTTTTGCTGCAAATGCAGCGCAGCCTGGACAGGGCAGAACCCAGAAGCCCTGTTTGCATTTTGCCGTCTCCCCCGCGTTCGGTCTGGGAGATGACAGGGCGGTGCAGTGGGCCTTCCCGAGAGAAACTGGCAGCCGGGACTCCTCGCCAGGAAAATGAGAAGGTCAACCATCTATCTGGCCACACCAGAGTATCAGTTGACGGGCCTGTCCTAGGGGAGGGAGGGCGCGCCCACATGAGAAACAGGCAATTCGAGAAGCCATAGAATTTACCGTTTTGACCCCTTGGGTATACGTTTTGACATTTTTGAAGGAAGATAAAAAGAAGGAAAAGTTTTCACGTTTATCTTAGCGCTCCCAGTGTGCCGGCTGAACTTGTTTTTCAGGTGAGGAAACTGGGGCGCAGGGTGAGTCAGTCACTTGCCCGCGGTCCCAGAGCAGTGAGTCGGTGGCTGAGTGGGAATTTGACTCAGTAGTCACTGAATGCTCTTGGCTTCCTCCCTGCCCCGCTCCTTTCCCCCCACTGTCCCCCTCCTCCTCTTCCCTGCATCTGTCCCGCACCACTGCCTGTCTCCCCACATGGCCAGATGCTGGCAGGGGTGGGGGTAGAGACCTCGGCTCTGGGCCGGCCCCAGGCCAGGGACCCGGGGTGGCGGAGGGGGAGGTAAGCAGCAGGAGAAGTGTTTCCTGCACGTGTAGTGAACCTGAGGGAGGCCGCTCCAGGCCCAGGTGGAGGCGAGGCAGAAGCCAGGTTCAAGACTGGGCCATAGGGTGCCCACGAGCTGCAGGTGCCCCGCCCACCATCCATCCCGCAGACCCATGGGTGCAACTTGCGTACCGACAGGGCCCCCCGGGCGCCCCTGGGTTGGTTTTAAAGTAGAGATTACAGTGTCTTCCTCAGTTTTAGGGGAGAGAGGCCATAACGCAGTAGTTAAGCCGCTGGGCTCTGGAGCCTGACGGGCTCCATGAGCTCTGTGACCTTGGGGAAGCCGGGGAGCCCCCGCGCCCCCATCTCCTCGTACGTAAGATGGACGTAATAACGGATTTCCTTGTGTGTAAACGAGGCACAAGAAGAGAGTCTACCTCTTAGGGTTGTTTGTTGGGAGGACCAACGCGTACCTGAAGGCTCCTCCTACAGTGTCCGGCAGGCATGTGGCCTGTGAATTAACAAACATTGACCGACTTCCACATCGCTCTGTTTAGGACACGATTCTGGGAACCGAAGCCAGGCAGGGAATTCTCCTCCTCTGCCCCCGAGAACGGAGAGATCGGTGAGATACAGCCCGGTCCTGTAGGAAGGGCAGGGCGGGGAGACGAAGGAGTGTGCGAGGCGAGGCGAGGCGAGGCGGGCGCCGTGTGCTGGGCAAGAGCCTGGCCCCGCAGTCTAGACAGCACCTTCTTCCTGCAAGGGTGGAATTTCTAGGAAACTGAAGGAAAAGAACCCAGACCATCACAAAGTTAGTGCTACGTTCGCATCGCAAGGCTTACCGCTGTCGAGTATCCCGACAGGATTTGGGACAGAAAGAAATCCGGTGCCCACATCGAAAGAGGTGGACGCGCCATTAACGGAAGTCTTCCGGTTTGTCATTGTTTCAGACGCTACGAGGAACGGGCCACAAGGGGCTGCATCGCAGACTCCGGTTCTCTCGAAGAGTAACTTGGACGGCTACTTTGTAACCGCTGAAGAGTGCGTGAAGCGCTTCCCCCAGAGACTGAAGGAAGTCTTCCGGGTAAATTATGACCTATCTACTGCTTGGCTTATCTGGACACCCCCCCACCCCACCTTGCTCCCAGCCATCCAGCCCCACCGGCTGGGACTCCTGGAGCCCCGTCATGCCCTGCGCTTCACGGGACCCAGCGCCCCTCGCCGTAGACTCAGGTTCACCCCTTCTCCCCTTCCTGGGGAGGGGGGCTCGGGCTTAACTCTGCAATCCCCTCCCAGCCCTGAGGTCCTCCCCTGCTCCCGCTCTGCCGGGTCTGCCTTCTGCCTCTCGAAGACTTTGGAGAAATGTGGAAGGAGAGGGGCGGGTCAGGGAGTTAACGAGGAATTCGGGATGCGCATTCGTCCATCCTATCCACGCCACCCATTCACTGGCAGACAAGTAGCACGCCCTCACGATCTGCTGGAATTTCTGCTAATGGCTGGAGATGAAAGAGGGGGCCCCAGTCCAGTCTCAGACGCAGATGGTAAACAGATAGTTCAGACACATGGGATTGCCTGTTGTAGAAGGAACGATAGCATGCCATGGGGGCACAGGGAAAAGACCCCACTAAGGAGGACTTCCTGGAGGAGGTGGCCCCTGAACCGAATCTTAAACCCCCAGCAAGTGCTGGCCAGAGAAAGGAAGGCGCAAACAATAGGGGAGGGAGCTTGCCCCAGGCAGGTGGTGGACAGGTCATGGTCATGGGCTTTAGGGAAAAGCTCACAGATTGCTAGGGTGGGTTGCATGTGGAAGCTGTAATGGGCAAGACGGGAGAAACAGCAGCCATTTAAACACAGAGGCAGGCAGAGAATGACCTAAGCTGTTTCTGTGTTGAGAAGTAGAAGAGCAGTTAAAGGGGGAGGTCAATTTAATAAGCCGACTGTAGCGGCTGCAAGGCAGGGTGGAGGCCCCAGGGTGTGCAGGAACAGGTAGGCGAGAGGGTGAGGGGGTGAGAGGGCAGGAGGGGAAGCAGAGGGTCACTGGGAACAAGCGTTCCCTGCCTGTCTGCCTGTCACCAGGGTGGCCCGGAGGGGTTCACGGCCAGCACCCCTCTGCCGTCTTCACCCAGGGGGCCAACTCACCTGTTCCGTCGCAAGCCAGCCTCCTTTCTCTGGCCTCTGCCTCCACCTCTCTCTGCTCACCTTTCCCAGCGAGGGGACGTAGGGGGAGCCAGGCTCTGTGCTGGCACCCCCGTTCGCCTGTCTTTGGAACCCGTGCAGCTTGGTTACGGTGCACACACGTGCCATATTTCCTGATGATCTTTACTTTAAATAATTACATAATGATCTGAGTCAATGAACATTCACTGCCACCCACTCTATCCTGCCAAGACTTTGTAATCTAGGGTTGAGACAAAGAAGTGAATCTCTAATTGCCAGGGTTTACATGATCCGTACTAGGATGCAGGTTAGTTCTGGGATCACTGGGGATTTGCTTGTCGTCCTCACAGGTGTATAGTAATGAGACCAAGTGTGTGCCTTGATTTTTGAGCGGGAAGGGACAGTCACCTTACTTATTTTATTGAGTTCCCATTCGTGAGAAATTCCTGAGCATCTCTCCTCATCAATAATGCAAAACCCACCTTAGGTTAGCCTAAAATACTATTACAGCCGCTGCTGTTGTTTGCCTGGCAATTATGTAGCCACGCGAGGTCGTCTCAGCACTCAGCTCAGGTTTACAGACAACAACAAAGCCAGGCGAGTTGTGCCCCCACGGCTCAGGTCCAAGACCATGAAGAATTGAGGAAATAATTCATCATGACCCAATAAGAGACATCTTGTCTCCCCGACCGCGGTGAGGAAAGCAGGCACACACACCCCCGGGTGATGCAGGGGCATGACCTGAGGACGGGTTCTCCTTCGGCCAAGGGCTCCCCCTTCAGACACCGTCTCTGCAGGGTCGGGCATGTGTCCCCGGGTTCAGGTATTTATTTCAAAGCAATCAGAATCTGGAACCAACCCCCCCCCCCCCAGAAATGGGATCATTCTCTACATACATTTCTGTAACTCTGCTTTTCCCCTCACTGTCTGTCCTCGACGTCTGACCCTGCGTGGTGATGTCAGCATGCACCCTGATCAGAGCGTCCTCTCCGTTCTTAGGACCGGCCCCCGTCCTGCCTGCCCGGCCTGCGGGCCCCGGCTCCACACTGGCTGTGCCCACCTCTCCTCCTCCCTTCACACTCCAGCCAGCGTTCTTCCTCGCCTTCATGTCTTTGCACATTCTGTTCCTTTGCCCGGACTGCCAGTCCAGGCCCTTTGACCCGTTAACTCCTACCCAGGCTCTGGTCTTTCTTAAGCACTCGGGCCTTCCACACGCCTTCAGATCTGCGGGGAGATCTGCCGCCGGCCCGTTCCCCTCCCGGTACAAGCGTGTGTGGACTTGTGATCCTAGGAGACCGTAGGGCTGAGTTGTTCCCAAATCATCCAAATAACTCAAACGTCCACCACAGCGCTTGACATGTAATCGGTGATCAATATGTATTTGCTGAGTGGACAAAAGACTTCACGTTACGTGTAGGCAGTGGACCGGAGGGATTACATCCGCGGCCTCCTTTGTTTAAGCCCTCACAGGACCCGCTCAGGTAGGCATTCGTGTTCCCATTTCACAGATGGAGAAACTGAAGGTCTGAGACAGGGAGAAACTTACCCAAAGCCACATGTCTCGCAGAGGTTGGAGCCAGGAATTGCAACAACATCTACCTGACTCCAATAAAAGTAGGAGTCTTCATTCTGGGAGGCCAAAGACCGAGACGAGGGGAATGACGAAGGTTTTTACATTTGTGAGGGTTATAAACGTGCATTCCATGGCATCCGGACTGTCCCTGTCGTCCGGCAGTCCAGGCTGGCAGTGAGCACGGCCCTCACACCCGTCTTCCCGTCCCTGCCACACTGATTTGCTGTTACATGAGCGGACAGGCCTTTCTTCCCCACTAGACTGTGGGAACCTTGGTGTCGGGGACCACGTCGTGGCGAGCTTGCGTCTCTGTGCTGAGCAGAGTGCTCGGCACACTGTAGGTGCTCAGGAAACACTCGTTGCCCTCTCCATACCCACCAGCTCCGTTCCGCAGGTGTTTACTATGCGCTGCTCTGAGCTGGAGGTACAACAAGGGACAGACCGGGCACTTGCTGTGCGGCCTCAGGCGACAGCAATAGTAACAAACAACACGTTAGGGCACTTAGAAAACAGCATATTCACCCCTCACGACCACCCCAGGAGAGAGGGACTTCCGTAATCCCCATTTTACAGATGAGAAAATGGAAGCACGGCCAGGCTAAATATCTTGCCTACGGTTTCGCCAGTATTGACTGGCAGAGCTGAGGTTTGAAAGCGAGCAACCTGCCGGCGAGTGGCCCTCAGCGTGCCGCGTGGCCTCTGAGTCACAGGCTCCCTCCCAGCCTCCATCTGCTCATCCGCAAGATGGGGATTGTGGTGCCCTCGTGTGGCGTCACCGACGGAGCAGAGCACCCGTGCAAAGTCCCTCTGGCTCAGCAGACAGGGCCGGCTCGCCAGCACCGTCTCCCAAAACCGGGTACTGGCCCCCGGATGGCCCCTGGAGGTGACATCCAGGACCGCACTTGTTTTCCTGTAGACAGAAGCTGCCACACATCATGAAGCTTCTATAGGAACATCGAGGGCGAGATTTTTATCTGTCCTGAGGAGCTCCAGCATCCTCTTACCATAAAGGCGGAGAGTGGAAGGGAAAGAGAAAAGCCTTCCTCGTCCCTTGCCCCGGCCTCCCCGCATTACAAGAGGGCACGGGAGAACGCGGTGCGTGGTTCCTTGGGAAAAGCATATGGCGGCAAGGATGTTCCTGGAGGAGGGAACTTGCCAACGGAGCCTTGGCGGGGACACCGCCCCTTCCTCGTTTTGGAGAGGAGCCCACCCGCGCGGGGTTGTAAGTGTGTTGTCGCGGGGGTTCAGAAGGAAGCGCTTTGACGCGTGCGTTTTGTTTCTAGGACCCCTACTCCGCCTTCTTTAAAATAGACAGTGACAGGGATGGCATCATCCACATGAGCGATGTCCACAGACTGCTACACCTCTTACTGTTCAACCTTAAAGACGACGAGTTTGAGCGTTTCCTGGGCCTTCTTGGCCTGCGACTCAGCGTCACGCTAAATTTTCGGGACTTTCGAAATCTGTGTGAGAAGACGTCTTTGAGAACAGACGACCCGCCTCAAAGACTCGTTAGGTAAGAGCGCACGCGGCTCAGCGCCTTTGCCCCCACGGGGTCCGCTGCTCCCTCCGGGCCCCCGGAGGAGGGGGAGGAACGGAATTGCCCCCCCCCCCCCGGGGAGCGATCGTTTTGCCTTTTGGGGGGCTCGAGAGAAACCACGCAAGGAATAGCCTTCAATGCAGAAAGCCTGAAAGATACCGGGTGCGGGTTGGAAGGTACAACCCGATCTAGCCACCCGTGAGTGTGGGTTTCGCGTGTCACTGTGAAGCATGCCGGCCTTCCTTCTAGGCACACAACAACTACGTGCAGGCACTTCTGTGTTTTTTCTTTTATAAAGCTGGGGTCAGATTTATGGGTGTTGCCCAGCCTTGCGAGACCTGTCGGCGCCCTGCCTTTGAGCTGTGCAAGCTAACGCTTGTCTAGAGAGCACTGGTCCAGGCACTAACATGTCAGCCCAGGCAGTCACATGACTTGGGAGACCACAGAGCACCTTCTGGTAATTGATGGAAACTGAGTTTCACGTCAGGCTTTTTTCTATGAGTGTAAACACGTACATACACGGGCCCCTTGAATAACCACAGGATGCTTCAACCCTGCAGCTTGACTTATATGTGGATGGGGGGGGAGGGGATAACTACAGTGTGATTATGTACATGTGTTTTCTCTTACGATTTTCTTCACACGTCCTCTTCCCTCGCTTACTTTATAGTAAGAACACGGTGTATTACACATATAACGTTCAAAATATGGGTTAATCGATCGTGTTACCAGCAGGGCTTCCAGTCAACAGTAGGCTACTACTAATTAATTTTGGGGGGAGTCAAAAGTTATATGGGGATTTTTGACTGGGGGGGGGTTGGCGCTCCCAACCCGGGCCTCGTTCAAGGGTCAAGTGTACGTCTTTTACTTTCTATAAATCTGGGGTCAGCTGAGCCAACTGTTTGGGGAGCTACAAGGACGACGCCCCCGCCACCCCTTCCCAGGCAGTGTTCCACCCCCGACCTCTGTCTACCCCATGCCAGCCTCCCTCGGGTCGAGGAGGCGAGTCTGCGTGTCAGCTGGGCCGTGATTCGTCTCCTCCATTTCTCTCAGTAAGCGCCTACGCCCCTTCAAGCAGGAACAGCAATGCCAGTACATCCACCCCATTGAGATCTGTCGATGCCAACAGGCATGAATGAATTAGCCCTTCAGCCCCTCCTTGGCCAATTATTATAAGTGGAATAGTACTATTTTTCTGAAACCCTCCCATCCACTATGATAATACAGAGATGTGTTCTCTGCACCGTAGTAACATTCACCAGGCTGTTTTGCCCTGGAGGTACCGGCGGCCCCACCCCTTCCCTTCCGCCAGGCTGGGGAGCTCCCTGGAGCCGAGAACTCCCAGAAGCCCCCATTACTGGGCCAGATTACGCGATACTTGGCTGGGCTGCAGAGGCCCTCTGATATCGCTCTTTAATTTTTCTCTCTGAATTCGCTGGTTTTGTTTTGCCTGTACTTTAAGAAAAGCCGGCCAGAAAGAAAACAACTGTGGTCTCTTTCTAAGTGACAGAAATGATCACATAACACGTGAATTGGACACCTGCTTCCAATTGCTCAAGTTCTGAGGAGCTGTAATGTGAGACTTGATTGCTTACCATTAAAACAATACGAAAATATCCTTCAGAAAGAATTTTCTGGAGAATGTGTGCAGAATGAACCTAGAAAATTTCAACCACAAAGCGCAATCTTCCCATTCAAATGACTCAGCCTTCTTATTTGTATTCATTCCTTCGCTCATCAAGTGTTTACTGAGGGTCTGCTCCGGGCTAGATGTGGCCCCAGGACGAGGTGGTCCAAAGATGAAGAAGACCGCCTTGAGGGGCTCATGGGTGACTGTGGAACAGGTACAAAAATAAAGAGCTGTAGTGAAACATAAGGACGTCTGAAGTGCCTCCGAGATGGGAACAGCTACGCCTGCTTGAGGTGCACAGGAAAAGTGGGACATCTGAGTTGCATCTTGAGGTGAGAGTAGGAGTTTGTCAGGTGCAGGCTACCAGATGGTGGTTCGAGGCCAGAGAACAGCATGTACAACACCTCAGAGGTGGAAATGTCGAGCACGTTCAGGAAACGGGGAGAGGATGTGTGTGCAGAAGTGGCATGCGCCATGGGGGCATGGTGGGAGGAGAGCCCCGGAGAGGCAGGAGGGCCAGCTGAGAAGGGGCTGGAGAGCCAGGCTGAGGACTCGATCCTTTACCAGCAGACAGGAGAGGGTTTTATGCTGTGGAGGCAGAGGGTCGCATTGTGCTGCAGGAAGACCCTTGGGCAGTCCTAGAGCGGAGGATAGATGTAAAGGAGGACAGTCCCTGCAGTCCAGGGAGACCCAGCACGGCGTCCAGGGGTCTGGTGGAGAGACCTCAACCAAGGCACCGCCTTAGAAAGCCACTGCTTTAGAAGGCCTCCCATGGCCAGACCCCATGCCTCTGCTTCGAGAAGATGTATCCTTTAGTACTCTGCAAGGAGGCCCTATCACTTGACTTGCCAGATGAAGGACCCAGGTGATGGGTGGTGGGCAGAGATGTGAATGCAGGGTGCCTGTTTGGAGGGACCCCTTTCTCTGCCTGGAGGCCTCACCCTCCTTCACCCGCCTATCACACCAGCCTCACTTTTAGCCACCGGCCACACCTAGACACCATCCCTTTCTGGAAGCCATCCTGCCCTCATGTTTGGGCCCCTCTACCTTCAGGGCCTTCCCTTTCCACCAGCATCATCGAACACAATACTTTTGGAAAATTTGAGGGCTCATAATTTTGTTGAAGAGAGTAAGACCACCTTGTTTGTTTCATAACTGCAACACATTTTCATTTTTAGATGTATAAATGCCAATTAGAACGATCAGTCCAATGGCCTGTTTCATTTCTCCATCATCTATTCCCTTCCAATCTGTTCCCTTGTTTAAAACACACCTGCCTGTCCATTTATCTACGGACAACCCACATCGAGTCCATTTTGGTTCATGTGCATCATAAAAGATGAAACAACACTGTCACATGCCCTTTTAGCAAAATTTGATGCTTCAGCCTCTTGTCACAAAATATTGTATGATCAGGTCCTTCATGTTGAATGGCCAGCTGAATCGAAAGGCCAAATTTCCCTTTCGTTCTTAGAAATACATCATTTGTTTGTCAAAAAATTTGGCTTGTATGATCAGTCTCGTCATCATCTCTGGAATCCAGAGTCCTGTTCTGTGTGGATTCCTCTTCTGGTTCATCTGATCATTGGGAGATGTCTTCTTATCTCAATTTTCTTCCCTTTGCCATTTGAACATGAAATCAGAATTCTGAATTTTTAGCTATGTTCGATGAAAACTGACATAAGACTACAAAGATGGTGTTGCTGTGTTCTTTTCACCTTCTCTAAAGATGCTGTTATACTTTGGGCAGTGCAGTCAGGAAACTAGGGAGCGATTCATTTCAAGTTCCTGTCATTGGCTAAGTAATTCCCTCATTTTCTGTTTTCTTCTTACTGCTTTAGTCTCTCTCTCTCTTTCTTTCTTTCTCTCTCTCTCTCTCTCTCTTTTAGCATAGTTGGAAATAATTAAAGAATAAATGATTGATCATTTCTTGGGATAATGAAATCGATCTAGTAAAATTGAAGTCAAGATCACTAAGGCCCCATGTATGTAAGACCCCATTGACCCCATCAATGGACCCAGGCGGTATTGCAAGATAGAATGAGTGTTATCTCATAAAGAAAATAAATAATTTTTTTTTGTTCTTTGAAAGCCCTCTAAGAAAAACTGAAAGTCAGGAATGCCAATTCTCTTCCACTTTCCGGATTATATAGAATTGCTATTTCTTTCTTAAATATTTGATATAATTCACCAAAGAACTGATCAGGTCCTGGAGTTTCCTTTGTTGGGAAGATTTTAACTATGAATCTCATTAATTTAACAGATCATTCAGGGTTTCTATTCCTTCTTGAATGAGTGTTTGGAGTTTGTGTTTTTTGGCCCATTTCATCTAAGTTGTTAAATTTATGAGAATAAAGTTCTTCAAAATATTCCTCCCTTATATTCTTTTAATATCTGTAGGGTCTTTAGTGTTATCCCTTTTATCATTTCTGATACTTGGTAGGTAATGTCTTCTCTTCTTTTTTCTTGATATGTTTCGCTAGAGATTTATCATTTGATTGATATTTTCAAAGAACCACCTTTTTGTTTCATTGATTTTGCTCTATTGTTTTCTGTGTAATAGAAACAAATTTCTGTTTTTTGATTTCTCTTCTTTATTACTTCCTACTTTCTTCTTGCTTTGAATATAGTTTACTCTTCTTTTTTATTCTCTTAAGTTTGGAAACTCAGATTTTTTTATTTGAGTTCTTTCTTTTCTAACAGAGACCTTGAATGCTATCAGTTTCCTTGTAGGCACTGAACTGGCTACATTCTGCAAACCTGGATCTATTACAGTTTTAAGTTTCATTCACTTAAGAATATTTTCTAATTTCCCTTGAGACTTTCTTTTGGATCCACAATTATTTAAAGTGTGGTTCTGTCAATTGTAAAATATGTCCATGGTTTCCAACTATCTTTCTGTTATTGATTTCTAGTTTAATTCTGTTATGGTCAGAAAACATACTTTGTATGATTTTAATTCCTTTAGATTTGTTCAGCTTTATTTTATGACCCTAGAGATGGTCTGTGTTGGTGAGTATTCCATGGATGCTTGATGAGAACGTGTATTTGGCTGTCGTTGGGTGGAGTGTGCCGATGAGATCAAGTTAGTTGATAGTGTTCAGGTCTTCAGTGTTCTTGCTTATTTGTTTGTTCTATTACTTCCTAGAGAAGAGTGATGAAGTCCCCAACAATAGTTAAGCACTTGTCTATACCTCTTTCCAGTTCTATCCATTTGTGCTTCATGAATTTTGAAACCGAGAAAAAGAGTGTGTTTATACTTGCCATTTCTGCTTCTCTTCCCTTATTTCTGAAGTTCTATTTCTCTCTGCTCTCATGTTCCTTCCTCAGAGAAGCTTTCTTCAGCAGGTCTTTTAGAGCATGTCTACCGGAGACAGGTTGTCTTAGTTTTCCTTCACTGAGAAAATTTCTCTTGCTCCTTCATTCCTAACAGACATTTTTGCTGGGTATAGAATTCTGGGTTAACAGTTCTTTTCACAGCACTTTAAAAATGTTACTCCGTTGTTTTCAGGCCTTCATGGTTTGTGGTGAGAAGTCTGCAGGAATTCAAATGGTCTTGCCCCCTAGATGGCCTGTGTCATTTTCCTCAGGTTACTTTCAGGATGTTTTTTCTTTATCTTTGGTTTTCATTAGTTTTAGTATGATGTGTTTGGGCATGACTTTCTTTGTTTATCATTCTTTGGGTTTACTGAACTTCTTGAATTTGTAAATTTATGTTCTTCATCGACTTTGGGAAGGGTCCAGCTATTATTTCCTCACGTTTAAAAAAATTTTTATTTTGGTATCAATCTCTGCCTCCATCCACCTCTTGTGGTATCCCAATGACATGAATGTAGACTTGTTGATTTTGTACCACTGGTCCCTGTATTAATCCCTGAAGCTATATTCTTCTCTTTTTTTCCCCATTGATCAGATTGGATTAATTCTGTTCATCTGTCTTCAGGTTCACTGACTCATTCCTTTGTCATCTGCATTCTGTCATTGAGCCAATCCAGTAAAAATTTTATTTCATTTGTATTTTTCATTTCTAAAGTTTTCATTTGGTTCTTGTCTTCCCCCAGCCTTCTATTTCTTGGCTCAGATTATCTGCCTTTCCACGTATTTTGAGGACATTTACTTTTACTTCATGTTTCTAATAGCTGCTTTAAAATATTATAATTTCAACAGCTGGGTCATCGTGGAGTCTGTTGTCTTTTACCTTGAAAATTGTTGAGATTTTCCTGGTTCTCTGTATATTGAGTTATTTTGGATTGTATCATGGGCTTTTTAAGTATTATATTATGATACTCTGGCCCAGTTAAAATCCTCAGTTGTGTGTTGATTTGTGTTTTATTTATTTTGTAAGCAAACAGTCAATCCAGTTAGGTTCAGACTGCAAGTCCTAACCTGCCTTCTGTGGTTTCTATGTCAGTTGAGTTTCAAGGTCACTGCAGCACTATGAGGCCAGCCCATGTGCGCAGCCCCCCAGGTGGGGAGTTGTGGAGGGAGCAAGTCTTCAGTACACAGTAGTGAAGTTCTCAGAGCTTCTGTTGTGCTGCTTTGGATTAGTTTCACACAAGAGCACAGCAGAAGTGAATCTGGAACTTCCCGCACAGATTTAGGCATCCTGTTTTTCAGCCCTCTCGTATGATTTCTCCCCATACTTTCCAGCCCCCAGAGAGTCCCCCCACCCACCTGTTTTCTCTCTCTCTTTTTTTTTTTTTTTTTTTTTTGGCCTTCTTGCTGGAAACCCTTAGGTTTGGGCCTATCTGTATGGTTATGTACTTCCTATGACTGGGCCTACCCCCAGTGCAACACAGTGAGAGGAAAACAATAATGTGGATACCTTCAGTGTTCCTTGAGCACAGAGTGTGCCTTCTGGTGAAAGGGAAGAGTTTTAGTTTTAGGCACTTACTTGGCCACTACTGTTGCTGGCTATGTCACAAAAGTGTAGGTGTGTAACTCAGAGTCTTTGGATCAGAACAGGGAGGGTGAAAAGAGACAAAGGGGGCATTATATCCCCCACATACTTTGTACTTCAGGGCTATCCTTTCTGGTTCTTTGGTCAGAAATACAGGCTTTCTTGTGGAGCTTTTTTGGCCCATGCCCGCTGCATAGTTCCAGAAGTAGGACTGTCCTTAAGCCTAAGCTGGGAATATGGGCGATAAAGAACCCATGAAACTCATATCAGTCATTCTTCAAGTTTTGATTTCCCTCTCCATCATCCTTCTTTTTTTTTTTTAATGTTTACTTATTTTTGAGAGAGAGGCAGAGTGTGAGCAGGGGAGGGGCAGAGAGAGAGAGAGGCACAGAACCCAAAGCAAGCTCCAGGCTCCGAGGTGTCAGCACAGAGCTTGACATGGGGCTTGAACCCACGAGCCGTGAGATCATGACCTGAGGCGAAGTCGGACGCTTCACCAACTGAGCCACCGAGGCACCCCTCCATCATCTTTCTATTATTTACTTTTTGGTGTCCTCAGAATTACTTCTTGTATTCTGTCGAGAGCTTTTAGTTGTAATCAGTGGGGGGGAGAGGGTGCAGTGTGTGCCTTCTCCATCTTAGCTGGACAAGAGGGACAAGGACTCTTGCCCTGCCTGGAGTGCTGGTCCCTGTGATCACACAGCTGCCTCATCACCACTCATGCCTCAGAGAGCCGCTCCCTGGCCTTCTTAGCTGAAGCGTCCCCTCTCACCCATCACTCTTGGTCACATTCATATCCCAAGTTATCTGATTCATTCATTTTCCACATGTTGCTGTAAGTTCCCACAATCATGGTATGAGCTCCTTGAGGATGTGGGCTCTGTCCACATCGCTGGTCAGTGTGTCTACAGAACCCAGAGCAGCACAGAGTAAGAGGTCATATATGTTTGCATCGGACAGACTGGCTGATAACAAGGCTGGGTCTCCCTGACTATCAAGATCTAAAGAGTCAGGCAATAGAGGCAATCAGTAACTTTTGGAAAAGGCCATAGAAAAACCTTCTGATCTCTTGAGGAGACAAGTATATAAAATGGGACGGGGAGAAATGGGTGGGGAAATCATAGGTGTCCCTGGTTTGAGCCTGGCTCACTGAGAAAACATTCAAGACTTACGCCTAGAAAAGAAATTGGGTTGGTGGAGGCCGTTCAGATATGTGTTTAGATAGCGAGATCAGTTTGGGTTCGCTGACTTTGCAGACACAGAACATGCCCCTCAGAATCTCTATCCTTTGGGGGGAGTTCAGGTGAGTCCTGTGGGTGCAGGTTGGATTTAGGAGGAACTTAAGGTGAAGACAGGGGACTAGGCATCATTATTAGGACCTACAGTCCTCTTAAGCAATAATTGTGAAAATGGAACCTAGTCCCCCCAACCTTCCCAAACGTTTAGTGGTGAACTAGTGACAGAGGATTAGATTGGTTGACCTTTGGATCCCTTTCCACCCTGGAAATTCCATGATTCTGTGAAGTCCAGTAGTCAGTTGGAGAGAGATGGAACAGAAAAGTAGGTGAGGAGATTACAGCCCCAGCGGTACAGATGTGTGGATAAATGGCAGGAAGGCATGGCTGGGGACATGAGAAGGGATGACCTTTCAGAAGAGTAAATAAACTTTGGGGTGGAAAGAGAGAGGAGTGGTCAAGGTTTGGGGGAGCCAGGTGGGGAGGGAAAACCACACTCACTGAAGGCACACGTTCACCCGGCCCCAGGATTGGTATTCCAACACGTGGTGACCCTTAAAGCGCAGCATGATGAAGGCAACCAGAGAGGGGAGAGATGGTTAATAGGGGCACATGGAACACACAAGTCAGCGAAGACCCCTGGATTCAGCAATATAGAAGTAATTGGTGAATTTGAAGACCGGGGTGGGCTCTTAATAAAGGGAGGCGTGCCCGCCATAGTTTACCGTGTACCCCCATGAGCTGGCATTTTCCAGGAGGGAAAATGAAACTGGGAAAGCCCTCATTTGGTCTGGTTCAACAGTAGCAATGTAGGAGTTTGTGCTCGCCAAACTGTGGGGGTCACAGTTTACGTAATTCGCCAAAGAAGAGCTGCTTAAAATAAGACGCTTTGTGGCCCAGTATAGCCCAGTGTAGGTTTTGGGGGTAATCATGGATACCAATGCACCTGGTGACTCGTGGGCTCTGGGCACGGTCAGTCATCAAGGAACTTGAGGAGCGGTCCAGGACAGCTGTCCGGGGGCAGCAGAGCGTGTTGGAAGGGATTTGAAGAAGCCACATGAAGAACACTGATTGCCGCTTGCTTTGTTGATTCGGGTTGCCGTGACCTAGCTTGCCGTCTGCTTCTGAAATGCGTGCCAGGGTGGAACTTCCAGGGGAGCCTTGTCTGGTGGGCGGGAGCCGCAGCTCCACTTTTCCAGCCTTCACACCGAGCCCGGCGCTCCAGCCACGCACTGGGCAATGCTGCGTTTGTTGAACGGAAACAGAAATGCTAAGTGGAAAGAAGACCCCCGGTGCGTAAAAACCAGAGGTGTCCCTCACCTCTGTGAAGTGTAATATTTCAGGGATCTTTTCCTACGAAGAGTGAACTTACAGGGGCAGCAAACCTGTAGCTTCAGATAAAAACCAGATGGTCACGTGAAAGGCTATCCATGGCATCGGAGACCTGAGTCTGAATGGTTTCCAGGTCCTGGCTGTGTCATTTGGCAGGTTGGTTAATTTCCCGAAAACACAGCTTCCTCTTTCGCAGAGTGGGATGGTAATGCCGGCATGTGTCACTTGACTGGCTGTGCTCAGCACCCGCTGGTCACTGACCTCGTGGTGGCCATCAGCACCTGAGAAACCCACACGGTGCTGCCGACCTGAGTGTCACATACAGAGGGTCACGTTCAAAGCGGCCCTTCTAGGGGGATTGTGTAAGCCTTTGACCTCCATTGTTTGCAACACACAAATCCCTGCATTTTCTCAACTGGCAGCATACTGGTTGACCTTAGACTTTTTTTCTTATATGCGGTTCATTTGCAGAAGCGTAAATAATGCTTCTTTAAAGGGGCTCTGTGGGGCTTGCTTGCTGTCCATCCCCCACACTGGTCTTCTGGGGACCCTTCAGGAGAAATTTATGTTGGGGTCTCTATGGGCCTCGGTCTGGTGGCAAGATGCGCTTAGCACCCACCATGCCTGTGAGTAAGTGCAGGTTCCAGGTGGGGGGTCTCAGATGTGGTCCCATTTCAGGAAACTGTCGGGTGATGTGGATATGGTCAGTTTTGCCAGGGGAATGTGCTGAGCGCCCTGATATCTGCAGGGAAAATATTTCAGATGCAGATCTGGATGTGGAAAACAGCTCAAGTTGCCAGAAAGGGAGGGATAGGTGCTCCGAGGAGCAGAGCAATTACAGAAAAAGAAGTGGGGAGGGGTTTTACAGATTTTATCCGCCCCCGTCCTTCGAGTGGAGGAATCCAGGGCTTAGCCACGGTGTTAAGCGTGGGGCATTTTTTTAAAGTGTCTTTGGCGTCCATCATCCCAGGAGGAAATAAACAGAATTTTGATCATTTTACATACTTGAGCCCAACCTTTGAACAGTAGCTGGGACCGAGAAAGCGATGCCCCCCCCCCCCCCCCCCCCCCCCCCCCCCCCCGCCCCGTGTTCCTGAACCGTTTGTTAGTCTGCATTGTTATTCCGATTCGCCAATTCAGAAATAAAAGTTTGTGGTGGTTTTCTTCTGAAGAGGCTTCACTGTTCTATGGTGTTTTTTTCCCCTTCTGAGAAGAAATGAGCCCTGTTTGTTTTGTGAGTGGCAGAGAAAGTTGAACAGCATTTATCTGAAAATAAACAAGGACTTATAAAATTTAAGAAGACTTCCCTAACATGCAGCTGGGGAAATAAGACCGTATTTTGAGAATTAAGTTAGACCAGATGTGAAATAACAGACTTTAACGGTATCTTTGAAACAAACGGGGATGGGGAACCCCTTGGGAGATTAATGAGTCCATTAAATTTAAACACAGTTATTTATTTATTTATTTATTTACTTATTTATTTATTTATTTATTTATTTATTTTTCTTTTAAGACCAAAACAGAAGGTTGCAGATTCAGAACTAGCTTGTGAGCAGGCTCATCAGTATCTTGCTACCAAAGCAAAAACCAGATGGTCAGACTTATCTAAGGTAAGAAAACGATTATTTCCTTAAAAGGAAAGGAAATCTATTTCAGTGTTTTCAGATCATTGGGATAATCAAGCTGTTTAGATCCCGTCGCTGAGATGGGAAAACAATGTTCTATACCCAACTGGTGACTCCTTTTATTCCTAAAATACTTTTTCAGCATAAATTCTCCCATCCGAGGTCAACTGATGTTTAGAAAAAGGAGTATTTGTAGGAGTTATGTGGACAGAAATTCCTAGATGTATCTCAGGTTTGATATGAATTAAAAATTTTAAAGAAAAAAAAAAAGAACCCCGTCATATTATTTTTACCCCATTCAAAACCTGCATTTCTGGGTAGGTGGGATTTCTTCCTGTCTTCCAAAACGATAGAAAGCACATTTTGAAGGTGAATGCTGTAGATGGGCAATCGTGTAAACCAATTTGGTGTTGAGATGGGCGCATAATCTAATGACAGTTGTACCCACAGGACAGTAGAACGGAGCCTGCGGGACTGAGTTCATCCAGGAGTGGGTGATCATTTCATAACGCAACAAGGACACAACACCTTCACCTTAGGAAATGTCTTTAAAACTGCACTGTGGAAGAATTTTCTTTTCTTTTTTTTTTTAAGTTTATTTACTTTGAGAGAGAAAGAGAGCACGAGTAGGGGAGGGTCAGAGAAAGCAAGAATCCTAAGCAGGTCCCGCACTGTCAGCGCAGAGCCCGACGTGGGGCTCTCGATTGATCTCACGAACCGCGAGATCATGACCTGAGACGAAATCGGGTCGGGCACTTAACCGATGGAGCCAAGCCGACGCTCCCAGAAGGATTTTCACATTGTTGTGAAGAACGCCTCCACTTGGTTTCATCTGGTCATTTTCTTTCAATGTTTGCCTCTCTTGGCGTGTGTCCGACGTGAAGTTCTGTCTTGTCAGTCCTGTGCCGCCCCTGGGCTGCCTCTCCCCAGTCCCCTGCCGTCAGAGTTGACGGTGCGGCTCAGGGTGGCAAATCACACGGAGTCCTCCCGCTCCCACGGGTAGGGCTGGCCTTCCCGAGCCGCCCTGCGGGAGTGCGGGGCCAGCCCTGGGCTGTACTCTGCGACCACATGGGCATGGCAGCCGGGAGAGGGCCGAGCTCACTGCGTGACATCATCCTCCACACCCTGCACCCCAGCTTCTCTGGGCCTGCCTCTCCCCTCCTCCCTGCTATTTCTGTCCACTCTTCCTCCTGCCCCTATAATGCCCCCTCTGCTGATGCTGCCCTCCGTGGACCCAGGGGCTCCCACGGCCCCTTCCAGGCCCTTGCTGGATTCGTCCTGCCCTGCTCTGATGAATGTCGCGCAGCACATCTCCGGGGTACGTGGGTTTGTGCTGGGGGTTCGGTGGTAACGAAGACCCATCTTCTTCCAGCCTTCGGAGCTCACAGACCAGGAGAGGTGGCGGTTAAGAAACAAAGGCAGCTTATTAACAAAGCAGGTGGGCGCCGTGGGGAAAGTGAACAGGCTGCCGGAGGCCTTTGTTTCTGCCTTGTTGCATCCGTACTTCCTGGAATGCTTCCTCCCCTGGCCCTACCACGGCTCTGTCGGGCCTCCTCCACTCCCTGTCTGGACCTGCCCCCTCTCGGGCTCGGTGACCCTCTCTGTCTGTGTTCACTCCCTTGAGCACGTCCTCTGCACTTACCTCTCCATACTTTGTTTTTGTTTTTATTTAGAGAGAGGGAGAGTGGGGTGGGGGGAGAGAGAGAGGAGAGAGAGAATCCCAAGCAGGCTCCGTGCTGCCAGCACAGAACCCGCTGCGGGGCTCAAACTCACAAAACTGTGAGATCATGACCTGAGCTCAACCGACTGAGCCCCCCAGGCGCCCCTCCTCTCCACACCGATTCCCGTGGCCTCTCATAACCATCTTTCTCCCTGATGTTCTGCGGAACCCCAAGTGTGCTTAGGGGAGGTGTGGGGACCCTGGAGTGCTCTGCTGCTAAGCCAGCAGCCTCGGGTCAATCCCTTCTAGAAGGGAGCCTGGTGGAAGTGTGGGAAGGGAAGAAGACTTGGAGGCTTACGGAGGAAGAGGAATCAGCAGGGGCTTGTGGAGCCACTTTGTAGGGGGTCAAGCGTCACTTCGCGCCGGGCCTCACACCTCTCTCGGCCCCCCCGCGGGACTGCGTGCCCCTGTGTGTTTTATTAGTATTCGATCGGACATTTCTCCCACTCTCTCAATTTATCTTGAAAAAAGCTCTAAAGCTTTTTGGGATTCGTTCTGAATCCCAAACCTGCAGAAAGTAGGGTGACGCATAGATAAGACGCATTAATGACGGACGCCTGGTGACGAGGCGGGTGTTCTCCTACCATCCAGCACAGCCTTGCCCTTCCCTTCTGGGTCGTGGCAGACACGCGGCATTTGTCTCCTCTCTGGGCACTTCTGTGGGTTCGCCAAAAAGACCCGCGAATGTCGGAAAGGATGTGGTCCCCAGTAAAACTGCATTTGGAACTTGAACAAGTCAGGTACTGCGTCCTCTAGCTGTCCTCAGCGAGGGTCCCCGGCTGGCCACTCAGCCGGGCTCGGCCAAGGACACCACCGGCCGATCTCTTGGACGCACCCGCGGTCGGCCTATTCTGGGCAGCTTAACAGGCTCACTTCCGTTTAAGTATGTTTGGAAAATAAGTTCATCGATTTCTTCAGCAAACATTATTATGAATTAACTATGCACTGTTGCAAGATATTAAAGCCACAGCGACCAAAAAAAAAAAAAAGACACGGTCTCTGTTCCCAAGAGACTTGTGGTATAAGCACCAATAAGAGTGCTAAAGAATTGTATTATAATTGAAGGAGCTTTTTTTAAAGCTCATTTTTCAAGTTGTCACTCCACAGTGCAATGTAATAGTAATACATATTATATATATTATATATATATAACGTGTGTATTTGTATGTGTGTAATATGCATGAATGCATATAGCGTATGTAGTAATACGTACAATAATAATATACATGCGTAGCTTAGGTACGTTTAAGGTAGTCACCGCGTATCCCAAGTTTTATCCCACCATGTAACCCGCCATCCAGACGAAGGAGGAGAACACTCTCAATGTCTTAGCGCCGCACACACTTTGCATCAAGGGCCAGGCGGTGACCGGCCTTGGCTTTGTGAGGCAGGGGCTTCAGACACAGCCGCTCAGCTCTACCGTGTGGCCCTCGGTGCTGTCAGACTCCGCTTCCTCCTCCCTAGTGGATGCGTAACAGCGTGTCATTCTAGTTTTAGGTAGCGTGTGTTGGTTACTCGTGAGCGGTGAGTATCTTTTCGTTTATTCCTGAGGCAGGTTCCCTTTCTCCATGAAGGGCCTGCTCGTTGGTTTTCTCACTGGGCTCTCTGGTGATTTCTCATTGGTCGATAGGAACTCGTACCACGGTTTGGCTACTAGTCTTTTGTCAATGATACGTGGTGCGAGTCACTAATCCCAGTTTGTGTTCTGTGTTTGCATCCTTTTCATACGATATCTTTTGGTAGATATAAGTTCGTTAAAAAAATTTTTTTTAAATGTTTATTCGCTTTTAAGAGACAGAGACCAGGGAGTAAGCAGGGGGGGGGGCAGAGAGAGAAGGAGACACAGAATCTGGATCCGAGCTGTCAGCACAGAGCCCGACGCGGGGGTCGAGCCCACGAACCGTGAGATCGTGACCCGAGCCGAAGTCCAACACCTGACTGCCTGAACCATCCAGGCGCCCCGGGTTCTTCTTGTTGATAGAGTCAAATGTGAAATGTGTTAACATTTCCTGTAGGTCTCGCCTAAGAATCTGTGTTTCATCTGAAGTCATGAAGACCCTTCAGCAGCTCTCCAGTGAAGCCTTTCCCATCCTGGTCTTGAGATCCACACCACGTGTCACCTATGTGTTGGGAGGCAGGGGTTCACTCCCACTCTTCCATATGGAGACCCGGTTGTCTAGCCCCCGTAAAGCCCATCCTTCTCCCCCTGACGTATGGCATCACCGCTGTCCTGCCTCGAGGCCTGCGGGTGTCTCTGGGCTCCTCACTCTGTTCCCCGGGTCAGTTTGTCTGTCTTGGCACCTTTACCACATCACTGTAATCACAGTAACTCGGTAATACGTCTTGATCAGCTGGTAGGCAAGTCCCTCCTCCTGTCCTTTAAGAGTTTATGAATCAGTTTGTCAAGTTCCACAAGGCAACAAAGCATTTGGAGAGAAATGCCGTCGTTACAATTTTGAGTCTTCCAGTTCACGAGCATGGTGCGTCTCCATTTATTCTGATATCTTTAAATATCTTTCAATAAATTTTTATACTTTTCTGTGTAGCGGTCTTACGATCACTCGTAAGGTTTATTCCCTGGGATGGGGCACCTGTGTGGCTCAGTCTGTTGAGTGTCTGACTTTGGCTCGGGTCAAGATCTCACGGTTTGTGAGTTTAAACCTGTCAGCATAGAGCGCACTTGGGATTATCTCTCTCCTTCTCTCTGTCCCTCCCCCACTTGTTCTCTCTCTCTCTCTCTCTCTCTCTCTCTCTCTCTCTCTCAAAATAAATAAACTTAGAAAGAGGTTTATTCCTAAGACTTTCTATTTTTGATGCTATTATAAATATTTTTTAAAATTTGTTCTCTGTGCCTGATATGTAAGAACATGAATGATCTTGCCTATTGACCTGAAATCCAGACTTCTTGCTAAATTCTCTTAGCATAGTAATTCATTTGTGGATCTTTCTTACGTATCCAGCCACGTCGTCTGTGAATAACGACAGCTGTATTTCTTCCTGTCCTGTTTTTTACCTTTTATTCCTTTTTCTTGCTTGACTACCCTGGCTGATACCTCCAGTACGACGTGGAAAAGAGGGCAGCGGAGACCTTGCCTGTTCCTGGTCTTAAAGGGAATGTTTCTGCCTTCACCGTGGATTGTGATGCTTGCAGAGGACTTTCTAGACGTGCTCCTGCATCTACCTCACGGTGTTGTGAGGAAGAGGGTCAGAGGAGCTATTACTTCCAAACAGTTTAAGTCAGTGCCGAGTGCCACACATTACCTGCTGGTCTGTGGCCCTCTTAACAGGCCGAAAATTCCCCAGATACCTTTTGCATCCCTCGGGGACATTAAAAAGGTACCGTATTGGGGCGCCTGGGTGGCTCGGCGGGTTAAGCGTGCGGCTCTTGATTTCGGCTCAGGTCACGATCTCACGGTTCGTGAGTTCGAGCCCCACGTCGGGCTCTGCTCAGAGGCGTGGAGCCTGCTTTCGAGTCTCTCTCTTCCTCTCTCTCTGCCCCTCCCCCCCAACATAAATAATTAAACTTAAAAAAATAAAGCTACCGTATCATCGCGTCATCAGAGCTGGGGTCTCGCGTGCCTCATCCCTGTCTTACAACCAGAGGACCAAGTCTGCTGCGTTGTCAAGATGACCACCTCCAGCAGCGTGGGCTACTGTCTCAATCCCCAGGCTCTGGGACCCTCATTTCTAATAGCTCTTGAGCCCAAGTTGTTGGCCGGGTCATACACCTGAGACCACTCATCACCCAGAAACCAGCCCTTTCCAGTTCATGACAGTTGTTTGCGTTTTGCTCGGTCACCTTCTTTACCGAAACGGTGAGGGTATCTGGAGCTTTGACTGAAAAGTAATTAAGCAGGTAGAGAGGGGAGAGACACGTCTTCTGTTGTTCCAGGTATTGGCTGTGGACAATCCTCTAAACTACCACGAACACACTGTGTAGGTTACTAATTGTCGTCTTGTAATATTGTAGAATTTCATAGAAACCGACAGTGAGGGCAACGGCATTCTTCGGCGGCGGGATATAAAGAACGCGCTGTACGGTTTTGATATTCCTCTAACACCGAGGGAATTTGAAAAGCTCTGGATGAGGTAAGTGGCATCCACCAGTCGACCCCCTTCCATCCCGAGGGTCCCAGGTTGCCGGCTGCTGCAAATTCAGCACCAGCCTTGCTCTGTGCTAGGGGGCAAGGTGCTCAGCTAGGAATGGTTTCCTCTGGTTGTGTCTGTCTGCTGCCCTTCCGCCCCATAGAGGCTGGTCTCCGGGAACGTGGAGAATCAGGGTAAACCCTCGTCATCGATACCAGACTTAAGATGTTTGCATTTCCAGGGAACCAGGAGTTCAAGCCCATCCTTATATCACTTTAGAAAGCGACGTCACTCCCCAAACGCAATCCTAACGCAACTAGCTCAGCAGACAGTCCTGCCACGGGTGTGGGGAGAAGCAGTCTCTCCCCATCGCCTGCAGACGGAAATCAATGTCGCACAACTGTTTTTTGTAGATAAGGAATTCGTTGAAAGAAAATAACCAAACTTTTGGCAACTTGGGGTAGTTTCCCGAGGGTGTCTTAGACGGAAAATAATATCTAATATCGGTTACATTTTTCAAAAAGTATTTTAGATTCAGCTGTTCTTGAATCAGGCCCCCAGTTGCAGTATCCCCCGCGTGGGGGCCCGAGTTTCCGGGTGCACTAACAATGCGGTCAATTTCCGAGTTCCAGATCCATCTTTGAATTGCCTCCATCCTCGTCGTGTGTTGGTTGCCGCTCCCATCCCCGCAGGACGGTGCACACTGTTGTGCATCCCCCCAGGGGCAAGCGCACGGAGCAGCTCATGTAGTTTTTTAGCTTTTCATCTGTTCAAAGTGGAAGGCTGAAATGTTGGCCGAGTTTAGAATGAGGTGGGCTGTTTTGTGTCTAATTTAGAAAAGCAACTTGAAGTTCTTATGAAATCCTTATTCTTTTTTAGATCAGCTCCAACACAGGGCCAGTTGAGGCTCTCCTTATTCATATTCTCTTTCAGTAGATTAAATGAGTGGGTCCCACTGAGTAACCAGAAGATCGGGCTCCCCAGTCTTTTGGATGATCCAAAGACGACTGTGTGGTCTCAATACTCAAGGACCTGTCAGGGGATACAAGCAGTCGCCCGTATGCGGGGGCACAGTGTCGCCATGATAAATGCCAGAGGAGGGAACGTGTGGAGGAAAGAGGGAGTAAAAGCAGGAGCGGCAGGTGGGGGCGGGGAGGGTGTGTGGAGGAACAGGAAGCTGTTGCGGTCGGAGGGAGGTTGAAATAGCTCCCGGGGGTCAGGGAGAAGGGGGATCCCCTCACCCATGGGATGTCGGTGAGACGTTCCATGAGTGCTGGCCCAGGGCTCCCAGGGTGAGAAAGGAGGGGTGGGGCCACCAGGGCCCCAAAGCCCTGGTCTTCAGGCATTATATCAGCCGGGCATTCGGGACTAGCGAAGGCTGATCACCCAGCCACGCTTCAGGAAGATGGGTCAGGGAACGTTCAGAGAAGGGATGGGTGGGCCCAGAGACTGTCGTCTGCATCCCAGTGGGGCGGGACGAGTTCCCGGGCTGGGTGTGGGCCACGGGAAAGAGGGGTGTTGGGGCCAAGTGTCCCCCTCGAGGGGGAGAAGAAGGGCACGCTCACTCGTCTTCCTGAAGGGGGGATAGAGCACGTGTCCGTCTCAGTGGGAGTGAGACACTCCCTGCCGCTTCCGGCTCAAGTTTCTTTATACGTTTATGGACATGATTCAACGTACACACGTCTGCCCTGACGACTGATGAAGTCAGAATTGCTTCTGCATTTGTCCGCCGACTGCCCGCCACGGGTGCTGAGGGACCCAAAGGGAGGGCGCCCCGCCGCCAGACGGGTGGCCATGGCTCCTGCCTCCGTCCTCACAGCTGCGGGGCCTCTGTCAAGTTACTTAACTTCTCTGGGCCTCGCTCTGCTCCGCTAAGTTTGCTGCACGTGTCGGTCAGGGGAGGCCAGCCGCGGTGACTGAACAAGGGTGTCCTGATCTAGCGTGGGCGTCGTGGGGGGGGTCTGCCCACAAGCCGCTGCGTGGACCAGGAGCCCCACCACCCCCTGGAGCTGTCGTGACACCAGGCCTGGGAACGCGGCCGTCACTTTCCCCGAGTTCTGTTGGCCAGAGTCCTTTCACGCGGCCGCGCCCACTACGGGGCAGGCTGGGAGAAGCGGTCTTGGAGTTGTGTCCCGGGCAAAAAGAAACAGTGACAGGGGAACTCGGTGGTGACGTCTGCCACAGGTGGAACTACCCCCGAGGGATGAGGAAGAGGGGCATTCGAGACAAAGGAGACTTCAGGAATGTTAGACACCAGTATCTGGGCAGGAAAGCAGAAACCACTCTACTATTTCTGGCCAAGTGGGGCTTAAGGCAGTGACGGACGACAAAGAGGTCAAAGGACCGGAAGCCTGGGTGGGGGGGTGGGGGGTGGATTGTGGTATTACAGGCCAGAGGCTGCCGCCCCCTGGGCTAGAAGAGGAAGAGGAAGGGAGCGAACCAGAGATCAGGAAACCGCTCTCTAACCTGGGACTGGAGGACAAACGGGAAACGGGGCATTTCTGGAGGCATCTCACCCCAAGGCTGCCTCCGAATCTGCTAGAATCTCAGCCACTGTGCGGAGCAGGAACCACGGCCACGGCGGGAGGCGCACCGGACACAGCCGGGACTGCCCTCTTCCTGCCTTCTGCCCGGGCCCACCTCCCCGGGAGCAGCCGGCGGGTAACTTGGAAGATGTGCCGAAGGATGGGCACGAGGTTGAATGCAGCCACGTGAACATCCAGCTGACGGGCCAAGGAGGGATTCACGTCCCAGGACCGCGGATTGACCTGAGCGGCCAGGACGTAGGCAGCCTGGGCTGTGCGGGAGAGCGGGCCTGCTCGTCCGCTGGACCGGACTACGAAGGGCAGGATGAGGTAGGGACGCTGTCGTAAGGCCAGGTGGCTAGCAGGGAAAGACCTAGGCAGCCCTGCGTTCTAGAAAGATCACTCTGGCCACAGTGGGGAGGATGATTACAGGAGACTGGGTGGGCGGCACAGAGGTCGGCGGGCCAAGTGAGAGGACGTGGTGAGCTTTCCTGGCAGTGGAGGGAGGACTGGGGAGGAAGTGACAGGTGTGAGGGAGATTTAGGAAGAGAAGTGAGTCTTAGCGGCCCGGAGGGAGAGGCCGTGTGAGGAGATCGGATGCCCCTGCGGAAGTTGGGAAGACAGCCTAGGTGGCTGGGTAGCCTGCGGCTAAGGGCTGTGGTCTAGCGAGGGCTGCACCTTGTCCCGTGGTGCCCCAGACTGAGCTGTGTGACCCTGGGCCCGTGGCTCGCCTTCTCCGGGCTTCAGTCATCTATCAAATGGGATGGCAACGGGGACCAAATAGTATATGTGGAATACCTGGCATACATAAGCGTAAAAAGTGGTCGCAAAAAGATGATACAGATTTGACTCTTTCCTGATTGCACTGTTAATGCAACACTCGTTTTAGAAGTCTCAGAAAATCCGGAAGAGCGTAAAGGAAAAGACAACAGCAGAGCAGCTGTAATGATAAATGGTGACCTGGTAGTGTGACTTTTCCACCCATCGTGGTCTCAGCTGGTCATCCTCACCCTCACTCACCCTTCTGGCCTGTTCCTCTCAACCGCTCGGTCTTTGCTGGCAATGGCAGGTTCCCCGCCCTGCTTCGCGCCCCTGGTCCGGCTCTGGACCACAGGGCAGGAGGCGCTGAGCCGGCGACAGGGGGCTGGCCAGCCATGGGTTGTCTAGGCACCAGGAGCCTCCTTCGGTCGCCAGAGCAATGGGAGGGGCGTTCTCCCCCACCCAGAGGGAGCTGGGACCGCTGTGACACGCTCTGTCAGCCCGGGGGTTCCGACTGTCGGAATAGGAAAGCCCCCCGACGTGGGTAGGTGGACGTGAGCGGACAAATAACGTCTGCTCTTTCAAAAATACAAAATTTAAAAATAGGGTAGAATACAGACAAGGAAAAAAAAAATAGCATCCATTATTCACTCAACATTTATTAAGCACCTGTGAAGTACATTAGTTTAGAGCCTCAGATGAGTCTGGAGGGTCTCGTTTATGCTGTGGAAGTAAATTAATGAATTAACCCCCAAATCGCAGTGGCGCAGCACATCGAAGTTTTGTTTCTCCGTTTTGTTTCTTACTCATCCTACGTCTATAGCACGTGTAGCATCTCTTCTGGACGCTTGTCTCCCAAGCGGTGATTTGGGGATCTGGCCAGCGTCCAGCCTGTGGCTGCCTTGTCTCAGCGGGGGGCGTCTGCGGAACCACAGGATCACACGGGCTTTGGCGGGCTTCGGCCCCAGGTGACACCCTCCTGCCTGCGGCCTGGGGCTGGTCCACTGCCCTGCTCGGGCACAGGGGCCGGACAGATCGGGGAGCACCTGGGAGTTAAGCGAGCCATACCGTGGACTGGCTTATCGGGGATTAAAGGAACAAAATGTTCGAGCCTGGAGGAGGCTGGTGTGAAAGGAAACCTGCTAACTGGAGCCAAATTAGGATCTGTAAGGAGCAGCGTGTTTGGTTTTGGAGAGCCCGCTAAGAATAAATCACAAGGTGGAAGCGTCTTCATTCACGCCTTCATTCATCTGAACAATCATGAAGCAGGGAGTTTCTGAAACTTCCTGCGTTGTAGGCCTTGTGCTAGCTTCTGGGGTTCCAGAGATGAGGCAGCCCTCACTCTCAGGCGGCTCACAGCTCAGCAGGGAGGGCAGACAAGGAACGCGACGGTGGCGGGGCGGTGGGAGCCGCGTGCGTGTTCAGGGGAGGGATCCCAGGAGACGCGAGGACACCTGAGCTGAGTCTTAACAAACAGTCATTAGCCAGGGGTGGGGAAGGGCATGCCGGTGAGCAGAGGCCCGGGGCCCGGGGGAGGGGCAGGTCTGAGACGGGAGAGGAAGGGCCCTGCCTGTCTCGGCAGAGCCTGTCCAGCACGGGGACCACCGAGAGGACTGCCCAGGACCCACTGTGGGACATGCGCACCGTGCTGAGTGCATTCTCTAGCCTCGTTTCGCCAGACAGAATTCATCTATTTTGGATCTAAAACAGACTTTGCTGAACAACCATGAAAAAAACACACCGTAAAAATTCACAGAAGACTAAAGCAGGAAAGCAAGTCTCAGGATGAACAGTAGAGATGATTAGTTGTATAAAGCCAGCCGACCAAGTGGACTTGATGGAAAGCTTTGGGGATCACTGGTGCCCCGTTTTTGCACATTTCATAATTTCGTAGAAAGTTATATATTGGTATTCCGACATCAAAAGAAGAGACGGTGCCAAGATGCCTGTGCCAAAGGTACCAGCTCCCTGGGAGCAGCCCGGACTCTCAGGTTCCCAAGAAGCTGGGTCCTCGGCATCGGCTCAGCCACGGCAGCCTCCTGGCTGGAACCTGGGAGCATCGGGCTGTGGGACACCTGGACACGGAGGGCCCCAAGGTGGGAAAGGACTTGAAGGGGTCCAATGAGCAAGGTCTGTAGAGATTAGGAAGGAGGAGACTGAATGGGACACAATGGCAGGGAAGGAGTTTTGGAAGCGCTTGGAGATGACTGGCCACATAGGCTCCTAGCTCAGCATGAAGAACTATTTATGATTCAGGTTGTCTGGCACTCCAGCGGGCGGTCTTTGAAGGGGTGCATTTCCCATCCCTGGCGTGGCTTTACCCAAGGCCAGACCACTACTTGCTGGGGGGCACAGAGGAGGGATCGTGGCCCCAGATGGCTCCAGAACCCGTGATTCCACCAGGACTTGCTGAATGCCGTGGCCATCAGACCACCCTCACAGGCGACACCGGAGAGGATTCCGTGTGTCCCAGGCTGCCTGGCCTGAGTCGTCAGTGGGGCTTACCCCAGACCCCCTGACTCTGGGGTCGGTGTTAGGGGGTAGACCTGTCACTGACGCAAGAGTCGAGCACCTAAACTGAGCACGAAGGACTAAGACTTTCCAGCAAAGCAATCAGTGCGAAGCTATTCGAATCATGAGTGCGACTGAACTGCTGTGTGTACAATAAATGGGCAGGGTAATCTGATCATATCATAAATTAGTGGCCATTGCCACATGCAAATGCAGGCTTTTATGGGTCCTCTGTTTATGTGCACATTTTTCCTAGCACATCTGCTGCCGAACCGTTTTAAAATTCAACCTTTATAGGCAAGTTGATTTTTTAAAATGTTACACAAAGGATTATATAATGAAGGGCGAGGTTATGTAAGCTGAATTAACTCTCTTATTATTCACGTTCACAACAATATTTTAGTCGCAATTGTGCAATCTGGTCTTCCGTTCCCCTGCGATGAGAATAGAATGTTTATGATCTTTATTAATGAAGTAATTAAGAAGCGTCTTTTCATTCAGTTCAAGTGTCACGATTCAGAGTTTGTTGTCAGTAGTCTCTTGTGCACAACACGCCAGGATGGCAGCGCTTCCTGGGGAACACGCGTCCCCTGCCTTCGTTAGCTCAACAGACGAGTATTGATAATGAAGCTTTGGGAGGCCTGTTGCCGGGCGCTGGGAGTCTGTTTGTAAGATAAAGACGGCGTGGTTGCTCCTCGAGGAACTTGCCGTCTGGCAGGGGAGGAAGGCATGTGCTACAGATGCAGAGGCAAAAAGAAGGACGTGGTTGAGCCTGTGGGAGTCAAGCAGCCACAGGACACTGGCGTGTGCTCCCTGGGTGCCAGGCCCTGGTCTAAGCGTTTACCCACCGACCCTCACCAGACCCCAGAGGAATCCAGGGGCGGGTGGAAACACAGCACTTGCGACTTAGAGGAGAGAGGGGTCGCTTGTCAGTGGGTGGTCTCCGCACCATTCTTTCCGGAGCCCTCCTGCAGGAGTGGGGAGCCCTTGGGGGCTTTATTCAAGGGGGTTCTTGACCAGAGTTGCATTATTCTATCGCTCTGCTGGCCCAAGGCTGGTCGGGCCTGATGCAGTTCAGGGAGAGACGCGCGGCCCTGGGATCACCCTAGGGGCTCAAGGAGTGGCACCCCTCCCTAGGTCCATCGATGGAAAACTCCACTGCCCTTTCTGCAGCCAGAATCTTACCCCCAGTAGCAGGAAGAACTGTTTGCTAGAGGCCTTGTGCCGCCTGAGCGTCACTACCCTACAAGAATCACAGGACGAGCCTTGGCAAGGAGATACCCCACCGGCCCCCTTTGGTGGGTGTGGCACTTTGTTTTGTTTTAGAAACAAAATCCACTGAATGCAGGTAGAATGGTATCTGCGGGGGGCGGGGGGGGGGGTTGCAGGTACGAAGGTTGTACTAATAACAGACACCTGGAAAGGCCTCAGAGGCTTTCATGAATCTAGTCGGAGGGGCAGTCCGGGTGCCGATCTGAGACGTTAGGTCTGGGAAGGCCTTTGGCGGCTCCCAGATGAGGGCACAGAGGTCCAGAATGGCTGAGCGCCTTGCCAGGGTCTCCGGGCCTGGGAGCTTGTGTTTGACTTGGAGTTCTCTGCCCTGGGCCACCTCACGATCACTGGGGCGAAGAAGCTCCTTCCTTTGTAAGATAGTACATGACAAAAGTAGGTCCGGGTGCTGATAAGGCAGGTAGAGTCAGACACCAGGGAAGGAAGCTACAAGCGTGTAGGGCACAGAAGCAAGAGTGGGGAGGGGGAGAGGCCTCCGGTTCTGTGGACGCCTCGGGGGAACAGGCCCCTTGGCCTTGGGGAAGGGTGGACAGCATTCCCACGCCTGGAACGCGTTGCAGGATTTAGCACAGGGGCATGGAGTGTTTGCCTGAACTTCCCACCCCTCACCCCCCACCCACCACCCCACCCCTCGAGGACAAGAGAGTCAGGTAAATAAATACATCTCCTTCATTGCTGCTCAACTGAAGCCGGTGGAAAGGTCTCCGTGTG